>NC_056732.1:1837825679-1838180679 GCF_019279795.1 Protopterus annectens | reverse complement strand
ATGAGAGGTGTTGACTCCAACTCTTAGCTGAGAAATATATAAGTATCCTGCTTTTTTCGATTATTTATACAGTTTATTGTTTCTAGCAATTTATATATAGCACTTTTATTGTAATCTGCACGGGTAACTGATTTGTTTGCAGTTAAAACATTCTGTATCTTTACAAATCTTTATCTGTTTAAAAACTTTCATATTGTGGCTTTCTGTAGTGCTTTCTTGAATTAGCTGAAGCTTTTCTTTACCTTGGCTAGATTGTATTAATTGGCTGCAGGCTAGTGGGGGCTGGTTCTAAACAGGCACGTCTAAGGGTCAGCTTCCGGTGATTTCTCCTGTCCACCTGGTGAATCTGGGCATACTGGGGCAATGCGGCAACTGCCTCATGTACACAGACAATCCTCTCCTCCTACCACCCAACACTACAACCTGTGAGAGATGCACTTACATAGCCAAACTGGAAGCAAAGCTCTCTGCGGTCAAGATCGTGCTAGACAGTCAAGAGGAGAAGGCTAACACCTGTATTACACCTCTAGCAACTCATAGCCCTTCAAAACCCACACCATCAACACCCACACATAGCAACACTAAACCCACATATGCGGAGGCCCTTAACATTAACCTGCTACAACTCAAGTGCTCTAGGCTGCACTGCATCTGAAGTGTTTGTGTGTTTTATCTGCTTTTCTGTATATACAGACTTCTCTGTTTCTTTAACTAAATAAGCTCTGCAAAGTTGTTTTATTGCATTCCTGCCTGTATTTCTGAGTTTTTTTGCACTTTTAAAGTTTGTTTTTGCTTAGTTTAACTGGTAGGCTACACACTGAAATGCGCTAGCCGAATTAAAGCATTTACTGTGTTTCTGTACCTAATTTCTGCTACTTTGTAAAAAAAAAAAAAATCCTTGTTTCCCGCCTTTACTGAACTAGAATAGTCCAGTCTTCAGGTATTGCTGATCTCTGGGCTGTGTCATAGTTCCTGTGTTGCCCATATCCTTATTTGGATAGGAGGAAGCATCTTTGTTCACCAGTGAGAGTGGGGAGCTCTGAGCAGCCTATCTGTCCCTTGAGGAGTGGTTCCAGCCCACAGACCTGTAGCTTATTGGCCGTTTTGGGCCATTTCCTATCTCTTTCTAACCCCCTGCTTTAAAGCCAGCTTTAGCGCACTTTTTCACTTGTAATTTAAAGTTTGTCCTGTTTGTTGCATTTACCTGTTGAGGCTACACACTCAAGTGCGCTAGCCTGTGTTACATATTTATTGTATTTTTCTGCTGTTTGTTGCAAAAAAAAATTATCCTTGTTTCCCATCTTTCCTGACCTAGAGTAGTCCAAATACAGGCTTTGCTGTATTCTGGACTTTTGGAAAGTTCCTGTGTTGCCCATTTCCTTTCTTGGATAAAGGAAGGCTTCTTTGTTCACCAGTGGCAGTGGGGAATTTAGAGCAGCCTATCTATCCCTGGAGGAGTGTTCCCAGCACAAGAATCTGGTAGTCTATTCACCGGTTTGGGCCAATTTCTAGCTCTTTCAAGTCCCCCTGTCTAAAACCCGCTTTGGCACGATTTGTGTGCTTGTTACTACTCAGCCAAGCTCCTCGTGGTCCTGCAGAGTGGTGCTAGCAGCAGAGAGGCTAAAAGAGCGACTGCTAACCTGATAAAAGTGTTTTTTTTTCCTGCTACTACCTGGGCGACTGTCCGATCTAGCTAAACTACAAGTATTTCTGCTTCTTGAACTGTTTTAAACTGTTTAAAGTTATTTTTGCACCTGCACTTTTAAAGTTTGCCCTGTTTGTTGCATTTACCTGTTGAAGCTACACACTCAAGTGCGCTAGCCTGTGTTACATATTTATTGCACTTTCCTGCTGTTTGTTGCAAAAAAGAAAAAAACAATTCTTTGTTTCCCGTCTTTCCTGACCTAGAGTAGTCCAAATACAGGCTTTGCTGTATTCTGGACTTTTGGAAAGTTCCTGTGTTGCCCATTTCCTTTCTTGGATAAAGGGAGGCTTCTTTGTTCACCAGTGACAGTGGGGAGCTTGGAGCAGCCTATCTATCCCTGGAGTAGTGTTCCCAGCACAAGAATCTGGTAGTCTACTGGCCATTTTGGGCTGATTTCTAGCTCTTTCAAGTCCCCCTGTATAAAACCAGCTTTAGCGCGGCTTTGTGTGATTTTGCGCATAGCGCAGCATCGGGCAGCGCCGCTTTATTGGGTTTAAACCATTCTCGGCTCCACAAAGTCTGCTCTTCACTTTTTCCCTTAGAACTGATCTAGTTCTCATAATAAATACCCTATTCCCACTCTAAAGCCTGGCACTTGCTCACTAAAGCAATTATATAAGTCAGCACTAAAAAATTAAAAGCACTACACCCTCACAAACTCCCCTTGAGTACTTTGTTCCCAAATGGCCCTTTTTTCAATTATAAAGGAATTCCCAATACTATTCTAGCATGTCCAAAGGTCAGTTGTCAATCTTCTCTCCAGTCCAGCTGGTGAATCTGGGAATCTTGAGGCAATGTTACAACTGCCTCATGTACACAGACAACCCTCTCCTCCTCCCAACAAATTCCAACACGTGACAGATGCAACCATATAGCCAAACTGGAGGCTAAGCTCTCTCAACTCAGTACTGGCGTAACCAGTCAGGAGGAGAAGGAAACCACACTCACTACAATTGCAGTCTCACATAGACCTACCACGACAACAAACCAAACACATAAACACACAAAAACATACTCGGAGGCTCTAAATAAAAATCTGCCTAAGCAGCAGAGACCTCCAAAGCAGAACCCAAGCAACCGCTACCCCAAAACAAAACACGTGCAACACATAGCTGACAAAGCCAGTGTGCCGAACAGTCACAGCCCTTAAGGCTAAACAACACACTTGATACACTTGTAATAGGTGACCCTATCATCAGGCACACTGACGTCCCACTCACCAGGCTGAACAAGGAGAAGGTCATGGTGAGCTGCCTGTCGGGCGCTAGGATCCGCCACATAACACAAGCACTCAGGTCACTCCAAGGCAAGTACAAATATGACTCAGTCATTGTCCATGCTGGTGTGAATGACCTGAGACATACCTCCCTGGACTACATGAAAGGAGACAGAGGAGCTCTCTGAGCATGTAGCCCAGGCCGGTATGACCCTGACCTTGAGTAGCATCTTACCCTCACCAAGAATGATGCCACAATATGAAGACAAGATGATCAATTTCAACAATTGGCTTAAGTATTGGTGTCATTCAAAGGGGATCCAATGCCTGTCTGCCTGGGATGACATGCTCGACAAGCCACGATGCTTCGCTAGGGACGGCTTGCACCTGTCACCCCTGGGCTTTTGGATATTGGCGAAGGCTCTTGCCACCCCCATAGTGCCTTTTTTAGGCAAGGCTCAAAAGACAAACCCACCTCCATAGGTATCACAAGGGATAAGAAACTAAGAATAATGCTACTCAACGCCAGAAGTCTAAATCTCAAGATGCATGCACTCAAAACTCTCCTTAGCATTGAGAACATCGATATCTGTGCAGTAACAGAAACCTGGTTCAAGGCTCCCGAGAGCACCCCAGCACTACCAGGTTATACCTCATACCATGTTTTTCGGCCCCAAAACTTGGACCGAACCACAAAAGGAGGGGGAATATCAATATTCGTCAAAGATACCCACACCTCCAGGTTGGTGGCACAGCACGAAGCATCAGAGACTATCCATGTGCAACTAACAGTCTGTAAAACTGCCTTCCAGTTTATAGCCTGCTACAAACCACCCTCCCAAACCCAGGAACCCCACTCGGCCTTCCTGAGAACACTGGAAAATATGAAGGTCTCTCCAAACACCATTATACTGGGCGACTTCAACTACCCTAACATAGACTGGGAGCATTACTCTAGCTCCAACACCCTAGCTCGAAAGTTCCTAGAATTTATAAACTCAAATGCTATGGAACAGCTTGTTGCCACTCCCACAAGAGGGGAAAACATACTGGACCTGATCATCACCAACATGGGGACTCTATGCTCCAGACCAGAAGTGTATCCCTCAGTGGTAAGATCAGACCATAAACTAATCTCACTAGATATTCACATCCCGACCCCAGCCCCTGCCCAGAAAACCACAGTGAAAAACTTCTCTAAAGCAAATTTCATACTCCTCAAAACCGAGGTGGAATCCTTCAAAGCCCCCGGGCCTGTGGAAAATACGGCCCAGACCGCAGAATCCTTTATAAAAGCATTCTATGAACACCTTCAGGAAAGCATGGATCATGCAATCCCAAATAAAACCAAGACCCAATCCTCCAAAGTTAGGCATCCTGTCTGGTGGACCCCAGCCATAAACAAACTATACAATAGAAGGAGGAAGCTACTAAATGATAGAGCAAAATCCCAAAAAGAGAAGGCATCTCTGATCAGTATTAGCAAAAAACTACGGGCACTCATAAAATCGTCTAAGGCCAGCTTCGAGAGAAAAATTGCACAGGACACTAAGGATAATCACAAGGCTTTCTTTAGTTATGTTAGGAACCTGGGTGGGAATTCCCAGATATGCTCAGAATTAGTCCAAAATGACAAAAAATACACCGAACCCACAGACATTGCCAACATCCTAGCTGACAGGTTCAGCTCAAACTCCCCCCCCCTCCCCACCAAAAGGACAAATATCTATCCCAGCAGAGTGCTTCCCCCCTGACATCTCAGATGCTCAGGTAAGAGCCGCCCTCTCCAAAGCAAAAAACACAGCATCAATGGGACCAGACTGTGTCCTGGGCTGCATCCTACATGAACTCCAAGAAGAACTAAACCCAAACATAAAACTACTGTTCAATCCCAGCCTTACTACAGGATATGTACCCAAAGAGTGGCATACAGCAACAGTGGTCCCTCTCCACAAAGGTGGTGCCTCAACAGATCCTGGAAACTATTGCCCCATAAGCCTGACTAGCTTGGTCTGCAAAGCTATGGAAAGGATCATCATGGACCTCATAAATAAAGATATTGGGGACCTACAGACACCGAATCCTACCCAGTTCGGCTTTGTTAAGAGCAGATCCTGCCTCTTAAACCTGGTCGATTTCTTTGAAACAGTCACCAAGGCCATTGACGAGGGGAAGGTGGTCCACACAGCATACCTGGACCTTGCAAAAGCCTTCGATACAATGCCCCACTCGGGCATTATAGATAAGCTCACCAGCTTAAATATAAACCCCTATGTCACTAGATGGATTGCAAACTGGCTCAAGGACAGAACTCGCATGGTTAGAATTGCTGGAGCCATGTCAGACTCCAAACCAGTTACAAGTGGCATCCCACAAGGCTCAGTCCTGGGACCTCTCTTGTTCAGTATATATTTCTCGGAGGTACAGGCTAACACGGAAGGACTGTGGCTGACCAAGTTCGCAGATGACTGCAAACTGGGCGCCATAATAGACTCTCCAGCTGACACAAGCATCCTACAAAAGGGCCTCATAGAAACAGACAACTGCTGCCAGAGCCATTGCCTCAAGCTAAACGCGAAAAAGTGTATAGTCATCCCCTTTGGCAGAAACAAAGTGTCCACAAATTACCACAGAGGTGGTAATCCATTAAGTATGGAAGAAGTAATTAGGGACCTGGGGACCCAAGTTGAAAGCAATCTCTCATTTGACAACCACGTGGCCAAAGTGGTTAGAAAAACATTTTATATAGCCCACCTAATCATGAAGGGATTCACATCTAGATCAGGGGAGGTCATCGTGCCTCTTTACTCATCCCTCATCAGGCCCATAATTGAGTACAATGCCCCTTTTGGGATGTACCTTACCAGACACCTGCAGCAACTGGAAAGACCCCAAAAGTACCTGACCAAGGGGATCAAAGGTCTCAAACAGATGCTCTACTCAGTGGCATACCGCCTGTTCAGAGGCGATCTGTGCCTGACGTATAAAGCCATGTCCAACCTGGAATTAATAGACATGCTTCACCTCAGAAAATCCAAACCCCATCGAGCTACTCGCTCGAGAGAATTGAACCTCAGCACTGAAATAAATAGGACATGCTGGAGGGACAGATTCATAACCTAGAGGCTCCCTTCACTCTGGAATAAAATCCCAGTCCAGGTTAGGCAGAGTCCCTCATTGACTCTCTTCAAGAGGAATCTTGATGAGTGGATGGGAGATGGTAGGTTTACCTCGGGTATCACTTCTGTGTCACTGTTAGACAGAGGCACAGTATACTAACCTCGAAAAAGGGCATAGCAAAATTCATTTAAAATGGATGGTGAAAGCCAAACACACTCTGGCTAGGCTTATAAATGCCCTAGGGCAGATAACCTAGTATGAACCTATGAACCAAGCAGCAAGGACCTGCAAAGCCGAAACGCAAGCAAACACCAGTCACAACTAAAGTGACACTAAGCTCACAATACCAGTGTGCCACCCAACAACAGCCCCTAAGGCAAGACAATGTACCCAACACTTTAGTCATAGGTGACTCTATAGTCAGGCACACTGATGTCACACTCACCAGACTGAACAAGGAAAAAATTACAGTCGGCTGCCTGTCGGGTGCCAGCATCCGCCACATAATGCATGCACTCAAGTCACTCCACAAGTACAAATATGACTCTGTCATTGTCCATGCTGGAGTGAATGACTTGAGACGTACCTCCCTGGACTACATGAAAAGAGACATGGAAGAGCTCTTGGATCATGTGACCCAGGCAGGTATGACCCTAGCCCTAAGTAGCATCCTGCCTTCGCCCAGAATGATACCACAGTATAACGACAAAATGATTGACTTCAACAATTGGTTAAGCTTCTGGTGTCATACAAAGGGGATCCAGTATTTGTCTTCCTGGGAAGGCATGATCGACAAACCACGATGCTTTGCCAGAGATGGTCTGCACCTGTCACCCCTGGGATTCAGGTTACTGGCTAAAGCTCTTGCCACCCCTATAGTGCCTTTTTTAGGCAAGGTTCAAAGGATAAAACCACCACCGTAACAGATACAAGAATGCAAAAAAATCTGAAGGTAATGCTACTCAAAGCTAGAAGTCTAAACCTCAAAATGCACTCTCTCGAGGCACTCCTAAAAATGGAGAACATTGATATCTGTGCAGTGACTGAGACCTGGTTCAAGGCTCCAGAGAGCACCCCTGCAATACCAGGCTACAATTCTTACCACACTTTTTGGCCACAAAACCAAGACCGAAACACTAAAGGTGGAGGAGTGTCCATATTCACCAAGGATATTCACACCTCCAAGCTAGTTGCCCAACACAATGCAGCTGATAATCTCCAGGTGCATCTAACACTAGGTAAGACTGCAATCCAAACTGTAGCTTGCTACAGATCCCCCACCATACCCCAAGATTCTCACTACACCTTCCTAAACATACTGGAAAATATTAAGATACAACCAAACACCCTAATACTGGGTGATTTCAACTACCCAGCCATTAACTGGGAAAACTACTCAGGTACCAACTCCTTTTCCCAACAGTTCTTGGAATTTATAAATTCCAATGCCCTGGATCAACTAATCCATTGTCCCACCAGGGGCCCCAATATCCTAGACCTGGACATTACCAACATGGGAGACAGATGCTCCACACCAGTGGTCACCCCCTCATTGGTCAGGTCTGACCATAAGCAAATCACCCTTGACATCCACATCCACATCCCACCCCCCAGTAAGGAAACCACCTTAAAAAACTTCTCCAAAGCCAACTTCATGCTACTGAAGTCAGAAGTGACAAACTTCACAACACCCACGCAGACGGGATCTGGAAGTTTGACTGCAGAATCCTACACTAAGAAACTGTACGAGCACATCCACTCGTGCATGAATCATGCCATCCCAGATAGAACCAAGATGATCTTCTCCAAAAAAAGGAAGCCAATCTGGTGGTCCCCTGCTATAAACAAACTATACAACAGAAGGAAGAAACTGTTGCAGAAAAGAGGAAAATCCCAGGATGCAAAAAACACCCTCACCAGCCTCTGTAAGAAGCTGAGATCCCTCATAAAATCCTCAAAGCTAGTTACGAAAATAAAATTGCCAAAGATTCCAAAGACAACTACAAGGCATTCTATAGTTATGTCAAGAATCTAAATGGCAATGCTCAGATCTGCTCTGAGCTACAACAGAATGGCATTAAATATACTGATCCCAAGGATATTGCCAATATCCTGGCAGATCGATTTAGTGCCAGCTTCACCCCCCTCTCACCCCCTAAAGGGCCCATCTCAATACCAAAAGATTGCCAAATTCCGATAATCAGAGCCTCATAGGTAGAAACAGCACTCTCCAAAGCTACAGCATCCATGGGACCAGATAACATCCCAGGCTGTGTACTACATGAACTACAAAATGAACTGGCACCCCACCTAAGTGTCCTGTTTAATCATAGCCTCACCTCAGGCTTCGTGCCCACTGAGTGGCGCACAGCTACAGTTATCCCGCTCCACAAGGGAGGATCCGCCTTGAATCCCGGGAACTACCGTCCCATCAGTGTGACAAGCCTGATCTGTAAGGGCATGGAATGCATTATCATGGAACTTACAAACAAAGACATTGTCAACCTTCAAACACTGGACCCCACCCAGTTTGCATTTGTAAAGGGTCGATCTTGTCTCCTGAATCTGATTGACTTCTTCGAATCAGTCTCCAGAGCTGTGGACGAGGGTAAGTCCACACAGCCTATCTGGATCTCGCCAAGGCCTTCGACCCCATCCCCCACTCTGGAATCATAGATAAACTTACTAAGCTGGGCATAAATTCTTACGTCACTCGATGGGTTGCCAACTGGCTTACTGATGGGATCACAAACTAATCAGATCAAATGAGATCAGATCACAAACTAATCTCGCTGGAGGTCCTCATCCCACCCCCCCGAAATAAAAAAGACCACAGTAAAGAACTGCCGACTTCACACTTCTAAAGACTAGTGTGGTCTCCTTTAAGGCCCGAGCGGATGGAAAACAGTACTCAAGCCGCTGAATCACTTACAAATGCCTTCTACCAGCACCTGCAGGACTGCATGGATAAGGCAATCCCAAGCAAAACAAAGACACTTTGTACCAAAGGCAAGCGTCCAGTCTGGTGGACCCCAGCCATAAACAAACTCTACAACAAAAGGAGGAAGCTACTACAAGATAGAGCAAAATCCTTAAAAGGTAAGACACCCTTGATCACTATAAGTAAAAACTAAGAGCTCTCATAAAATCATCCAAAGCAAATTTTGAGAGAAAAATAGCTAAAGACTCAAAAGACAATCATAAGGCCTTCTTTAGCTATGTTAGAAACCTGGGAGGAAACTCCCAGATATGCTCAGAACTAGTTCAAAATGATGTGAAGATTACTGATCCTACAGACATTGCCAACATACTGGCTGACAGGTTCAGTGCAAACTTCCCCAAAAGGAGAGATATCTATACCAAGTGATTGCAGCCCCCAAACATCTCCAACGCAAGTGAGAACTGCTCTCTCCAAAGCAAAAAACACAGCATCCATGGGACCTGATGGTGTCCCCGCTGTGTGCTCCACGAACTCAACGAGGAATTAAACCCACAGCTAGGACAGATGTTTAATCATAGTCTTACCTCTGGATATGCACTCCAGGAGTGGCGCACTGCAACTGTGGTCCCACTTCACAAAGGCGGTGCCTCCACCGACCCTGGAAATTACCGGCCCATTAGCTTGACAAGCCTTATCTGCAAAGCCATGGAGAGGATCATAATGGACCTCATAAATAAAGACATAGGGAATTTGCAGACTTTGGATCCATCCCAGATTGACTTTGTCAAAGGCAGATCATGCCTTCTAAACTTGGTTGACTTTTTCGAAACAGTCACTAAAGCCATTGATGAGGGAAAGGCAGTCCATACAGCCTACCTCGATCTGGCGGCCTTCGATACAATACCCCACTCGGGTATCATTGAAAAACTCATCAGCAAATGTTAACCCATACATCACAAGATGGGTTGCAAACTGGCTGAGTGACAGAACCCACAGGGTCAGAGTTGCTGGCCATGTCAGACTCAAAGCCTGTCACAAGTGGTGTACCACAGGGCTCAGTCCTGGGCCCACTCTTGTTTGGCATCTACTTTTCCAAGTACAAGCAAACACAGGAGGGTTATGGCTGACAAAGTTTGCAGATGACTGCAAACTGGGCGCCATAGTAGAAAACACATCTGACACAGATATCCTTCAGAAGGGTCTCACAGAACGGATAACTGGTGCCAGAGCCATGGCCTAAAGTTAAATGCCAAAAATGCATAGTCATACCCTTCGAAAACAAGGTTACCCCTAGCTACCAAATAGGTGGCAATCCACTGAGCACAGAAGAAGTTATCAGGGACCTGGGGACCCAGGTTGATAGTAGTCTGTCATTCGACACCCATGTAGCTAAAGTAGTTAGAAAGACCTTCTACATTGCCCACCTTATCATGAAGGATTCTCATCTAGATCAAGGGAGGTCATAGTCTCCTATACTCATCACTCATCAGACCAATGATTGAGTACAATGCCCCATTGAATGTATCTGACCCGACACTTGCAGCAGCTGGAGAGGCCACAAAAGTTCCTCACCAAAAGGATAAAGGGTCTCAAACATCTGTCCTATGCTGCCCGACTGAAAGAACTCCAGCTCTATTCAGTCACCGCTGCTCAGAGGTGACCTTTGCCTAACATACAAGGCCATGTCAAACCCAGATTTGATGAATATGCTTCACCTCAAAAATCTAGATCCGTCAGAGCCACAAGGCGGAGACTTAAACCTCGACACGGCTATTAATAGGACGTGCTGGAGGGATAGATTCATCACCCAAAGACTCCTATGCTGTGGAATAAAATCGTATATGTGAGGCAGAGCACTGCTGGCCTTGTTCAAGAGAAATCTTGACCAATAGATGGGAGATCGCAGATATACCCCAGGGATTACCTCAGTGTCACTGCTCGACAGAGGCACAGCAAAATAATGGGTATAGTTCCCCATACTAAAGGGGTGGCGTAAGCCACAAAACTATGGGCTAGGCTTGTAAATGCCCTCGGGCAGATAGCCTAGTATGAACCTATGAACCTATGAACCTATGAAAGAACCCAGACTGTAAAAGTAGCAGACTCCGAATCCAGCTCCAGACAAGTGACAAGTGGAGTACCTCAGGGTTCAGTCCTGGGACCACTCTTGTTTGGCATCTACTTCTCTAAAGTTCAAGCCAACTCTAAGGGACTCTGGCTGACAAAGTTTGCAGATGACTGCAAACTGGGAGCCATTATTGAATCCTCAAATGATGTGGATATTCTACAAAAGGGCCTTACAGAAACAGATGCCTGGTGCCAGAGCCATAATGCCAAGACATGTATAGTTATCCCCTTTGGAAAAAAGCATGTACCCATGAACTACCACATAGGTGGCAGGACACTAAACATCGAAAGTGTGATGAGACACTTAGGGACGCAAGTGGACAGTGGTCTCACTTTCGATAACCACATCCTTCTATGTGGCACACCTCATCACTAAGGGCTTTTCATCCAGAAAAAAAGAGGTCATTGAGTATAATGCCCCATTTGGTATGTACCTCACAAGACATCTGCAACAGCTGGAAAGGCCACAGACATACCTCACTAAAAGAATCGCAGGCCTAAGGCAGATGCCATATGCTAACCGTCTAAAAAAACTCCAGCTATACTCTGTGGCATATCGTCTACTCAGAGGCAATCTCTGCTTAACATACAATGCCATATCAATCCCTGAGCTGTTGGACATGCTCCACTTAAAGAAATCCCAATCCCACAGAGCCACACGCTCCAGGGATCTAAACCTTATCATCACAATGAACAAAACATGCTGGAGGGATAGGTTCCTGACCCAGAGACTCCCCATACTCTGGAAAAGACTGCCCATACATGTCAAGCAGAGCACCTCAGAACGCCTCATTGGCCTTCTTCAAAAGGATCCTTGATGATTGGATGGGAGATAGGAAATTCACCCCGGGGATCATGTCAGTTGCCCTGCTAGACAGGGGCCCAGAGAAGTAAATATTGTAGGAAGAAATTTCCAGGGAATTGTTATGGCTAGGCTTGCATAGGCCTTAGGGCCGATAGCCTAGTACCAACCTATGAACCTATGAAAGACTAAAATATCTGAACTTGTACAGTGTCTTTTAAACATTTTTAAGAGATCTTATTCAGGCATATAGGGAATGTTTGGGGTTATCAAAAAGTAGTAGAGAATCATCAGACAACCTGTGTAGAAGATTCTATAGGAATGAGAAGTGTACTAATTGGTTCTGAGAGAGCAGCTGATGCATGGAACAGACTACCAAATTACATTAAAGCACATACCAGTTTAGATATTTTTAAGAACAGCCTGGACCCTTATAGGTTCATAGGTTCATAGGTTCATAGTTTAGTACTAAGCTAACTGCCCTTGCGAGCCATTTTAAGCTTAGCCAATTATCCCCTGTGAGACTCAAACCCTGCGCCTTGTGTTTGCAAGGCAAACACCTTAGCCATTGAGCCACCCTCCCAACCCAATTATTATGAGAACAAGTGTTTTGGCATATTAGTAGGCTAGAAAGGCATTAATGCCCATGCTTTAAATATTTGTATATACGTATATACATTATGTATACAAACAGCATATGTATACACACATTTGTAGACACACGTAAGTACATACCTATACATTAATCATATATATGCATACAGATTTATATAAGCACTTACACAAGCACATGTATTTTTACAAAATAGCAGAAACATAAACCTTCAGAATTAAATGTACCCTCATCCCAGAAATTACCCTGTAGTAGTGAAGTGAAGATAAGTGCAGCATATCATCAAGTGCTTTCAGTCACATATTTTTTAAAAAGAGTTGCAGTTTTGTGCAATACATAAAATCACGTGACAAAGATTTGGATCTAATCTTAATAGTCTCTCTCTCTCTCTCTTTTGGTTATACAGTTGTGGCTGTGTATTTGGAAATTCGTAAAACGGCTGAGGTATACTTTTTATCCTATTGCTTTATATCATTTTCTAGCTACTGCTATAAGAGATCAAGGCAGATGTTCTTTTCTATCTTCATCTGGAAAAAGATACTGTATTATATTCACATGAGGAGGACATTAAGGAATATAAGCATATGGTTTAACAGCTGGCCTAGTAGAGGTGAGTCATTTCTTTTGATTAAATTTATGACGTTAATTTAGAAATGATTTGTAAATTTTCTAAAGTTTTTTTTTTTTAATCAATAAAAACTATCGATAAAAAGCTCATTGTATAGCAAAGACACAGTTTGATTACTTCAGGCATACATATAAGAGATTGCTGTCCAAGTGCAGAAGCAGTCGGATAAAAATTTCCAGGAAGTAGTTTATATCAGTTCTCAAAATGAAATGCAGGACAGAAAAACATAAAAAGCAGTGTGAATGAAACCTTGTCAATGCAAACAGTAGAGAAACGTAGGATAACAAAATGTAATTATACACAGTCTGAGTGTTACAAGCATACAATGTATGAGATATGTATATATGAGAGCTGTGCAAGTACCGTTGCTGAGCCAAGAGTTTTGCCTGGTTTGACTTAGTTGGGGGGTCAGTCTTCTTTAAGCAACAGTACAGAATGGCACTGAACAAAGGCTGAACAGGAACTTACAATCAGAAGCAGTGTGTGTGTGTGTGTGTGTGTGTGTGTGTGTGTGTGTGTGTGTGTGTGTGTGTGTAAGTGTGAGCAAGTGCGCATGTGTCAGGGAGTTCAGATTCAGAATTGAGTTTAAAGAACACTCTGCTTCTCAGCTATGCCGGCAAATGGATGCCTAAAGATACCTGTATTTCTAGAGCTGAGGTTGGGAGTATTTTTCCTATGTAAAAGCTTTGTGTTTCTGTTTTACAGCACTATGTTGACAGATCTGACTGTGCATACTGTTGTGTATATTTCACACATGCAGTTGATAAAAGTATTGCAGCATAAATTAACCTGTAACAATCCTTTTCAGTAGTAAGTATCAGTTAATAGGTGAATAGGTGATATTTGACATACACCTGTAAGATGGTGATGAATGCAAGTCAGGTAGTGATTAGGGTAAATTCTCTGACTTGGGAGTTTACTGGTGGCAAGCCTCATGCAGAAACACTGAATTTGTGTTTTTCTGGGATGACAACTAACCATCTGTCGTATCAGAAGGGTGGGAGTCAGGGCACTGTAAGGCAACCAACTAGTGTACTTACTATGGCCTTTGTGACTCAAGTTAGTCCATGGATAGTGTACTTACCATGGCCTTTGTGACCCAAGTTAGTCCATGGAAAGTGTACTTACCATGGCCTTTGTGATCCAAATTAGTCCATGGATAGTGTACTTACCATGACCTTTGTGACCCAAGTTAGTCCATGGATAGTGTACTTACCATGGCCTTTGTGACCCAAGTTAGTCCATGGATAGTGTACTTACCATGGCTTTTGTGACCCAAGTTAGTTCAGGTTCATAGGTTAATACTAGGCTAACTGCCTTTGCGAGCCATTTTAAGCCTAGCCAATTATCCCCTGTGAGATTCAAACCCTGCACCTTGTGTTTGTAAGGCAAACACCTTAACCATTAGGCCACCTTCCAACCCTCAATACAAGATAGTGTACTTACCATGGCCTTTGTGACCCAAGTTAGTCCATGGATAGTGTACTTACCATGGCCATTGTGACTCAAGTTAGTCCATAGATTAGCCCAATTTCCCACTTTACAAGCAAACTAATAAATAAAATAAACTTAAATAAAACTCTAAAAATATGAAAAGGTCAAAGAAAGAATAGAACTCTGGGGGGGGGGCAAGAAAGTAAGTAATGAATTAGGCAGAAGAAAAAGAAGCAGTAATGGGAAGAGGAATACACAACGAATATGAATCAGATGAAAAGCCATAGGGAGGGGGCGCTGAATATGGAGTAGGAAATGTGCAGCATGGACCATCACAAGAAGACATTAATGGCAGGAGAATACGGGCATTGCATGGCATTGCCAGAAGGCAGGTGAGTAAATGGAGAAACCGTTCGGACTAGAAGTTAACAGTGAAACACGTGGTTAAGATAACATAGAGATGCGAAATATTAGAAGATGGGAATGGGAATGTTTTTTAAGGTATGGTATGCTAGGCAACAGAACAGAAGGTGTTACAGTATGTAAAAACAAAAAGCAAAAGCCGAGTCCAAAGGACAACAACGCAGCCGAACTTAATATTTAAACCACTTTTAATACGATGTTAGCGCTTTTGTTTTTAAACTTTAAAAACTTCTTTAGACATAGGTTCAGAGGTTGGTACTAGGCTATCGGCCCTAGGGCCTATATAAGCCTAGCCATAACAATTCCCTGGCTATTTTTTCCCCACACTGTTTACTTCCTGGACCTCTGTCTAGCAGGGCGACTGATGTGATCCCCGGGGTGAATTTCCTTTCTCCCATCCAATCATCAAGGTTCCTTTTGAAGAGGGCCATAGAGGTGCTCTGCTTGATATGTATGGGCAGTCTATTCCAGAGTCTAGGAAGACTCTGGGTCAGGAACCTATCCCTCCAGCATGTTTAGTTTATTGTGATGACAAGGTTTAGATCCCTGGAGTTTGTGGCTATGAGGGATTGGGATTTCTTTAAGTGTAGCATGTCCAACAGCTCTGGGTTTGACATGGCCTTGCATGTTAAGCAGAGATCGCCTCTGAGTAGATGATATGCGACAGAGTATAGCTGGAGTTTTTTAAGGCGGTCAGCATATGGCATCTGCTTTAGGCCTGTGATTCTTTTAGTGAGGTATTTCTGCGGCTTTTCCAGTTGTTGCAGGTGGCTTGAGAGGTACATACCAAATGGGACATTGTATTCTATAATGGGTCTATTGAGGGATGAGTACAGTGGGACAATGACCTCCTTTTTTCTGGATGAAAAGCCCTTAGTGATGAGGTGTGCCACATAGGATTTCCTGACTGTTGTGGCGATGTGGTTATCGAAGGTGAGACCACTGTCGACCTGTGTCCCTAAATCTCTTATCACACTTTTGCTGTTAAGTTTACTGCCACCTATGTGGTAATGCATGGATACATGTTTTTCCCAAAGGGGATAACTATACATTTCTTGACACTGAGCTTGAGCCCATGGCTCTGGCACCAAGCATTTCTTTCTGTAAGGCCCTTTTGTAGAGTATCCACATCATTTGGAGATTCAATAATGGCTCCCAGTTTGCAGTCATCTGTGAACTTTGTTAGCCAGAGTCCCTTAGTCATTGCCTGTACTTCAGAGAAGTAAATGCCAAACAAGAGTGGTCCCAGGACTGAACCCTGAGGTACTCCACTTGTCAGTTGTCTGGAGCTGGATTTGGAGTCAGCTACTTTTACAGTGTGGGTTCTGTCAGTAAGCCAGTTGGCAATCCATCGAGTGACGTAGGGATTAATGCCCAGCTTAGTAGATTTATCTATGATTCCAGAGTGGGGGATGGTATCAAAGGCCTTGGCGAGGTCCAGATAGACTGTCTGGACCGCCTTACCCTCGTGCACAGCTCTGGAGACTGATTCGAAGAAGTTAATCAGGTTCAGGAGACAAGATTGGCCCTTCACAAACCCAAACTGGGTGGGGTCCAGTGTTTGAAGGTTGCCAATGTCTTTGTTTATAAGTTCCATGGCCTTGCAGATCAGGCTCCTCAGACTGATGGGGCGGTAGTTCCCGGGATCCAAGGTGGATCCCCCTTGTGGAGTGGGATAACTGTAGCTGTGTACCACTCAGTGGGCACAAAGCCTGAGGTGAGGCTATGATTAAACATGACACTTAGGTGAGGTGCCAGTTCATTTTGTAGTTCATGTAGTACACAGCCCGGAATGTCATCTGGTGCCATGGATGCTGTATTCTTAGCTTTGGAGAGTGCGTTTTTTACCTGTGTGGCCATTATTACCGGAATTTGGAAATCTTCCGGTATTGAGATTGGCCATTTAGGGGGTGAAGTTGGCACTGAATTGATCTGCCAGGATATTGGCAATATCTTGGGATCAGTATATTTAATGCCATTCTGTTGCAGCTCAGAGCAGATCTGAGCATTGCCATTTAGATTCTTGACATATTTATAGAATGCCTTGTGGTTGTCTTTGGAATCTTTGCCAATTTTATTTTCATAACTAGCTTTGGATGATTTTATGAGGGATCTCAGCTTCTTACTGAGGCTGGAAAGGGAGTTTTTTGCATCCTGGGATTTTCCTCTTTTATGCAACAGCTTCTTCCTTTTGTTGTAAAGTTTGTTTATGGCAGGGGACCACCAGATTGGCTTCATTTTTTTGGAGGAGAGCATCTTGGTGCTATTTGGGATGGCACGATTCATGCATGAGTGGATGTGCTCGTACAGTGCCTTGGTGTAGGACTCAGCAGTTGACGTCTGTGTGGGTGTCATGAAGTTCGTCACCTCTGCTTTCAGTAGTATGAAGTTGGCTTTGGAGAAGTTTTTTTAACGGAGGTTTCCTTACTGGGGGGTGGGGGTGGGATGTGGATGTTAAGGGTGATTAGCTTATGGTCTGAACTGACCAATGAGGAGTTGACCATAGGTGTGGAGCATCAATTTCCCATGTTGGTAATGTCTAGGTCTAGGATATTGCAGCCCCTGGTGGGACAATGGATTAGTTGATCCAGGACGTTGGAATTTATGAATTCCAAGAACCGTTGGGCAAAGGTGTTGGTACACGAGTAGTTTTCCCAGTTAATGGCAGGGTAGTTGAAGTCACTCAGTATTAGGGTGTTTGGTTGTATCTTAATATTTTCCAGTATGTTTAGAAAGATGTAGTGAGAATTTTGGGCCATGGTGGGGGATCTGTAGCAAGCTACAATTTGGATTGTAGTCTTACCTAGTGTTAGTTGCACCTGGAGAATTTCAGATGCATTGTGTTGGGCAACTAGCCTAGTGGTGTGAATATCCTTGGTGAATATGGACACTCCTCCACCTTTAGTGTTTTGATCCTGTTTTGGTGGCCGAAAAGTGTGGTAAGAGTTGTAGCCTGGTATTGCAGGGGTGCTCTCTCAAGCCTTGAACCAGGTCTCAGTTACTGCACAGATATCGATGTTCTCCATTTTTTGGAGTGCCTCGAGAGAGTGCATTTTGATGTTTAGACTTATTTCATTGAGTAACATTACCTTCATAGTTTGCATGCTTGTACCTGTTACGGTGGTGGTTTTGTCCTTTGAACTTTGCCTAAAAAAGGCACTATAGGGGTGGCAAGAGCCTTAGCCAGTAACCTGAATCCCAGGGGTGACAGGTGCATATCATCTCTGGCAAAGCATCTTGGTCTGTCGATCATGTCTTCCCAGGCAGACAGATATTGGATCCCCTTTGAGTGACACCAGAAGCTTAGCCAATTGTTGAAGTCAATCACTTTGTCCTTATATTGTGGTATCATTCTGGGCGAAGGCAGGATGCTACTTAGGGCTAGGGTCATACCTGCCTGGGCCACATGATCTGTGAGCTCTTTCATGTCTCATTTCATGTAGTCCAGGGAGGTACGTCACAAGTCATTCACTCCAACATGGACAATGACAGAGTTATATTTGTACTTGTTGTGGAGTGACTTGAGTGCATGTGTTATGTGGTGGATCCTGGCACCCGACAGGCAGCTGACTGTAACTTTCTCCTTGCTCAGCCTGGTGAGTGGGACATCAGTGTGCCTGTCTATAGAGTCACCTATGACTAAAGTGTTGGGTACATTGTCTTGCCTTAGGGGCTGTTGCTGGGTGGCACACTGGTGTTATGAGATATGTGACACTTTGGTTGTGATTGGTGTTTGTTTGTGTTTCAGCTTCAAAGGTCCTTGTTGCTTGGGCAGGTTACAGTTAAGGGCCTCCGCATATGTCGATTTAGTGTTGCTATGTGTGGGTGTTGGTGGTGTGGGTTTAGAAGGGCTATATGTGGCTTGAGGTGTAGTGCGGGTGTTAACCTTCTCCTCTTGACTGTCTAGCACAATCTTGGGTGGAGAGAGCTTTGCTTCCAGTTTGGCTATGTAAGTGCATCTCTCACAGGTTGTAGTGTTGGGTGGTAGGAGGAGAGGGTTGTCTGTGTACATGAGACAATTGTTGTATTGCCCCAGTATGCCCAGATTCATCAGGTGGACAGAAGACATCACCGGACGCTGACCCTTAGACATGCCTGGCTTGGTGCTTTTTTTGTAAAGTACAGGAGCTGTTTTCCCTTACCTTAGCAAGCTACTTTGCAATTATAGGCTGTTTAGTGCCTATGATTAATTTTTCCTTATTAACAAGAAGAGCTGAGTGCTTGTATCAGTTTAAGACTTCCTAGTGCTTTCCAGCAGGTATTAGAGCAAGTGTTTGTCACAGGGATGCTTAAAGGTAGAAAAAAAAATGTTTATCCAAAACAATGCAGTGTGCACTACAGAAGTTAGATGTGAAAGTAGGTAACTTAAGTTTTACCTGTCTAAAAAGTTAAGTTTTAGTGGGGAGTCACTATTTTTTAAACAGCAAGATAGATTGAAAGGGGGTGGTCACTTTTGTATTCTGGTACTATGGAATACAGTAGGATGGCCAATAAATTTAAATAGTTGAAGGGGAGTGATTTCACAAAATGATAATTTTGTGCTTACTCACACAAGCCAGTGAAAGCAGAGAGGAAATGAGATATATGGTCAAATTAACCTAAGAGGCAGGCAACTAGAAAGACAATGGTATTTAAGAACAAAATAGTAACAGGGTGGGAAAAAAAATTCTGCCTGACTCACAAGAGACAGAGCTGTGGTCTCTTTTGAAGTTTTAATATGCAGTTAAAAGCAGAATAGAAGTAAAACACAAGATTTGTTTGTGTCTTTCAGCTTTTCCCAGTTAGGGGTCGCCACAGCAGAACTCTGGTCCGCTAATGATTGGTAGTTGATTTTTACGTGCAGAGTTGCCAGCCCTGACGCACAACCTTCAACGAAGGTACGCCCATTCATGCATATCTCCACGCAGAAGATGCTCTAGCTGAGAATCGAACCGGACAGCGTCTTACTGTGAGGCGACAAAGCTATTGCAGCACCACCACTGCGGACCAAGTAAAACACAAGGTAAAGAAAACAAATCACAGTATTCAAAATATAAAAAGGCAATAAAGTAATACAAAATACAAATAAAAAGCAAACTAACCTTTCCTTCACAGGAAAGTGTAGCAGAGTCTGGGTGAGCTTTTCCTAGTAAAGCATGTTACAGTATATGTCAAGAAAGGATTTGGGGGAAGCTGTAGAAAAAGGGTGGTCAGGACAAAGTGTAAATATGGGAACAGGATGAATCTATTTAAGGAAACTCCTCAAACTCTGGGAATCCCTCCCTAGTAAAGTCAAAGACCTTACCATGTACCCCTCATTCTCTGCTCATCTTAAAGATTATCACAAGTCTGAAACAATTTGCAAATTATTTCTCCCTGGACACATCACCTGATCTCCCACTCTCCCATTCATCAGTCAGGCACTTTTGACTCCCTCACATTAGTTCCCTACACTAACATTGGACACCTCTTCCATAATGTATACAGTTATTTCTGTGTGCCCTTACCTTATTTTTTCTGTCTTTTACACTTTGTGCACTATGTTCATAGGACGATACTAGGCTACTGGCCCAGAGGCCCTTTAAGCCTAGCCAAGAATTTCACCCATGTTCAATCTTACCCATCAAAGGTAACTTTTTGGAATCACCAGTAAGGAACCTGAGGCGAGGTGGTGTGACAATGTCCTCTACAGGCTACTCACTGCAATTCACAGGAGTAATGACTTGATTATGTATAGGATTAAGGGACAGACGGGAAAGGAGATAATAGTTCTGACTCGAGATGCCAGTCTGCGTGAAAAAGAATGGAGCATTCAACAATCCAAGATGAGAACACAGAACATAAGATGACTGAGACATATAATCTAGAAGGGGTGAAATGAAGTAATGTCTGAAACCAGAAGGAGATAATTCTCAAGTCTATTTCTCTGCAAGAAGACTGAAGTAAGAGATCTATAAATTAGAGTTGCAGTCACAAAGTGAGCATATAACAGTTTGGTTCATGCAAACCACAGAAAAGGGAGCAACCTGATCACAAAGACCTGAGTGTAAGATTAGAGAAGTGCAGTTACGGAACAACACAGACAAAGACCTGAGTATAGGATTAGAGAAGTGCAGTTACAGAACAACACAAAGACGTGAGTATATGATTAGAGAAGTCCAGTTATGGAACAACACAGACAAAGACCTGAGTATAGGATTAGAGAAGTGCAGTTACAGAACAACACAAAGACGTGAGTATATGATTGGAGAAGTCCAGTTATGGAACAACACAGACAAAGACCTGAGTATAGGATTAGAGAAGTGCAGTTACAGAACAACACAAAGACGTGAGTATATGATTAGAGAAGTCCAGTTATGGAACAACACAGACAAAGACCTGAGTATAGGATTAGAGAAGTGCAGTTACAGAACAACACAAAGACGTGAGTATATGATTGGAGAAGTCCAGTTATGGAACAACACAGGGATTTAAATGCAAGGGTCTGGTAAATCCAAGGAAATGAGGGGGAAATATTGATGTGGTGGGTATGAACATACAATTAAAGGAAGTTTGTGGTGCATTATGAAACCATAACTGAGAAAAAATGTGAAGGAAGAAAGCAGCACAGCTTACTAGGAAGATGGAATCACCTACTAAGGAAAAGGACAGAAACACAAAGAATGATGGGAAAGGTTATACCAATGGTAGAGCGAATAGTTAGCAGTGATATTCATGTGGCTAAAGCTCAAAAGCCAGAGTGATAGTTGGCGAGGAGAGATTTACTTCTTACAGAGACATCTAGCAGCTAAAACTGGAAAGAAAGGCCAACAAAACATATTAAAGGTCTTGAAGAAAAAACAATACTAACATCAGGGGACACTGATACTGATGATCAACAGTAAGTCATTATATCATAATAAAACAGACATCTATCAGCATTTCAGTGAGTTGTAAAACTTGTGTGCACCTCCACACTCCTGGTATTGGTAAATACTAACACTGATTTCACTGTACTTCAGACTGAGGGGATACTACAAGGTACCTCACCTTCAGACATAGTACATGTGTACATATATATATATATATATATATATATATATATATACACATACACACACACACACACATATATATATATATATATATATATATATATATATATATATATATACACACACACACACACACACACACAGGGGTATACTCATGCTCGTTCAGTAACCCATATGTTGACCTTCCAAATGTCAACTGCAAAAAGTCGACAAAGCAAAAATCAACAGACTATCATCCATGTACTGAGAAAAAAAACATCAGTCATCGTGCTTTTTTTCTTTCTAAAGAGCATACAAGCTTGGCTGTGTTGTTAACATATACCAGACATTTAAATAATAAAATGGATGAGATAACCTTATTAAAAAAGCAAAGGTAGGACTCTTAGGACTTTCATATTATGACTGAAGCATGGTTTAATTTCATTCTTATTCCCCTGGAAATCCCAGGGTATCTATCCTTTCACAAAAAGGAAGCAGTAAAATATAGGTATATAGATATATATATATATATATATATATATATATATATATATATATATATATATATATATATTTATAAAACAGCAGCTATCTTACAGGGAAACTTACATCTTAGAGAATAATATAAGCAGTAAAGACAGTACAGTTGTGTACACCTACCATAAATGTAGATGTTCGAGTGTCTTCACTGTTGCAGTCATGACTGTAGGGTTCTCCCCTGCCGGCAGGCAGCCCTCGGCCGGCCAGAATCCCAAAGTCTGGGTTCGGCGTCGGCTGTTCAACTATGCTCCCTGACGTCAGAGCGCCAGGAGTACAAAGCTGACAGCCGACGCCATCTTCTCCAGTTTTTCTTGCCCCAGATGTCAGGAGTCCCAAAATGAGAACGGTCCCATATCCTTTGCAAATACACCTCAGAAGAAAGGTGAAAAAAGGAATTACACAAAAGTAAAAATAAGAGGGGACAGGAGGGAGGGAAACCCAGACTGCAACAGTGAAGACATTCGAACATCTACATTTATGGTAGGTGTACACAACTGTACTATGTTCGTGTTTCACTGTTGCAGTCATGACTGTAGGGTAGAATTCCAAAGCTGAAAGAAAGGGAGGTGGTCATAAAGAAGAAGGGGCGGCTAAAAGGCCCTACAAGACTGCAGAGGCAAAGCCTGCCCTAGACTTAGAGTAGAGAGGTAGATTGTAGTGCTTAGAAAAAGTATGCACTAAACTCCAAGTTGCAGCTTCCAAAATGTCTTTGGTATGAACTCCCCTGAGGAAGGCCGCAGAAGTGGCAGCAGCTCTGGTGGAAGGAGTCCGTATACTCCCTGGGATTTGCTTTCCATGGTGTGAATAACAAAATCTGATTCCATGAGCAATCCATTTAGAAATGGTCTGTTTTGAAATGGCTTTACCTTGGGAACTTGAAGCATAATAAACAAACAATTGTTCTGATTTTCTGATGTCCTTGGTTCTGTCCAGGTAAAAACGTAGTTGTCTGTGTACATCCAAGGAATGTAAGATCCTTTCCCCTTTATTTTGAGTAGTGGGTAAATAGTTGGCAAGTGGATAGTTTGATTTAAAGCCACTTTGGAAACCACCTTAGGCATGAAGGTAGGATTAGTCCTCAAAGACACCCTGTCTTGATGAAAAATAATATAAGGTTCCACAGCCATAAGAGCTTGTAACTCTGAAACTCTCCTGGCAGAGGTTAGGGCTAACAGGATAGCTGTCTTCCAAGATAAAAACTTGATGTCAGAAGAGGCAGCAGGCTCAAAAGGAGGCAAGATTAGTTTTTCCAAAACAAAGTTGAGATCCCAAGCAGGAATGAGAGGAGATCTAGGAGGTCTTAAGTTCTTAGCTCCTCTGAGAAACTGTCTCATAAGCTGGTGGGAAAAGATTGGAGGGTCTGTATTATAATGAGCAGAAATAGCAGAGGCATGTATCTTAATGGAAGAAAAAGAGAGACCCTTATGTAAGAGATCTGACAAGTAAAGTAAAATTAAAGGAATGTTCGGAAGAAGAGGATCAGAATCCTGAGCCTGCATCCAGGAACAAAATCTTTTCCATTTTCCTGCATAAGATTTTCTAGTGCTAGGACATCTGGCTTCTAAAATGACATCCATAACCTTCTTGGGTAGGAAAGAAGAAATCAAAGGCCCTGGATTAACCAGGCCACCAGGCTGAGAGTTCTGACATGAGAGTGTAGAACCTGACCCTGATGTTGGGACAGAAGGTTCGGAGACTGAGGTAAAACCCAAGGGGCCTCCAGACATAGGTTTTTTTAGAGTTGGGTACCAAAACTGTCAAGGCCAATTTGGGGCCAGCAAGATTATCATCTTGGGCTAGTCCTGTTTTATCTTTAATAATACCCGTGGAAGAAGAGGAAGAGGCGGAAAGGCATATCCCGAGAGGTTCCTCCAACTGAATGATAGGGCATCCCCTTTCTAAGCTTCTTTGTGAAAATTCCTGGTGCAAACATTCTGTAGTTGATGATTGAGATGGGATGCAAAGAGGTCTATGTGAGGACATCCCCAGACTGCTGTTATCATCCTGAATATTTTGGTGTCCAGCATCCACTCGTGTGGATCCGAAAGGTTTCTGCTCAGACTGTCTGCCAGGAAATTCTGCTTCCCTGGTAGAAACTGAGCTTGAAGGTCCAGATTGCAAGCTAGAGCTGTGTTCCATAGATCCATGGCTAGTCTGCAAAGGGGGTAGGAATGAGATCCCCCTTGCTTGTTTATGTACCACATAACTGTGGTGTTGTCTGTCCGTATTAGTAGTTGTCCTGGTTGTAGAAGATTCCTGAAGGCCATTAGAGCTTTCTGAATGGCTAACATTTCCTTTAAATTGATATGCAGGTGCTTCTGATCCTTTGTCCAAAGGCCCTGCAGACAGTTACCCTGAAAATGGGCTCCCCAAGCATAATTCGAGGCGTCCGTGGTTAGAATCTGAGTTGCAGGAGGCAGACAGAAGGGTTTCCCTTTGTTTAGAGCACATGCTCTGAACCACCAAAGAAATTCCTTTTGAAGGCAAGGCAGGACGGAGATCAGTATGTCCAAACTGTGGCAATGCTGACACCATACACTTTTTAGGTACCACTGTATTTTCCTCATGTGTAGTCTTGCATATGGTACGAGAAGGATGCAGGAGGCCATGTAACCCAAAGCCTGCAGGAATCTCCTTGCAGATAGCAGAGTTAAAGTTGCCAAGGTTTTGAAAGTTGAAGCCAGCTGTAATTGTTTTTCGGATGTCAGAAATGCCATCTGGGTTGTGGTGTTTAGAAGAGCACCCAGAAAAGTTATCTGTTGTGATGGTGTCAAATTTGACTTTTTTATGTTTACAGAGAATCCCAGGAACTTGAGGAGGTTCTGTACAAATTCTAGATGCTGGAGTAAGACATCCTTGCTGTCTGCCTGAATTAGACAATCGTCCAGATAAGGGTAAATTTGAATTCCCTTGAGTCTGCAGTAAGCTACTACTGGAGCCAGACATTTGGTGAAGACCCTGGGCACAGTAGACAATCCAAAGGGCAGCGCAGAGAATTGAAAGTGCCTCGATCCGGCCTTGAACCTGAGGTATTTTCTGCATTCCTGCCTGATGGGAATGTGTAAATATGCCTCCTTTAAAGCCAAAGTTACCATCCATGCATCTTTGGACAGCATTGGAAGTAGCTGCTGTGGAGTAATCATCTTGAATTTTGGAATCTCTAGAAAGGTGTTCAAGACTGACAGATCCAGAATGGGTCTCCATGAGTTTTGCTTCCTGGGGACTAGAAAGAGCCTTGAGTAAAAACCTTGTCTCATCTCTGAAAGTGGAACCAGTTCTATGGCTTTCATAGCCAAAAGAGCTTCCACCTGGTTTAAGGCCTCTGTCCATTGATGTTTTGGAAGGTCTGGCCATCCGCTTGGCCTTGGCAGGGTATGAAAATGGAATTTGTAACCTCTTAAAACCACATCCAGAACTCACTTGTCTTGGGTTATAGGAGTCCAATTCTGATAAAAAAGAAAGAGAGAGAGTTTTCCTCCAAGAGGGGCTTCCAGGCAAGAAGTTCCTGCAGCCCAACAGAGGGAGTCATTGAGTTTGTTTCCTATTTGTTTGTGACCTGTCCTCTCCTCCCCTAGGGGTGGAAGCAGTCCACTGTCTTGGTCTATAAGAAGCTTGTGTTTGAGGCCTTCCTCTGGAGCGTCTATATCTACCCCTCTGAGGCCTGTCTGAAGTGGGAAAGGACCAATTTTTAGAAGGCCAATTTCTGCTAAATCTTGGTGGCTGTACTTGTAAGAAATCTTTAACTGTTTGCATGGATTTCGCCTTATCTTCCATCTTTTTAATCACCTCTTCAGCTTTTGATCCAAACAAAACATTATGCTGAACAGGAGCATCCAATAATTTAGCTTTTACTTGTTCTGGCAAATTTTGTTCCTTTAGCCATGCATGCCTTCTAATGACTGTGCCGGAGGCAGCAGCCCTACAAGAAGCCTCCAAGGCATCAAATCCACAGTGTAAATCATGCTTTCCAACTTGTTCAGTGGCATGCAATAAGTCATGTAATTCCTTATTATCTGCACAGGCAGAAATGGAAGTAAGCTTTTGTTTTAAAACAGACAAGAGAAATTGCTGGTATTTCAGCATATGAAACTGACAGTTTAAAGCCCTAATGGACAAAGTAGCACAAGTGTACACTTTTTTGCCCCATCTTTCTAAGGATCTAGAATCCTTTTCAGTGGGAATGGGATTTTTGGCAGAAGCGGCCTTAACTCCCTTAGGACCCTGAGAAATGGTTTCAGGGTCAGCAGAAGGGTTCTTGTATAAAAACTGGTGGGAATCAGGAACCCTGTAATATCTATAAGGCTTAACAGGAGCAGGAGAAAGAGAGTCAGGGGTTAAGTTAGTCTCCGAAAAAACATCATCTACAATATCCAAAACAGGAGGAATAGCCAGGGGTCTATGTTGGGGAAGAAGAAGAAGAAAATCCCTTAGTCTTTTCTTAGATTCTGAATACTCCTGTCCTTCCCAGTGGAAATGTTCCCTCATTTCATGCAAAGTTTCCCCAAAAGAGAAATCCTCAGGGGGAGAAGCTGAAGGAATGGATTCCTCAGCATCAGAATCCTCATAAGGAGGGAAATAATATTCCTGGTCAGAAGAAGAAACTGAAGAAACAGAAGCCTGATCAGAGGAATCATAATAAACATCCTGCCTTGGCCTTTTATCTGGAGGGGGATGTGAACCCCTAATCATAGTAAGTAAATCCTCCGCCATCTTGAGTAACTGTTTCTGTGACTTGGGAGCTGGTTCAGAAGAGGCCTGTGTTGCAGTCTTTGATTTAAAAGGAGTCTTTGCCTTTGTCTTTGGCTTTGCCTTTATTAGAAGCTGAGTAGGCCTGAAAACCCCTTCGGAAGCCGGTACCTGCACAGCGGCTCCGGACCCATCCGAAGGAGCATTGTCCGAAGGTCCTGCAATAGAAATATTTAAAGGCCTGGTTGGCTCCTCATGAGAGTCCGTTTCGGCCATCGGTTCTGAAATGGCCGATGACAGGGGCTGCAAAAGCGCCTCACTGACGACGGCCGAACCTGAAGCTGGCTCCGCTTGTGCACTATCATCAGATTTGGACCTCGGAGGCCTGTCTTTATCCTTGCGACGTTTGTGAACTCCGGTAGCCGGAACCGTATCCGACGACATTTTGTAGTTAAAGCGCCTACCGAAGTAATGAAAAGCAAAATTGTACCTTCATTTAATTGTACGTTGATTGAATCTAGCACAAAACCGACAACTAGCTATGTCGTGGTCAGGGCCTAAGCAAAGAATACAGTAAGAATGAAAATCCTTATGAGGTATTTGCTTCCCACATGAAATACAATTATTAACTTTTTCTGACATCGGACTGGAGCAAGAAAAAGTTTCCCCAATGGGGTACTTAGCTTTGAGTGGAGAAGAAAGTCTTCGGACTGAAGTTTATCAGAAAAAATTCATCAGGAGTCAGTCGACCGGCACTTGCGAACTGCTATCACCGCACGGCAAGAAAGACTGGAGAAGATGGCGTCGGCTGTCAGCTTTGTACTCCTGGCGCTCTGACGTCAGGGAGCATGGTTGAACAGCCGACGCCGGACCCAGACTTTGGGATTCTGGCCGACCAAGGGCTGCCTGCCGGCAGGGGAGAACCCTACAGTCATGACTGCAACAGTGAAACACGATGAACATCTCCAATAACCTATTACAGTCAAAGTCTAGAAATACAAATGGAAAATGGCTTGGAAGGAGAAGTATATGACTGTCTTAAGAAGAAAGTAAAATGGTAAGGAGGGTATATCCTTATAAACCAACTATTTACACCATGTACAACTATTTATACCATATTTACAACATATTTACACCATGGATGCCAGAGGATAACAAAATACTTTGTAAAATCAAAGGTTACAGTGTGATGATGATAATGTCTAATGATTATAGGGCCAGATATGATACCAATGGAGTATTTCCTGGAATGTAATGTAAGTGATCCACATTTTGGAAAATTATTTAGTTTGGATTAGGTCAAAAAGGCTAAAGTTGCAGAAGTTTTAAGCAAAATGAAACAATACTCCTCTCCAGGCCCAGGTGAGACTAATGGGCTCTCCTGAAGGGCATGAAGACAGCAACGCTAGAAACATTAACCTACTTTTTCCAAAATAAACCGATATCTGGGCATGTCCCTCCTTAGTGCAAACTGTTAATATTACTGTAACACATAAAAGTGGGCCTTCATACAGTGCGGATAATTTTAGGCCAGTAAGTCTAACGAGTACAGCTGGTAAAACTTATGAACACCTTATAAGAGGAATAATGCAAAAACATAAGAGTTAATGTGCCAGTCCTTACTTATCATTTCAATGTAAGAAACAAGAAGCTGCGACCGCATCCAACTCTTTCCATTCACTCTTTCTCACTCTGCTCCCCCACCCACCTCCACTGCTCCTACAGTTATACCACCCAATTCCTCCCACTAATCTTATAACCAATTAAACTTTCTTTAGACTACACAGCATCAGCCAGCTTATTCGTATATACACTACATCTCCTTTCATCTCAAACTTCTCCCGCTAACCTTCTAACAATCAAACATTCTAACAGTCAAACACTATATATATATATATATATATATATATATATATATATATATATATATATATATATATATATACACACACACGTCTTTCATTACACATACTATAATCCTTCTTTCCCCTTTTCACATCATTTCCATCTCTATTTACTACTAGTATATCAAAACCTTACCCCAAACAAAACATAAAATACTAACATGTCCTTACCACTATGTACATTCCTGTTCATTTCCCATGGTCTACCCTTACTTGTTCTTCTTCAACTTATATTCTATCATACATCAGCTGTTAACACTCATTACTTCTATAACTTCAAGTACAGCTATCTCAAATAACACAAAAAGTTTCTGAAACATTATCACCATGGTAATTTCATTTATATACATTAAACTCTCCAAAACTGGGACTCGTACAATATCATCCAAAATTTAGTAAATCTCACGTACATTGTAATGCTACTTTCCCTGAAAAGCAGCAGGCTCAGATGAGGTCACAGCAGATATGATAAAGAAGATGGGTGAGCTAGGGGAGAAATGGCTCCTGAAGGTACTAATAGCAGTTTGGAGAGAAAGGAGTATCCCAGATGATTGGAGAATAAGCATACTCATGCCAATGTACAAGAACAAAGGGCCATCCACATCTGTGGGCAGTACAGAGGCATCAAACTCCTACCACACTGCATGAAAGGTGTGGAGAGGGTGGTTGATAAATGGATACGCAGAGCAGTAGCATTTAAGATGAGCAGTTTGGATTCAGACTGGGATGTAGCACAATTGACCCGATGTTTGCAATGAGACAGACACTTGAGAAGAAGCTAGAGATGAGGAGAGAGTCCAAATGGGGATTCCCAGACTTGGAGAAAGCATATGACAAGGTCCCAAGAAAGCTAATCTGGGCAGTACTGCGGTGGTTTGAAGTCCCAGGAACATTGGTAAAATTAGTGCAGCCTATGTACAAGCACCCAGAAGTATGAAGTGTTCAGCCTCACAGAGGGGTTCCCAGTGGGAGTGTGTGTAATCCAGGGTTCAGCTCTGCGCCCACTGCTGTTCATACTGGTGATGGACTACATTTGCAAACAGGTCAGAGGGGACAGATCAACAAAGCTGGTGTATGCAGACAATGTGGCAGTACAGACAGACTCTGAGCTAGAACTTCAGCAAAGGATACAATGGAATGCAAATATGAAGGCACATGGGATGAAACTAAGCACAGATAAGATGGTGGTAATGACAGAAAATTGGGGAAATCAGAAGAAGCTGAGAATAGAGATAGAAAGTAAGATAGTGGAACAGGTAAACAGCTTCAAGTATCTGGGAGGGGTGGTTGAGGAGAAGGGTAGTCCGAATGAAGAGGTCAAAGATACAATCAGAGGGGCTGCAGCCAACTGGCATAGAGTATCAGGTGTAGCCAGTGACAGAAGCACGCCAAAGAAGCTGAAAAATAATGTGGTCAAGACAGTGGTGTGAACAGTACTACTGTATGGTACAGAAAAGTACAGTTTTGTACCTACCATAAATGTAGATGTCCGATAGGTATGCATCTGCAGTCATCACATATGGGTTGTCCTGCCTCAGGCAGCCCTTGTCGGCATTCCAAAGTCTGGGTCCGTCGGCTGATGTCGCCTTTCCCAGGCGTCAGAGCCAGGGTATAAAAGCGTCAGCCGACGCCATCTTCCTCAGTATTTCTTGCCCCAGATGCCAGGTGCCCTCAAAGGAAGGCTAAATTTGGAGAAATGCAATAAATTCCAAACATGCACAGAAATATATATATATATATATATATATATATATATATATATATATATATATATATATATAAAACAAATACAACATAATAGATAACCCCAGCTAGCTATGAGAGGGAAAAGTACCCAATAAATACCAAAGACGGGAAGGAGGGAGGGTAAACCTGACTGCAGATGCATGCCTATCGGACATCTACATTTATGGTAGGTACAAAACTGTACTATGTCCTTCAAGGATGCATCTGTAGTCATCACATATGGGTAGAATACCATAGCCAATCTGGGGGTGGAGGATCTATGTAAAGAATGGTGTAGCTAAAATGCCCTGCAGGACTGCCGTAGCAAAGCCTGCTCTGGATCTGGAATATAAAGGTAAATTGTAATGCTTGGAAAATATATGCACGGAGCTCCATGTCGCAGCTTCTAAAATGTCCTTGGTAGCCACCCCTCTTAAGAAGGCTGTGGAGATGGCTGTGGCTCTGGTGGAATGAGGTCTAATGTTAGCTGGCACAGTTTTTCCATGAAAGGAATAACAAAAAAGTACAGTTTTGTACCTACCATAAATGTAGATGTCCGAAAGGTATGCATCGGCAGTCATAACATATGGGTTGTCCTGCCTCAGGCAGCTGTTCGGTCGGCCGGATTCCAAAGTCTGGGTCTGGCCTTGGCTGATGTCGCACTTTCCCCGACGTCAGAGCGTCTGGGGTATAAAAGCATCAGCAGACGCCATTTTCCTCAGTTTTTCTTGCCCCAGATGCCAGGTGCCCTCTAGGAAGGCTAAATTTGGATAAATGCAAAAAAGGTTCCAAACATTTGCAAACTTATAAAATAATATACATGTATATACAAACAAATACGCCATAATAGATTCCCCCAGCTAGCTAAAGAGGGTAAGTACCTAGGAATACCACTGAGGGTAGGAGGGAGGTAAACCTGACTGCAGATGCATATCTATTAGACATCTACATTTATGGTAGGTACAAAACTGTACTATGTCCTTCAAGGATGCATCTGCAGTCATAACATATGGGTAGAATACCATAGCCAATCTGGGGGAGGAGGAACTAAGAAAAGGATGGTGTAGTTAATATCCCCTGCAGGACTGCAGTAGCAAAACCTGCTCTGGATCTGGAGTATAAAGGTAGATTGTAATGTTTGGCAAATGTATGCACGGAGCTCCAAGTAGCAGCTTCTAAAATGTCCTTGGTAGCCACCCCTCGTAGGAAGGCTGTAGTGGTGGCTGTGGCCCTTGTGGAATGAGGCCTGATGTTTTCAGGAACTGTCTTTCCATGAAAGGAGTAACAAAACTGAATGCAATTTCCTATCCATTTTGAAATTGTCTGTTTGGAAATTGCTTTTCCTTGCACCCCAGTAGCATATGCTACAAATAGTTGGTCAGTTCTTCTGCTAGTTTTAGTTCTGTCCAAGTAGAAGCGTAGTTGTCTGTGTATATCCAGGGTGTGCAGAAGTTTTCCTCTATTCTGTGGATTTGGGAAGAGAGCAAGTGAATAGCTTGGTCCAAGGATACCCTAGATACCACCTTTGGCATAAAAGTAGGATTGGTTCTTAGTGAAACTCTGTCCTGATGGAAGATAAGAAATGGCTGTACTGCCATTAATGCTTATAACTCAGATACTCTTCTTGCTGAAGTTATTGCCAGAAGGAATGCAGTTTTCCAAGACAGAAACTGTAGATCCGCTGATGCTGCTGGTTCAAATCGAGGTAGTGTTAGTTTCTCCAGCACAAAGTTGAGATCCCAGGCGGGTAGAGGGGGTTTTCTTGGAGGTTTAATGTTTTTGATCCCTCTCAGAAATTGCCTGAGGAGAGGGTGTGAGAAGATAGGTGGATCCACATTGTATTCTGCTGAAATTGCTGAGGCATGAATCTTAATGGAAGAATAGGACAGGCCACTGTGGAATAATTCTGCTAAGTATTCCAGAATATGTGTCATGCTTGCCACTGTCACATCTGAGCCTTTTGATGTGTTCCAAATGAGAAATCTTTTCCATTTAGCTGAGTATGTCTTCCTTGTGGACGGCCTGCGAGCTTCCAAGATGATGTCCCTCACTCTCTGTGATAAGGCATCGTGTTTGGGATTTAAGGAATTTTCCAGGCAGTTAGCTGCAATGTTTTCAAGTTGGGATGCATAATCTTGAAATTGTTCTGCATTAGAAGAAGAGGCCATAGGGGGAGAGGCCATGGCTTTGCCTGAGACAGGCTTCTCAATAATGGGTACCAGTGTTGCCTTGGCCAGTCCGGAGCTATCAGAATCACTCTTGCCTGCTCCTCCCTGATCTTCAGTAGAACCTTGTACATTAATGGGAGAGGTGGGAAGGCATATACTTTTAGGGCTTTCCAGCTGAAAGAGAGAGAGTCCACCCTCCAAGCTTGTGGGTGGTATGTCCTTGAGCAGAATGTCTTCAGTTGGTGGTTTAGAGGGGAGGCGAACAGATCTATCTCCGGCATTCCCCATTCCTTTGCTATGAGTTGGAAGATGTCTGGGTGCAGCATCCATTCATGTGCATCCGTGGTAGTTCTGCTTAAGCTGTCTGCCAGTATATTCTCTTTTCCTGGCACGAACTGGGACTGTAGTTGGATATTGAGGTTCAGGCATAGTTCCCATAGATTCATAGCCAGTTGGCAGAGAGGGTAGGAGTGTGTGCCCCCCTGCTTGTTTATGTACCACATGACCGTGGTGTTGTCTGTCCTTATTAGCAGGTGGCCTTGATGGAGGAAAGGTTTGAAAGCCTCGATTGCATGCATCACTGCCAGCATTTCCTTTTGGTTTATGTCCAGATAAGAGAAAGCTCGTGCTATGCCTAATCCCAGCAACAGTCACATAAAGTAGTATCCACAAAGACAAAACGTTGCTGGAAACTGCTGATGTTAAAACCAAAAGAGAATTTATTGACAACACAAATCAACTCGTAGTTGGCGCTTTCGGGCCAAAACCCTTCATCAGACTAAATCACAAAAATGTTTCAAACATATTTAAAATACTCATCTACCAATCAAATTTCAATAAAAAGCCCGCCTTTTCTTTTTTTTTTTTTTAAAACAAGTTTATTGTTTTTAACATACAAGAAAATATCATAACAATTTTATACAAGTAATTAAAATAGACATGATTATAACATTCAACAAAACAACCAAAGTATTTACAAAGACATCCACTACAATCAGATCAATTAATTAAACTAAAATACCATGTTATTTGAAGTTAAGATTTGTTTAACAAGTTTTGTAAATTATCCCATACAATATAATAAGACATTTTTCTAGTAGTTCTTAACTTCATTGTATTCAGTTCCATATGGCACACTATATTCATAACATTTTTAAATTCATTGAACGAAGGAGGTGTATCTGAAATCCAATTTCTGGTTATTATTTTTCTAGCCACTGCTAGGATAGACCATAACAAGGGAAGCTTAACCTTTTTAACACTTTGAGGTACAGGTGTGTTGAATAATATAAGAGATTTAGAAATAATAAAATTATCTGTAAAACGAGCCTGCAAAAATTCATTAATTGACTTCCAATATTCTTTCAATTTTATACAGTCATAAAACATATGAGCCCAGTCTGCATTGATTTCTACATTACATCTTTTACATAGATTATCTTTATTATTTATTTTATTCATCATCAAAGGTGTATAAAAGGATCTATGCAAAAATTTCCATGTAAAAAGTCTCCAGACAATGAAGGACGTAGTTTTATAAGCAGATTCCAATATATATTGTTTATCTTGTTGATTTGGTGGATCACCATTAATGGAAATGAAATAATTCCAATAGGTATCTACACTGTAAAAAGTTTCGTCTGATAATTTTATGTATGTATGAAAGCTTACCTTTATCAGAAACGTTATGTTGTAAATTTAATATCAAGTAATCAATCAATGTTGGAACAGATTCTTTAACGGTTATAGACATTAGATCTATTTTATCAATGAGATGTTGTCTAAAGGTCTGAACCTCTAACCAGCAAGTTTCTCTTAGATCAAATTCTTGTTTTAAGAAATCTAGATTTTTAACTTTATTATCAGATATCAACTTATACCAGTACTTTAGATCATTATCTGTAGTTAAATGAGTTCCATACCCAGAGTATACATTATAGGGAATATAATAAAATTCCATTCTTTATATTTAGGATGCATGAATATAAAATTACGATAACTAATAATAATGTTTAATGGGTAACTAACTATATGTTTAGGTGTAATAGGTGAAGTACAAAATTCTTTTAGTAACCATAACATGGAGTTATTTACAATCATTTTTTTATGTGTTAAGGAGATTTTCATGAAGTGAATACTAATTATCTCCCAGTAATCTTTCCATTTTGCAACATATGACTGATCTATTAATAAAGTAATAACTTTTATAATAGAAGAGATAGTATATAAATTGAAGTCTGGAAAAGAAATACCCCCTTGAGACCACCTATTAGTATGTTTCTTTAAAGCAATCCTAGGTCTATTAGGTGCCCATAGGAAATTTAACATTAGTGTATTCAATTTCTTGATAATTATTCTTGTAGGTGGAAGTATTATTGATTGTATTAAGTATAATATCTTGGGGAATATTATCATTTTAATAATTGTAAGTCTCTCTTCCATAGTAAAAAACATATTATTCCAGGTATTAAAGAGATTTTGTATATTAAGAAGACAGGTATTATAATTATTATGTATAATAGATTTGATATCTTTAGATAATATTATACCTAAATAAGTTATCTGACCTGAATTGGGTACATATTTAGTAAAATCATTAATGAGAATTTTTTCGTATATATAGGTAGTATTTTAGTTTTTCTTCATTGAATATTAAACCAGAAATACTTTTAAAATTTATCATTTTATCAAACAGAGACTGCATAGAAGAATTAGATCCTGTTGATGTGATTAGAACATCATCTGCAAAGAGTTGAATTTTAGATGTTGTATTTTCATCTATTTCAAATCCCTCTATGTCAGTACTGTTTCTGATCAAATTAGCCCAAGGCTCCATTATTAATGTGAATAATAGTGGAGAAAGTGGACACCCTTGTTTTGTACCTTTAAAATTGGTATTTTTGTGAGACATATGTTCCTATCTTAATATAAGCCAATGTTCCTTTGTATAAATGCTCAATTAGATTTACAAATGCTTCTGAGAAGTTTGTGCACTTCAGTAAGGTAAACAGGTAGTCCCAACTTACTGAATCAAATGCTGAGCTTATATCAAGACTAATAAGAGTTAAATCTTTCTTTTCCTATTTGCAAAATCAATTAATGTTAGAGTTCTCCTTATATTATCAAAAGTATTTCTATTTACAATGAAGCCTGTCTGATCTATATCTATAATGCCAGGGATGATTGTCTTCAATCTATCAGCAAAATACTCATAAACATTTTATAACAACATTAAGTAATGAGATGGGTGATATGAAGTACATCTAGTTGGATCTTTATTAGGTTTCAAGATTGGCGAAATAAATGTATATTGCCAAGATGGGGGGGTTATTAATTCATTTTGGGCCAAAATAAAAACCTTATGTATTAATGAGTATGTACTTTTAGAAAGGATTTTATATATCTCTGGTATAATACCATCATTACCTGGTGCTTTGTTTGATTTAAGCTTGTTTATTTGTGTAACAACCTCTGTATATGAAATACTTTTATCCAATAGTTTAATCTGTTGTTTATTAAGTTTTTTATTCATGTTTGTGTTTATAAATTTCCCTTATTTTATCTTTAGGTTCCATGTTAATGTTATTATGATTAATTTTGTGAAAGTGATTTCTAAATTCATCTAGTATTTCTGGTAGACTAGAAACATTCTTCTTTTTCCTTAGAGAAAATATTTCTTTGATATGATTTTGCTTATTCAACCTTTTTGTTTTGTTTTTAAGTCTATGCAAGTATTTGGGGCTTATTGAGTAAGACAAAAACTTGTATTTCTCTAAAGTTATTTTAACTTTATGAGTTAAAATTTCTTTGTATTTCTCATTTAGTTTGTTTATTTCTTCAGTGACTTTCTTATCCATAATATTTTCTTTATTATTATGTTTATAAGAATCTAGTTTACTTTGAATATCTAACAATTCCTTATCCCAAGATTTCCTTTTATTATTATACCATCTGATACTTTGTCCATATAAATATGATTTTAAAGCATCCCAAACATAAACAACGGAGACTTCAAGTATTATTTATATCTAGAAAATGTTGTACTTCTGAAAGTATATATTCTTTATAGTCTTTTAATTGAGTTAAGTATGCTGGTATCCTTTTGATCTGAACATTGTGAGTATTTTTATCATGAACTCAAAAACAATTGAATTATGATCAGATATAGGACAAGAAATGATTTTAGAGTTAATTAATTCTGTTACCATCTGGTTAGAAATAAAGACTCTATCTATTTTTGAATAAGTTTTGTATCTGTTAGAGAAAAATGTATATGGTAATGATTTTGAATCTATCTGATTATTAATATCATTTAAATGATAAGAATTAGTAAAATCCTTTAAATGTTTTGCATTAGATGTAATTTTCCTTTTTCCTATAGTGGTAGTGTCATTTTCATGTAATATAAAATTAAAGTCACCAGCTAAAATAATATCTCTTATAGAGAATGATATGATCTTATCAAGATGGTATTTCACTGTATTAATACCAATTCCAGGTATCCAATATATATTGATTAATGTATAAGTCTTCCCATTAATTTGTATTGTAACCATACAAAACATTCCTTTATCATCTTGATAAGTCTTAATAGTTTTAGGAATGGGCATACTTTTATTCCATAAAATAGCCACTCCTCTTTTTTTCTGAGTGTGCTCTGAACTAACCAATACTGTATATTTGTTTGTGACTAGTTTATCAATATCTTTTTTCAAAAGATGTGTTTCTTGTAGGAAGACTAAGTTGGCCTTATGTAAATTAATGTATCTTATTAGGCTTGCCCTTTTACATGGATTATTCAGTCCATTAATGTTTAAAGAAATTCCTTTTAGAGAAGTCATTTGGCAATTTTAAAACATAGAAAACTTATGATTAAAATAACAATTAACAAAATAAGTAATGTTATACCTCCTCCTTTAGGTGTACCTTTAAATATAACTGTATTTATTGAGTCTCTTATGGGATTTTGTATAAGATTTAATTTTGTTTGTAGTGACAATGAATTTACAAAGTGTATTGTGGATGTCAGAACTATATTCATACAACAGTGAACAAGAGAAAATAATGTAAGGATTAAACCTTGCACCCAGCCTGGAGTTAAAAACTCCAACTTAGAGTAGTACATACTACTCAAGTTAACCCCCTACCCTAAGCAGCAGTACCTCAGCTGCCACCTTATCAATTTAATACTTGTTATATTTAACTTAAATTAACAACTTTCAATTGGATTATCTGGTAAGACAAGACTACACATTTGATAAAAACAACATCATATATACTAAAAGAAACTTTTTTTTTAAAAAAACTATTCATAATACTATATACATCTATTTAATATAATACATTTATATTCAAATAGCATTCAAATAAACTTGATATTAGAAACCAAGAAGAGAGAGAGAAATAAAAGACGCGAGAGAGGAAGAAAGAGTGAAAGAGAGAGAAAAAAAAGGGAGGGCATATGTACACATTAATTTATTCAAAATTTGTAAAAATAAGTTCTAATATTCAATTAAATCAATAACTTTGGCTAATATGGTTCATACATTATATATATTAAGATGTATCTATATTCTATCATGTAAATGCAGTTAACAGCTTCCAAAAGACTTTAAATTACTTGTATTAGAGCTTATTTTTCTCATACTTATTATTGTCAGTAGAATAAAATATTATATTTATAGGTATTGCTATAAATCATACTGCATAGTTAAGCAAGATCTCAAAAACACTTGCTTTATTGTGAAGAAAGCCATCTGTATTTTGTATATCTAAACTGCTGCTTTAAAATATATGTCAGATGACAACTTCTTCCAGAATAGAGTCATAAAGTTATTTGTGCTTGTCAATCATATAAATCAAATGAATCATAGCAGTGTATATGTTTAAATCATAAGTTTTTTACATATATTAATGAGCTGCAGTCAAATAAACTTTCAAAAACACTTGTATAAATGTTTCACTTTCTATGCCTTCTAAAAAATCACATTTGCTTACTATGAGAAACTGCATCATTTAAAATCATTATAACTTACATATGTTATAAATTATAACATAAATAACTAAGTAATTATATAAAATAACTCACATTTAAATGATAAAGAGTTCATTTTCCATCGCAGAGTTGCATTTGCAGCAGTTCTACTTCCTGGTTGTGTGTTCTTCATGAATCTGCGATGTGTCAGTGTGAATTCAGGGGTCAAAGTTCAAATTGACTGCTTTCAGCTTCTCTGCGTGAGTTCTGAGTGTTGAAGCTTTTAAAACAACTCGAGGACACTGTTCACGAGGTAACCCACATCCCAAATTGTCTCCCTTACGATTTTGGCGGGAATTTTGTTAAAAACAAGTGACTAACATAAGCCCGCCTTTTCTTGAGGGCTGGCTTAAGGGGCACAACAACATTTAAGCCAGGAGACCTATGTGCGGCTAATTCAAGAATCCATTTAGATTCCACTAATTCAGTTGTCTGTTTAATGTCTCCACCTCTGCTGTTTAAAACAAGATTTTGTATAACCCTGAAACTAAATTGATGTGTGTTTTTATGTGCCTATATAAAGCATTATGTTCATCATGATTTCTGATTGATGACATGTGCTGTAATACCCTAACTTTGAGCATATTGTTGGCCATCCCTACATAATAGCTTGATAGTATATTTGGCTAACTGCAATTCCTGTTCAAGCTATTATGTAGGGATGACCAACAATATGCTCAAAGTTAGGGTATTACAGCACATGTCATCAATCAGAAATCATGATGAACATAATGCTTTATATAGGCACATAAAAAACAATCCTACACATCAATTTAGTTTCAGGGTTATACAAAATGTTGTTTTAAACAGCAGAGGTGGAGACATTAAACAGACAACTGAATTAGTGGAATCTAAATGGATTCTTGAATTAGCCGCACATAGGTCTCCTGGCTTAAATGATGTTGTGCCCCTTAAGCCAGCCCTCAAGAAAAGGCGGGCTTTTTATTGAAATTTGATTGGTAGATGAGTATTTTAAATATGTTTGAAACATTTTTGTGATTTAGTCTGATGAAGGGTTTTGGCCCGAAAGCGCTAACTACGAGTTGATTTGTGTTGTCAATAAATTCTCTTTTGGTTTTAACATCAGCAGTTTCCAGCAAAGTTTTTTCTTTGTGGATACTACTTTTGGTTTATGTGCATGCGTAGCTGACCTTGAGACCATAGGCCTTGGATACATTTGCCCTCCATGTGTGCTCCCCATCCTTGGTCTGAAGCGTCCGTGGTGATGGTTTGTTTTGTTTTTGGTTTGTTGAAAGGCAACCCTCTGTTGGACTGGCAGGCCTGAGCCCACCACAGAAATTCCTTTTGTAGGCAAGGAATGATTGGTATCAACGCTTCTAAACTGTGACTGTGTTGAGACCATACACTCCTGAGGTACCATTGTAATTTTCTCATATGCAGCCTGGCCTGTGGTATCAGAATTATGCAGGATGCCATGTAACCCAGGGCCTGCAGGGTTTTCCTTGCAGTAAGCTGAGTTTGTCTTGTCAGCATCATGAAGTAATCTGGAAGTTGTTTTTGTTTTTCTTCTGTGAGATAAGCCATTTGGGTGGTTGTGTCCAGATCTGCACCCAAAAAGGTTATTCTTTGGGATGGCACAAGTCTTGACTTTTGGATGTTGACTGTGTATCCCAAGGCCTGTAGGAGGTGGTAGGCATAAGCCAAGTCCTTTATCAAATTTTTCTTGTTGTCCGCTTGTATAAGGCAGTCGTCCAGGTATGGGTAGATCTGAATCCCCTGAAGTCTGCAGTGTGCAATTACTGATGCCAGGCATTTTGTGAATACTCTGGGCGCAGTAGATAAGCCAAAGGGCAATACTGAGAATTGATAATGCTCTGATCCTGCAAGAAATCTGAGGTGTCTTCTGCAACTTGGTCGAATAGGGACGTGCAGGTATGCCTCCTTGAGATCTAGAGTCACCAGCCAAGACTCCTTGCCCAACATGGGAAGAAGTTGCTGTAGGGTCAGCATCTTGAATTTTGGGACAATGAGATAAGTATTTAGTGCGGACAGGTCGAGAATAGGCCTCCATTGATTTTCTTTTCTTGGTACAAGGAATAGTCTTGAGTAAAATCCTTGGCCTTGTTCTGAAAGTGGTACCTTTTCTATAGCTTTCATTTGAAGCAAGTTGTTGATCTGCCTTAAAGCCTCTGGCTTTTGATTTGGTGGTAGGTTTGGCATTCCGTGTCTTTTTGGCAAAGTGTGGAAGTGGAACCTGTATCCTTTGTCTATTATTTGCAGTGTCCATGTGTCCCTTGTAATAGAATGCCAGTTTTTTGAGAATAAAGCCAGCTTTCCGCCCAAGGGTGTTTCCAGTTGATCCCTGGTAGGCGGAATCAGAGTAAAGTCATTGAGCTTGTCCTGGTGTAGTAGTTGTTGTTGCTGTTGTTGCACTACTTCTCTGGTTGGCAGGCTGCCACCGACGGCCTCTGTAGGAGCCCTTCAATTGGCCTCTGCCTCTAGGGTGTCTGTTCCTGCCTCTCTGGGCTCTGTCCGAATTTGGAAAGGACCAATTCTTCGTAGGCCAGTTTCTGCTGAATCTCGGTGGTTGTACTTGCAGGAAATCCTTAACTGTTTGCACAGATTTTGACTTTTCTTCAACCTTTTTTAAGATCTCCTGAGCAGAGGAGCCAAATAAATTTTGTTTCTCCATTGGCGCATCCAGGAGTTTAGCTTTAACATGGTCTGGCAGAGATTGTTCCTTCAGCCAGGCATGCCTACGAATGACTGCCCCAGTCATAGCTGATCTAAATGAAGCCTCCAATGCATCATAGCCACATTTTAAGAAATTATTACTAACCTGCTGTGAGTTGTGTACCAAATCCTGCAGGGATTTACGGTCAAGGGGTTCAGGAGATGAAAGTTTCTTATTCAATTCATCTAATAAATACTCTTGGTACTGTATCATATGAAATTGACAATTTAATGCCCTGACATATTTGCAGAAGTACATACCTTCTTTCCCCATCTCTCTAAAGCTCTAGACTCTCTTTCAGAGGGTAGAGGATTTTTGGCTGTGGCGGCTGCAATCCCTTTAGGGCCCTGAGAAATAGTTTTTGGGTCTGCAGAATGTGCTTTAAACAGATGGTAATGGGAATCCGGGACCCTGTAGTATCTATCAGGTTTGGCAGGGGCCGGAGGGAGAGTATCAGGTGCTGTACTGACATCATTTTACACATCATCAATTACATTCAGAACAGGAGGTATAGCTAAGGGCCTATGTTGAGGCAGATGTAAAAAGGTCCTTAATCTTTTTCTAGAATCAGAGAATTCCTGACCTTGCCATTGAAAATGCTCTCTCATGGAGTGTAGAGTCTCACCAAAGGAAAACTCTTCAGGAGGGAGGTCAAGGAATAGATTCTTCAGCATCAGAATCCTCATAGGGCGAATAAGCCTCCTCCTGGTGGTCTGACAATTCAGAGCCATCCGTGGACTCATCTGAAGAGTGTGGGTCAGAGGGGTCAGTCCTGGGCCTTTTGTCTGGTGGAGGTTGAGAGGCCCGGTCTGGGTGAGGTTGTGAACCCCTAATTAAAGAAATAAGGTCCTCTGCAAGGCTGAGGATCTGTGAACTAGAAGTAGGCCTCTGGGAGGTAGTCTTGGGAGGCAAAGCTTTAGAAAGTTTAGCAGCTTTAGCCCTAGAAAAGGCCTTAATGGACATGGAAGCAGGGGGCCTAGCTGCTCCACGTGCAGGAGTAGAAATGTCCAAAGGTATAGTGTCGGACATTTCCTGGACACTGGTTTCGGTAGGTAGTTCGGTAGCCGACTCAGCCGGGGCCTCCCGGGCCGTGGTGGTCGGTTGAATGGTTACGGTGGAAGGAATCTCCAAGGACTCGGTTTCGGCCGAAACAGAGACACTCGCGGTAGGCTTTACCGTGGTTTCAGCCGAAACCGTGGCCCGCGAGTGTCGGTCCTTGTCCTTCCGTTTTTTCACTAAATGCGAAGTTGGAGTCTCCGACGGCATTTTATATGCAAAATTGGCCCCAAAAAATTCCTCTGCAAACTCCGACCAACGTCTAAGAGTTCGTCGGTTGAAGGAAGCACAGGCTGAACAGGCCGATATGTCGTGGTCTGGGCCTAAGCAAGGAAGGCAGTAGGAATGGAAATCCTTATGAGGTATTTGTTTCCCACAAGTTAAACAATTATTAATTTTGTCTGACATCGGCTGAGGCAAGAAAGAGTCCCCAACGGGGTACTTAGCTTTTTCGAAGTCTTCGGTAGCTGAATTCACTGGATCTGACCGACCTGCACTTGCGAACAGCTTCTGCTTCGGGCACCGCTGCAAGAAAGACTGAGGAAAATGGCGCGCTGATGCTTTTATACCCCAGACGCTCTGACGCCGGGAAAGCGACATCAGCCGAGGCCTGACCCAGACTTTGGAATCCGGCCGACCGAAGGGCTGCCTGAGGCAGGACAACCCATATGCTATGACTGCAGATGTATCCTTGAAGGACATCGAATGCAATTCCCTATCCATTTTGAAATTGTCTGTTTGGAAATTGCTTTTCCTTGTGCACCAGCAGCATATGCTACCAACAGCTGGTCAGTTTTCTGTAGCTTTTAGTTCTGTCCAAGTAGTAGCGCAACTGTCTGTGTATGTCCAGGGTGTGCAGAAGTTTTTCCCCTTTGTTTTGTGGATTTGGAAAGAAGGTAGGCAGGTGAATAGCTTGGTTTAATGAGACCCTGGATACCACCTTTGGCATAAATGAAGGATTGGTTCTCAATGAGACTCTGTCCTGATGAAAAATAAGAAATGGCTGTACTGCCATGAGGGCCTGTAACTCAGATACTCTTCTTGCTGAGGTTATGGCCAGAAGGAAGGCGGTCTTCCAAGACAGGAACTGTAGTTCTGCAGATGCTGCTGGTTCAAAGGGAGGCAGAGTTCGTTTTTCCAACACGAAGTTAAGGTCCCAAGTAGGCACTGGAGGTTTCCTTGGAGGATTGATGTTTTTAATTCCTCTTAGAAACTGTCTTAGGAGAGGATGAGAAAAGACAGGTGGATCAGTATTGTACTCTGCTGAAATTGCTGAAGCATGAATTTTAATGGAAGAGTAAGACAGGCCACTGTGGAGCATTTCTGCCAAGTATTCCAGGATATGTGCCATGTTCATCACTGTCGCATCTAGGCCCTTTGTGGTGCTCCAAGTGTGAAATCTTTTCCATTTTGCTGAATATGCCTTTCTTGTGGAAGGTCAAGTAGCTTCCATGATGATATCCTTCACTCTCTTGAATAGCTTATCCTGAGGAGGAGTCAAGGTATTTTCCAGGCTGTTAGTTGCAGGGTTTTCAGGTTGGAATGCAGAGTTTTGTAATTGTGCTGTGTCAGGAGAAGTGGCCATTGAGGAAGAGGCCATGGTTTCCTGCGTGACATGCTCTTTAACAGTGGGTACCAGTGCTGTCTTGGCCAGTCCAGAGCTATCAGAATCACTTTTGGCTGCTCTGTCCTGATCTTCAGTAAGACCTTGGTCATTAATGGAAGAGGTGGAAATGCATACACTGTTAGAGTTCTCCAGCTGAAAGATAGGGCGTCCACTTTCCATGCTTGTGGGTGGTATGTCCTTGAGCAGAATTTCTTCAGCTGATGATTGTGGGGGGAGGCAAAAATATCTATGTCTGGCCTTCCCCATGATTGTGTTATCTGTAGGAAGATGTCTGGGTGCAGCATCCATTCGTGTGCATCCATGATATTTCTGCTTAAGCTGTCCGCCAGTATATTGTCTTTTCCTGGCACAAACTGGGATTGCAGCTCTATATTGAGTTTCAAGGAAAGTTCACATAGATTCATTGCCAGTCTGCAAAGAGGGTAGGAATGGGTGCCTCCTTGCTTGTTTATGTACCACATAACTGTGGTGTTGTCTGTCCTTATTAGCAGGTGGCCTTGATGCAGAAAGAGTTTGAAGGCCTCGATTGCATGTATCACTGCCAGCATTTCCTTTTGGTTTATGTGCATGCGTAGCTCCTTTTGTGACCATAGTCCTTGAATGCATCTGCCCTCCATGTGTGCTCCCCAACCGTGGTCTGAAGCGCCCGTTGTAATGGTTTGGCTGGCTATTGGCTTGCTGAAGGGCAGACCCCTGTTTGACTGGCTTGCTTGAGCCCACCACAGAAATTCCTTTTGGAGGCATGGAATGAGTGGGATCAAAGTTTCTAAGCTGTGACTGTGCTGAGTCCATAAACTCCTTAGGTACCATTGTAGTTTCCTCATATGCAGCCTTGCTTGTGGAATCAGAAGAATGCAAGATGCCATGTAACCCAGGGCCTGCAGGATTTTCCTTGCAGTCAGCTGAGTTTGTCTTCTCAGATTCTTAAAGTAATCCGGTAGTTGTCTTTGTTTTTCTTCTGTGAGAAAAGCCATTTGGGTGGTTGTGTCTAGATCCGCACCCAGAAAAGTTATTCTTTGAGATGGAACAAGTCTTGATTTGTGAATGTTGACTGTATATCCCAAGGCCTGCAGTAGGTGGATGGCATAATTCAAGTCCTTTACCAAAGTTTGTTGGCTGTCCGCTTGTATAAGGCAGTCATCTAGATATGGGTATATTTGAATCCCCTGAAGTCTGCAGTGTGCAATTACTGATGCCAGACATTTCGTGAATACTCAGGGTGCAGTAGATAAGCCAAAGGGCAATGCTGAGAATTGATAATGCTCTGAACCTGCAAGAAATCTGAGGTGTCTTCTGCAACTTTGTCTGATAGGGACATGCAGGTATGCCTCCTTGAGGTCTAGAGTCACCAGCCAAGACCCCTTGCCCAGCATGGGAAGGAGTTGCTGTAGAGTCAGCATTTTGAATTTTGGCACAATGAGATAAGTATTCAGTGCAGACAAGTCGAGAATAGGCCTCCATTGATTTTATTTTCTTGGAACAAGGAATAGTCTGGAATAAAATCCTTGGCCTTGTTCTGAAAGAGGAACCTTTTCTATAGCTTTCATTTGCATTAAGTTGGAGATTTGTTTCAAAGCCTCTGCCCTTTGATTTGGTGGCAGGTCTGGCATGCCTTTTCTTTTTGGCAATGTGTGAAAACGGAACCTGTATCCTTTGTCTATTATTTGCAGTGTCCATTTGTCTCTTGTAATACTGTGCCAATTTTCTGAGAATAAAGAAAGCTTTCCGCCCAAAGGTGCTTCTAATTGAGCCCTGGTTGGCGGAGTCAAAGCAAAGTCATTGAGTCTGTCCTTGTGCAGCAGTTGTAGGTCCTGCACTACCTCTCTGGTTGGGAGGCTGCCATTGACGGCCTCTGTAGGAGCCTCTAGCTTGCCCTCTACCTCTGGCATGCCTGTTCTTGCCTCTCTGAAATCTTTCTGTGTCCGGAAAGGACCAATTCTTGGTAGGCCAATTTCTGCTGAATCTTGGTGGTTGGACTTGTAGAAAATCTTTGACTGTTTGTACAGATTTTGCCTTTTCCTCAAATTTCTTTAAGACCTCCTGAGCAGTGGAGCCAAATAACTTTTGCTTTTCCAGTGGAGCATCCAGAAGCTTAGCTTTAATATGGTCTGGCAAAGATTGTTCCTTCAGCCAAGCATGCCTACGTATGACTGCACCTGTCATAGCTGACCTACATGAAGCTTCCAATGCATCATAACCACACTGCAAGAAATGGTTGCTAACCTGCTGGGAGTTATGTACCAGATCCTGAAGTGATTTGCGATCTAGGGGTTCAGGTGAAGACAGTTTCTTATGCAATTCATCTAACAAATACTCTTGGTACTGTATCATATGAAATTGACAATTTAATGCCCTCATGGAAAGAGTAGCAATAGTATACACTTTTTTATCCCATCTCTCTAAAGCCCTGGACTCCCTTTCAGAGGGGAGTGGATTTTTAGTAGTGGCAGCTACAACCCCTTTAGGGCCCTGGGAGATAGTTTCTGGATCAGCAGAGTGGGCCTTGTAAAGAAAAAGATGCGAGTCCGGTACCCTGTAGTACCTATCGGGTTTGACAGGGGCCGGAGGAAGAGTGTCAGGGGTTATGCTAGACTCAGAGTACACATCATCAATGACATTCAAAACAGGAGGAATAGCCAAAGGTCTATGCTGAGGTAAATTCTTAATAAGTAACTTAGTAAGTTCTTAATCTTTTCCTGGAATCAGAGAATTCCTGGCCGTGCCATTTGAAATGCTCTCTCATAGTGTGAAGGGTCTCCCCGAAGGATAGTTCTTCAGGAGGGAGGCCGAGGGATAGATTCCTCTGCATCAGAATCAAAAACTCCTCCTGGTAGTCCGAGAGAGCAGAGCCATCAGAGGCCTCCTCTGAGGAGTGGGGATCAGAGGGCTCAACCCTGGGCCTTTTGTCTAGAGGAAGTTGAGAGCCCCTGTCCGGATGGGGTTGAGAGCCCCTAATTAAGGAAATAAGGTCCTCTGCTAAAGTTAGAATCTGTGAACTTGTAGTGGGTCCCTGAGGAATAACCCTGGGAGGCATAGCTTTTGTGTGTTTGGCAGCTTTAGCCCTGGTGAATGCCTTTATGGACATGGATGCAGGAGGCCTGGCTGCACCACGTGCAGGTGTAGATTTGTCTAGAGGAATGGTATCAAACGTTTCCAAGACACCAGTTTCTGAAGGAAATTCAATAACCGACTCACCAGGGGCCTCCGGGGCCGAGGTTGTCGGTTGAGCGGTTTCGGGGGTCGGAAGTACCAAGGACTCTGTTTCAGCCGAGACCGAGACACTCGTGGTAGGCCTGGCTGTGGTTTCAGCCGAAACCGCGGCCCGCGTGTGTCGGTCCTTGTCTTTCCGTTTCTTTGTTAAATGTGAAGTCGGAGTCTCCGACGGCATATTGTATGAAAAACTAGCCCCAAAAAATTCCTCTGCAAACTCCGCCCGACGTCTAAGAGTGCGTCGGTTGAAGGAAGCACAGGCTTAACAGGCCGAGATGTCGTGGTCTGGGCCTAGGCAGGGGAGGCAGAAAGAGTGGAAATCCTTATGAGGTATTTGTTTCCCACAAGTTAAGCAATTATTAACTTTATCTGACATTGGCTGAGGCAAGAAAGAGTCCCCAACGGGGTACTTAGCTTTTGAAGTCTTCGGTTAGCTGAATTACAGGAGCTGGCCGACTGGCACTTGCGAACTGCTTCTGCTTCGGGCACCACGCGGCAAGAAAGACTGGGGAAGATGGCGTCGGCTGACGCTTTTATACCCCAGGTGCTCTGACGTCGGGGAAAGCGCGACATCAGCCGACGCCGGACCCAGACTTTGGAATCCAGCCGACCGAAGGGCTGCCTGAGGCAGGACAACCCATATGTGATGACTGCAGAGGCATCCTTGAAGGACATCCTGGGCAGTAAAGGCAGAACAGTTGAAGAAGCTAGAGGTGATGGAAATGAAGTGCCTGAGAAGGGTGGTAGGATGCACACTGTGGGAGAGACAATGAAATGAAAACATAACAACAGAAGCCAAAGTAGCTTCAATTGCAGAAAAGATCAAAGAGAACAGAGTACAGTGGTTTGGGCACATGTGTAGAAAAGCAGAAGACAATCTGGTGAGGAATATTTGGGACAGACAGGAAGAAGGTAAGAGGAAGCGAGGGCGTCCAGCAAAGAGGTGGATGGATTGTGTGAAAGAAGATCTGTGACAGATGAGTGCTGAAGAAGGCAGGAGTGTGGCACTGAATCGAGAGAGTTGGCGACAGTTAACATGATATCCCGACCCCATGTAGAAAAAATAGGAAAAAGGGGGCTGATGATGATGCTTGGACACCCCTTGTTAAGAGCCTTAGAGCAGCTGATGAAGAGTTGGCTGGTGGCAGCTGGAACTACCTTATAGTCTGGGCAGAAGGGGGCATAGCTAATAAACCTGTGCCAGCCTTTCCCAGGTGTGTGTGTGTGTGTGTGTGTGTGTGTGTGTGTGTGTGTGTGTGTGTGTGTGTGTGTGTGTGTTTGTACATAAAACAAATCTCAAAGTGTGTGTGTGTGTGTGCGTGTGTGTGTGTGTGTGTGTGTGTGTGTGTCAGCTACTTAGGCATGCACATGAATCACTGGTTGGGCAGAGAGGGTGCTGGAGGTTTTGGCTTGGCCACTCAGCTGAGATTTCAACCCTATAGCTGTGCCAGTGGGGAGTCTTACTGGGGATCGGGAGAAACCAGACCCAGACTGACTGTGATCTCAGTGTGCTTTTAAGGGAAATTGCACTTTACCGTGTGTGTACTTGTCATCCTCCCAGGGTGTATGTTTCTCACTGTTGCCAGTGGTGAGAACGGAGGTTCCTTGAGTACTGTGCAGTGCAGGCGTGTCACACTACTCACCAATGCACTGCCCTTCAATCACTGAAATGGCTGGAGCTACCACAATGACTTGCTTTCTTACAACTCGTAACTGCTCACAACATTATCTATCGGTTCACTGCTTGTCCTGCTCCATCTGTTCTTTCTATCCATCTTCCCAACAGATCTCTAAGATCCAAAGACAAAACTTCTTTCTGTACACAAGCCCAATAAAACTGCTGGAAAATCCCTCCACTCCAGAGCCTGGAACAACCTTACCATAAATATTAGAGCAGACATCAACTTCCTCTCAGCCGTTTTCAACCTTTTTCATCTTATTGCACACAAAAACTAATTACAAAAATCTTGTGGTACACCAAAAAATATATTACATTTTTTGCTGACCTGACAAAAAATAGGTATAATTTTGATTGATTTAAAAAAAAATATATTTTCCTCGTTTTTACTTGCATTTAATATTTAATGAGATATCTGAGCTTGACGTCATTCTGGAATTTTGTGCGAGGTCGAATTTTTGACATGCATACTCTTAAATCTTCTTTCAAGGTTTCCAGCCATGATCTATTTTTGTTCTTAACATTATTCATTGCAGAAAAGCTTGATTTTTTCACAAATATATCAGCAGGACAGATGAGTCTATAAGCATCCTTGACATTAAAAATTTCTATGAACCTAAATATTTCTTTAGGGAACAAAGAGTTCTTAACTACCACACCCATTTTCTAATGTCTCTGGACCATACACAAGAAGCCCCCTTCCAGAACAGAAGCCCGAATACCTTCATGCTGCAGATACTAACGTGCACTTTTCTGTTTATGACTGATCTGTCTTAAATGCATTTGCATGGCTGTCAGCAGTGACATACATCTTGACCAAAAATAAACAAACTAAGTGAAATGGATATAGCAGAAAAGAATAAAAGGCCTGAATAAACTGAAATGCACATTCATTAATGAGAGTCACCAGCATTAAGTTTTACTGCTGTCACAAGGTACATCAACTTTTTAATTGATTATGTGAAGTCCAGTAGTGTGGAAAGTCCCTTACCTGCATTCACTCTTCACTCTCTCTCTATCTCACACATACACAGTCTCTTCTGCTTTCATACATACATTCACTCAGACAAGCAGACAGAAAAATAACAGACGCACACACACACACACACACACACACACACACACACACACACACACACAGTTATAGTGGGTATGTCTCCTGAAGTCCCAGCTTGCAACAATGCGACTCTTAGACCAGAGCGCTGAACGAGGTACTCTCTCAACTGTACCACTTTTTGGTACCTTGAGATCCACCTTGTCAGCAGATTCTCACTACACATAGATCTAAGTCTCCCTCCCCTTACTCCCACCTTCTTCCTCTTACTCCCTTTTTATTTCTCTGTCTACTGTCTATAAAAGTCCCATAATCCTCTTTGTTATCTCCCTACCCCACTCTTTCACACCCCAACTACTTCCTTCATCACACTCTAGCTTCCTTCCTCATGCTCTTATAGCTTCCTCGTCCTTCGCCCAGTTTCTCCCACTATCCCCTTCCCATGCTTTCACTCCTCCCTCATCCTTCACCCAGTTTCTCCCACTATCCCCTTCCCATGCTTTCACTCCTCCCTCATCCTTCACCCAGTTTCTCCCATTATCCATCCCATGCTTTCACTCCTCCCTCATCCTTCACCCAGTTTCTCCCACTATCCTTCCCATGCTTTCACTCCTCTCTCATCCTTTGCCCAGTTTCTCCCATTATCCTCTTCCCCAGCTGGCACTCCTCACTCATCCTTTACCCAGTTTCTCCCACTGACCCACATGCTGTCACTCCTCTCTCATCCGTCACCCAGTTTCTCCCACTATCCTTCCCATGCTTTCACTCCTCGCCCATTATCCTCCTCCCTCATCCTTTGCCCAGTTTCTCCCACTGTCCCCCCATGCTGTCACTCTTCTCTCATCCGTCATCCAGTTTCTCCCACTATCCTTCCCATGTTCTCACTCCTCCCTCAGCCTTCGCCCAGTTTCTCTCACTATCTCCCATGCTGTCATTCCTCCTTCACCTTTGCCCAGTTTCTCCCACTATCCTCCTCAAGCTTTCACTCCATCTCATCCTTCACCCAGTTTCTCCCACTATCCTCCCCCCATGCTCTCACTCCTTTCTCATCCTTCACCCAGTTTCTCCCACTATCCCCCAATGCTGTCACTCTTCTCTCATCCTTCATCCAGTTTCTCCCACTATTCTCCCCCAAGCTTTCACTCCACTCTCATCCTTCACCTAGTCTCTCCCACTGTTCATATTCTTCGCCCAGTTTCTCCCACCATCCTCCCCTCATGCTTTCACTCCTCCCTCATGCTTCACCCAGTTTCTCCCACTATCCTCCCCATGCTTTCACTCCTCCCTCATCCTTCACGCAGTTTCCCCTGCTATCCTCCCCATGCTGTCACTCCTCTCTCATCCTTCACCCTGTTTTTCTACTTAGTTTTTCACCGATTGTCATGTCTTTTAACATATCATTTTCCCACACTGTCGTTAATTGCATCCTATTCTCTTATGATATTCTAAACATCAACTGCATTGTCTTATAGTGCATTCTTCTCTAACATACTGTATTATACTATTGTAATAGTTGCTACCTGTTCATTTTTCATTTTATACTTGTTCATGCTAATTTTAAGTCTCTTATTTACTGTAATAGTCATTATATTTATATATTTGTGCTTGAGTTATTATATTTACTCATACAACTTGTTTTTTTACTTCTGGAGCTTTTCTCCCTGGGCCTCTGCTGTTAATGGGTTCCCTGGACCCAGTCAGACTTTCCTGGTAAACAAATGTCAAATAAATAAATAAAATAAATATCACTGGAATCAGAATTCCAAGCTTATTGTGACATATACCAGCATGGCTTTATTTCTGGCAGATCCACCATTACAAGTTTAATTAGTTTTTATGCAGAAATAATAATTATCTTAAATGAAAAGTTACTAGCTGATGCAATTTATGTTAACTTAGCTAAGACCTTTAATTCTGTTCCTCACAACCCGGTTTTGAAATATTTGTCACAAAGCAAATTCAACAAGTATTTAAGTGTTTTGTAATTGGTTGGATAATAATGACATTTTACACCAACAAAATCCATCACATGAGGAATAGCAGTTATGAGGAGAGACTGAAAAAAACTGAAACTACACTCAGTGCTTTACAGGGTGTCCAGAGGTGACTTGATATGACTATATAAATGTTGAAAAAGTGAGAAGAGGTGCAGTACTTTGGGGCTGAGTCATCGATGGAATACACCGCCATAAAAAAAATCTTGTACGTTTTAAAGAGTATGGACCTATGGTTCAGTCACATGGTATACCATACCACTGCTGATCTGAGCATGCAGAACCCGTGTAGGTGTCTGGGAATGGGCTGGCACTGCTCGACACACACTTAGATGACAAGTTTCACAAGCATTCTGTCTAAGGTAGGGATGAATGAGATGGACCTGAAATCTGAACATCATGACATGGGTAATCTGTGAAGGGGCATAATTATTGTCGCCTTCAGATGGCAGAACATTTGTTAGACAACAAGGACTGGATAAAAGTGTCTGGCAGTTGGTGCACAGGATTAAGGCTCTGAACCGTTGATCAACTTCTTCCTGTAACCAAAAGGTAGAGGGATTAATTGCTTCCGACTCCATTTGCCTAGTGAATAACTCTGTAAATCAGTTAACCAGACAGTGCTCCTGGGTAATCTCTGAAAAAAGGGCACTTTTGTCTAGTAGACTTAGTTAACAAATGCATAAATTAAAAATAAATACATTGTAAAAGTGTAACTAGGCATTTACATAAAGACATGAACCAGGAAGGTGAGACGTTGGTATAATTTTAACTTACATTCACAAGGTGCAGGTTTTACTCTCACATGGGGTAATTGGCTAGGCTTAAACTGGCCCACAGAGGCAGTTAGCCTAGTACTAATCCATGATGAACCTATACAGGCTGCCTGCACCAAAGGTGGCACTAGATTATTCAAAAAATCCTCCATTTCACTTTTCTGGAAGATTCTTAAGTAGAAGAACAAGACTAATTCTACGGGTGAGGGGGTAGGGCTGAGAATGCTGGCTTAAAACTCTGGGACTACCTGTTATTTAAAAAATAAAACCCTGTTATGCTGTACAAGGTCATGAATTTCCTTATCGAATGATAGGTGGGCCACAACAAATTTATTTTTGTTACCTTTCTTTTCTTTTCAGCTCACCTACTCATGGAGTTTCTGTTGCACTGCCAAATAAAAAGGATGGAGAACATAAAAGAAAACCTAGAGTTGTGAATGGTCACCAAGTTAGCACCCTCCACTGTAGAACACTGAACTCTAACCGGTTTATTAATTAGTCATTATTTATTTGTCTGCAATTCAATTATAGTTATTTTTTTGCTCTCCACATACCTCACTGTTATCGGCCCAGCCCCAAATACCAAACATCCACACAGGGTCTACCAGCTACTCTCCAAGCCCTGCAGACTTATTCCATTTTTGCAGGGGCTAGTCATGGATCCTGGGGACTCAGTTTATCTATGCTTCTACTGGGGGGGATTTTTATGACCCATCCACTTCGCCTTCCCCACCCACCACACTTGTTACTTATGTCAGACGGCAACACTCTTTGGACCACACCTCCTTAGGAAGTGTATCAGGGAGCATTCTCCCACCTGGTATAGGTATGACTATCGCTTCCCTGCTGCTCCATATGTCGCTCAAGTTGCTAATTGAACCTGGGTCAGCCGGGCTGTAGTCAGGGCTTTATCCCTCTATGTTACCAAAGCAGCAATAATTCAATTATGTTTTGTTATCAAAATATTAAACTCCTCTGTCTTTCCTTATCTGCAACTCTCAGGTGGTGGCAACCACCTCTTAAAAAGTCAGGCATTTATAAAGATCAGTCTGTATTCCAAAATAAATCAGTATTTCAAGACTCCCTCTTTCTATTGGCAAACTCTTGAATAAATTCCTGCACAGCCTTAGGTGCACCTCAAAAAAGAACATCTTCAAATCCTAACAACAAATCTACATGTAATGCAAATAATACTGTGGTTGTAGTATTCCTTAGACAGTGTAACCTTTACATTTTTAGCCTTCTATAACCTTCATTTCTATTCATTATCTTTAACTTCATCCACTATTACGGACACCATTTTTTTATTTGCATCCACCAATTTTTTTTTTTTTTTGCATAAGTCAAGTAAACTCTGCTTTCTCTACAATATAAGTACATTTGTGATTGATATTGTCAGAGTCAGGTCTCAGTCACTTTGTAGAATTTGTAAATATTTTACTTAAGAAGGCTACAAACTGTGCAATATATTTTTTTCTGTTATCCATGTCAACTACAGTATCTGGTTTTGTATTGGTTCATGTCTTCATTTATTTTGTATATCCATATATTCTTCTCTCCTGTCACTTACCGTTTGCTTTTTAAAAGTTACTATATTATTATCCAATAAGTTATTGTCTGGGGGGTATTTCTCCCCATTAGATACCAGTGAATAAGGACTTGCTGCTACAGAGAGAATTATAATCATAACATTCTAAAAGAAATTTTGCTCTACAGCATGTAAAACTACTGAAAATCTCAGTTTTACATGCATCACTTTGCCTTTCAGGACTTCTGGCAGTGGTTATATTTATCACTACAGATATAACAGATTCTTACAAAGCTAGAAAAAAAACTCCTGAGAAAGTTTTTTTTTTTTTTAGTCTCGATGTCATGAAAACACTAGTGATGTGAGTCTATTTACTGAGTTTGTCAACCATAACAAGTACCACATATGTGTTTGATACGCAATGAAGGGCGAATGCAAACCTGCCCGATGACTGCATAGACCTACTATTAATATTTACCAATACATAATTTTAGCTTTGAAATAATTTTACATCTTCTAACAAAATTTTAATTAAAATGTGGCAGAACAGTTAACTACAAAGAGTACTCATATGCTGATTTCAGGTATACAGATATGCACACAACATGAACAATATGTGATGTGTGTCACGTTATAGTACTCTAAATTTGGAGAAAGGAAGGCTCCCACAAATCCTGTGGCACAGAAATTCACAATTTTGGAGACACATACATTATGTTTACTTGTGCAGGCCATTCATTCCAGATACATTCTAAACATGCATCCTACTCTTCATCTTGAAAGGAAGTCATAACCCCATTCCTAAAGTGCAGTGTAACATGCCATGCTGTGACACTGAAATCTCTGCAAAACCCTGAAAGTAGTAACTCTCCAATGAAATTTCTGTAAAACCCTGCATGTGGTAACTGTAGAACAACACAAACACACATATATATATATATATATATATATATATATATATATATATATATATATATATATATATGCATATACATACACACACATATATATATATATATATATATATATATATACATATATATATATATATATATATATATACATACATATATATATATATATACATATATATATATATATATATATATATATATATATATATATATATACATACATACATATATATATATATATATATATATATATATATATATATATATATAATGATTTACCTTTGAATAGTTGTAAATCAACTATCCGAAAGGCCCTTTGTGCGAACCGGAATGACGAAAACCGTCATTCCGAACTGCACCAGTTTGAAAATTAGCAAATCGAAAACCAGATTTGGTGATTTTCGAACTACAATTACAAATAGAGATCGTAATGCACCCCCCTACTTTATTATTCTAACTCAGACGTTACACTACAGTAGGGAAAGGGTCCACTTCCCGATCCCCAGTATAGTGCACTCCGCACCCAAAATGCTGAATCTGCAATGACCGAATGTCAATGTGCATTCGCTCATTGCACATTCGCTTCATTTCTATTTGGGTATCAGAAAACTTGAAAACATACTTCCGCACAATTGTCTTTCAACAATGTGTGTTTAAAACTTTTCAAAGGTAAACCATACACACACACACACACACACACACACACACACACACACACACACACACATATTTATCAGCCCTGCAGTGCTGCTCACCCCAGCCTTCTGTGCCACACCACCTTCTCCAGTGCTGCACACTTGATTCATTCTTCAGTACCATACCATGTTCTGTAGTACTGCACACCCCCTGCCCTCAGTACCACACCGTGTTCTGTAATACTGCTCACCCCCAGCCTTCAGTACCACACCATGTTCTGTAGTACTGCTCACCTCCGGCCTTTAGTACCACACCATGTTCTGCAGTACTGCACAACCCAGCCTTCAGTACTACACCATATTCTGCAGTGCTGCTCACCCCCATCCTTCAGTACCACACCATGTTCTGCAGTACTGCTCACCTCCACCCTTCAGTACCATACCATGTTCTGCAGTACTGCTCATCCCCAGCCTTCAGTACCACACCATGTTCTGCAGTACTGCTCACCTCCTGCCCTCAGCACCACACCGCGTTCTGTAGTACTGCTCAACCCCAGCCTTCAGTACCACACCTTGTTCTGTAATAATGCTCCCCCACAGCCTTCAGTACCACACCATGTTCTGCAGAACTGCTCACCCCCTGCCCTCAGCAACACATCATGTTCTGTAGTACTGCTCACCCCAGCCTTTAGTACCACACCATGTTCTGTCATAATGCTTCCCCACAGCCTTTAATACAATACCATGTACTGTAGTACTGCTCAATCCCAGGGTGGCCTAATGGTTAAGGTGTTTGCCTTACAAACACAAGGTGCAGGGTTTGAGTCTCACAAGGGATAATTGGCTAGGCTTAAAATGGCTCGCAAGGGCAGTTAGCTTAATACGAACCTATGGTCCCTAATAATGCTCCCCCACAGCCTTCAGTACCATACCATGTTCTGTAGTAATGCTCAACCCCACCCAAGTACTGCAGTACTGCCCCTAGCCTTCAGTACCACACCATGTTCTGTAGTACTGCACACCCCCAGTCTTCAGTACCACACCATGTTTTGTAGTACCGCTCACCCCAGCCTTTAGTACCACACCATGTTCTGTAACAATGTTCCCCCACAGCCTTTAGTACAATACCATGTACTGTAGTACTGCTCAACCCCACCCCTAGTACTGCCCCTAGCCTTCAGTACCACACCATGTTCTGTAGTACTGCACAACTCCAGCCTTCAGTACCACACCATGTTCTGTAGTACTGCACAACTCCAGCCTTCAGTACCACACCATGTTCTGTAGTACTGCACAACCCCAACCTTCAGTACCACACCATGTTCTGCAGTAGTGCTCACTCTCAGCCTTCAGTACCACACCATGTTCTGCAGTACTGCTCACCCCCAGCATTCAGTACCACACCATGTTCTGCAGTACTGCTCACTCTCAGCCTTCAGTACCACACCATGTTCTGTAATAATGCTCCCCCACCCCACCCCAAGTACTGCAGTACTGCCTCTAGCCTTCAGTACCACACCATGTTCTTTAGTACTGCACACCCCCAGTCTTCAGTACCACACCATGTTCTGTAGTACTGCTCACCCCCAGCCTTCAGTACCACACCATGTTCTGCAGTACTGCTCACTTTCAGCCTTCAGAACCACACCATGTTCTGTAGTACTGCACAACTCCAGCCTTCAGTACCACACCATGTTCTGCAGTAGTGCTCACAGTCAGCCTTCAGTACCACACCATATTCTGCAGTACTGCTCACCCCCAGCCTTCAGTACCACACCATGTTCTGCAGTACTGCTCACTCTCAGCCTTCAGTACCACACCATATTCTGCAGTACTGCTCACCCCCAGCCTTCAGTACCACACCATGTTCTGCAGTACTGCTCACTCTCAGCCTTCAGTCCCACACCATATATTGCAGTACTGCTCACCCCCAGCCTTCAGTACCACACCATGTTCTGCAGTACTGCTCACTCTCAGCCTTCAGTACCACACCATGTTCTGCAGTACTGCTCACCCCCAGCCTTCAGTACCACACCAAATTCTGTAGTACTTCACACCCCCAGCTTTCAGTACCAGACCATGTTCTGTAGTACTGCTCGCCCCCAGCCTTCAGTACCACACCATGTTCTGCAGTACTGCTCACTCTCAGCCTTCAGTACCACACCACACACTGCACTACTGCTCACCCACAGCCCTTAGTACTACACCCTGTTCATGAGGACTGCACATCTGCAGATGTCAGCACCACATGTTCTACACCATTAATCACTGCCAGCCTTCACTGTTACAACATATTTTACACAACTGCTCACCCAAACCTTTAGTGTTACCCCATGTTCTACAGAGCTGTTCAGTTTGTGATTCTCCCAGCCTTCAGAATCTCTATGGTCTTCTTTTTCCTTCACCCCCTTTGGCATAATTTTTCTGTTACACATTCTTTCCCATTCTCTAAAACTTATTCTGTAGCTTATTTCTGAGCATAAATCCTTCTCCAACTTTAGAAGATATAAATTTTTAAACTGGGGCACAAAAAGATGCACCCCCCAACCTTGATGTGACTGCCAGACTGACCATCTTTTAGATAAATTCTTTATGTTCTAGTGACCAATGACTTGCAAAAGGTTGTGGTTTCTGATCTGTTACCGACTAGTGTAGCCATCTTTACCTGTCACAATCATGTTTGCTTCTATCTCTTCCAAAACATTAACTTTCTCTTTGTTATGAAGTGGAGAACCATACATGACAACTACTTACTGTCAATCATGCCATCAGAAAGTTCCATTTGCTGCAATGTCTCTCCTGCTTTATCATCAGATAGAACCTTCTCATATTTTTCAGTCAGCAAATAAAGATGCTTCAGTGGGATGTTGTAACCTGCAAAAAAATGGTAGAAATTGGGTAGTTAGCAAAATCATTCCAAAAATGTTGGAGAAACATAACAGAAAATAAAAAAAGTCACCAGGAAGTTGGGAGGTTGCCATAATGGTTAAGGGGTCTAATATACAGACATATTGTGCAGGATTTGATTCTCACATGGGGTAAACTGGCTAGGCTTAAAATGCCTCAAAGGGCGGTTAGCCTAGTATTAATCCATGAAACTATGAAATAATAGATATGGCCTTACCATACTATTCAAACTGTGAGGAGATCCTCTTTGGTGAGCCTATGGTTTCGGATATCCTTCCTTCCTCACTCCACCTGGCTTTTTTTTACTTTCTCATTCACTGGGCTGGCACACCCTCTGTAGCCACATGTCATGATGTTATATGCTGCAAAAGCACAGCATACTCAGCTTCTCCACTCTCCATTTTACCCCACAGCATGTCTAACTTCTGTACCCTCCAGTTTTCTCCATGGCACAGCATGCTTAACTTCTTCATTCTCCAAATTACCCAACCCCTGAGTAAGTCAAATCTTCTAAATAAAGATAAATAATCTAACTGCCTGAGTTATAGGGGACTATTAGAACAACTGCTACTGGGCTTACTTATTTACTGTTTGCTGAGTTAGATAATTGTTTTGAAGACCATTTCCTTTCACAGCCTGAGCTGAAGGGTAAAAATAAATAGCATACAATATAAAAAAGAGCAGAGAACAACAAAACTACAATAAAATAAAGGCTGTGTACAGAGGGGCTATAACCAAGGCTATGTTAGGTATCAGTAGGGCTACTGATGGGTACAGATGGGCTGTAGCTGAGGATATGTAAGGTATCAGTCATGGTACAGATGGGCTGTAGCTGAGGATATGTAAGGTTTCAGTCATGGTACAGATGGGCTATAATTGAGGATATGTAAGGTTTCAGTCATGGTACTGATGGATACAGGTGGGCTGTAACTGAAGATATGTAAGGTATCAGTAGGGGTACTTATGGGTACAAACAGACTGTAACCGAGGATATGTAAGGTATCAGTAGGGGGATACTGATGAGTACAGATGGGCTGTAGCCAAGGATATGTAAGGTATCAGTTGGGGTACTGATGCGTACAGATGGGCTGTAGCCAAGGTTATGTAAGGTATCAGCTGTGAAGAAAATGAAAACATTGCCATCTGTTTTAGAGTGTCTGGCAGAAGATTTGTGTAAATTCTTTGATTAACTCGTACTGTATAACAGAAAGTCTAATTGTGAAAATGTAACTAAGTTCTTAAAATGTTGAGTATCCCTGCTTATACAAAATGTTTAAAGAATCTGTCAGTGTTTTCTAATTGCACATGTTTGAGGGAGATTCTAAAGTACAAACTGTGAAGAATCAGCTGAACAGTAGGTGATATCATTAGAATGTTCCTGATTGCTAGACAATTTTTTGAACACCTGATTGACAGGAAAATAACTTCTTTTAAACAGATGACTATTATTTTTTAACACAAGAGAGCTGAGACTGTTAAGCTGAGCAGTTTGTGAAGTGCAGCAGTTGGTGAAGAATTACAGTGCTGTGCAACGATACCCAAGAAAAAGGACTCACCAAAAACTGTAAGCCTGCCTTTGCCTTGCTGTCATGTTTTAGATTAGATCAGGGACAGTATTCTCTAGTTAGATTAGGAAAGTTTAGTTTAGACAGAGTTTAGTTTTTCTAGAATGATGGACTTCTACCTTACAGTTTAATTTTATATTTCTGGTGATTGAATTCTGGTGTTTACTGAAAGTTATTGATTTACATTCTTGTAATCATTTTACTTATTATGCAACATTTTTCAATACTTTACATTGTGGCTGGACAATCGGTGTGTTCTTCAGAGATTAGAGAGTGCTTATACCTGTTTGATACTCCCCAGATCACTTTGAATGCCTCGCTGCTTCTGGTCATAGCCATCATTTATTTTGGTGTTTAATTTTTAATAATTGATCACCATTTGAAGGGTGTACAGACCTCTCTGACTCTGGTGGCAATGTTACCATTTGTAATGGGGAGGGGACACAGCTGGAAATCTGTGTCAGGCTTCCCATAAGTGTTTGAGTGTGTGAGAGTTAAAGTTATTTAGAGTGTGATTGAGTCAGAGGTCTTAAACTGGAACACATTTCTCTGAAGTATATGAAAAAGGATTACATTTGGCATGGACAGAGGAATATAGTCCAGTCCCAGGAAAATAGTGTGTGTTCCTATTGTGCTCTTAAGGGAAATTGTGGAATTTTTACTTGTGTGTTCTGTGCTGTGGTACTTTCTGTGACACTCCCACACTGGAGTCAGTGGTGAGGACTGAGGCTCCATAATTACTGATGCTGGTTTTAAGTGGGGGATATCAAATTAATTGTTGTAAGTCCAGTGGGATATTAGCCGTATTAGCCGATATTAGATATATCACACTTATTGGTGGCAGTCTGGTGGGATATTGACCGGATGTCTCATTAATTGGTGGTAGTGCTGGGATTTTTAATTGGATTTCAGTAGCATGTGGGTAGTTGTCATTAAAACGTGTGCACTCTTGACAGCCACAAGGTAAGCATTCAACATTTCCATCTATCGCAGTTTGACTTACGTTTCTTAGTTAGATAGCAAGGATGTCAGCAGAAGATTTTAGCAAGCTGACAAAGATCCAATTGGTTAAGGAATGTGGAGTCAGAGGATTGGTGCATGTCGACCTGACCAAGGGAGCAATTATTTCACCCTTGGTTGCATCCACAGCAAAGACCAGCCATTTGGAGGATATCCAGTTTGGTGTTGGTGATGTGCAGGTGTTTTATTTAGTTGTAGTTCATTCACCTGAGGAAGCTAATTGTGAAAGCGCTTGTGTTGGTCTGACTACATTAAAACTGGTTGTTGGAAACGGGAGCCTGGTCTCTACAGAATCATTTGTTTCACTGGGCTTTTTGGATTTATCTATCATTATTGTAGAGACGCCTGGATTTTGTTGGTTTTGGTTGTTTTTAAAAATATAATTGATTGTAACTACAACATTAAACAATTCCCATTTCTTAATTTCCTATAGCATACTCCCCTGATTGCCTAGGTTCTTTCAACATCAATGCGATGCAAAAATTAAAGGAAAATAACTTGATATTCTGGCATCAGTTTATTGAAAATAAGAATAATAAACCACTCTTCTATGTAGTTTTGATAGTCAACATAGCTGGTTGTTTATACAATCAATGCGGCAGTTTATAGAAAACAAAATGAGAGTCTCAATCAACCTAGAGACTGAATCTATACCTAGTTTGATCCAGCTTTTTATTAGGCGCTTTGAAAAGACGGATGATCACAAATTAAGTATTTCACCTATCTCTAAGATATTAAGAGAAGACACTCTAAAGTTTGACTCAGATTTTTGGAATTAGTATGTAAAGATTAATGGAGAACAAATATCTGATGAATCCAAAAAACTGTTATTGAAATCTAAGTATGGTACCCCTTCTTCATTATACTGTAGATTGTATACATGGAAATTTAAGAATAGGAGTTTCTATACTCCACATAAAATAAATCTTATACTCAAAAACAGTGACAGTAAATGTTGGAAATGTGATGAATTACTAGAGGTCAACTGGGTTCACATGTTCATTGAATGTAGAAGTGTTGTTCAATACTGGAAAGAGTTCAGATATTTTGTAAAGGCTTTATAGTCTGATAACTGTCATATTTCTAACTCACTAATCCTATTCAATGTTCCTATACCTAATGTAATACTTAAATCTCAGATTCAGTTACTCTGGTCAATTCTTGCAATTGCCAGAAAAGTTATTACTTTGAAATGGAAAAGTAAACAAGATTTGATGTTTAAAGATGGGTAGCATTTGAAAGACATGCGTGTGTAAATGGGTATTCCTTCGCTGAAGTTGGGCGTCGAGCTGGCACCTCGGCGTTTCGTAAAAATCTACTGCCCCAATCATTAGCAGACCGGAGTTCCGCTGTGGCGACCCCTTACCGGGAAAAAGCCGAAAGACAAACAACAACATTAATTTAGCAAAAGTTGTTTGTAAAAAAGAACTGCAAACCATTTATTATAGAACTCATAACATTACTCATAAAAAAAAATAGCATGGCAAAAATTGGAAAACCTTTTGAACAAATACTGATAACTTCTCATGGATAAAATGATTATCATGGATGAATGGATAAAATGATTATCATGGATGAATGTAAATATTGTAAATAGTTTTGTTATTGTATTCGTTATATGTACATTTGCGTATGTTTATAATGATAACAAAATAAAAATGTTTTTGGGAAAAAATGTAACCCATAGACTTCAGTCACTCTGATTTTGTATTTACTGCTGTTCAGCCAAGTGTTACAGTGTTTCATCTTGTTCATCTATAGGAGAAATGTCTTTATGTTCTTTATGGAACTATTTAGTGATAGAATCGCATTCGCATTTTCAACAGTTAGTTTTGCAGTTCAGTACTGCAAATACCATAACCAAACATTTTTGCAGAGGGGGCAAGCCTCCCTGCACCCTCACACCCCCTGCAAATTTTATATTCCAACTCTGAGATTACACTACAGTGGGGAAAAGGGTAATTTCCCGATCCGCACTGTACCGCGATCTTTAGTCAAAACATTAACCACACGTGCAAATGCACAGTGGCATTCGCTGTACTGAACACTAGCAGTAGTGAAGGTCAACAATACGGGGAGCAGCCTAATGAATTATGGCATTTTCATATTCGCCATCCCTTTATCCTACATTTTCATGGTAAACCATATAAGTAATAGGGTTATGTAGATACAGCTGTCCAATTTTTTTCGGGGAGGGGTGCAGCCCACTAGGAAAATGTTTTAATGAAGTTATAATGAGTTTGATGCATTTCTGCTAGATTTGCAGTTTCTTTTACACAGTTGCAGGACTTAGAGACCTCCAACTGAGTCATAACAGAGGGAGCTACTGTCAGAACTGGACAGTCCTCAGTTTCTTCATCGAACCTGAAGAAAATATCCTGCAGAGCCAAGACAGCAGAAATCTCTAAATGCATCTTTTTGGACTTCCTAACAGGCAACTAAATGTCCAGGTGGGTGGATTCAGAATCTGTAGTTCCCTGGGCCAGCAACTTCAGATGCTGCTTCTCCAAATACACCAAAAGAGATGACAAACTGCTACGTAGAGTCTTGGGAACAAAAGCCTGACAAATTTCACATCAAGTGTGATCATGATCGCATCTATATCATAACATCGACAGCTTAGGTTGTTGAATCCTAAACCATCGACACCTAAGCGTTGAAAGCTAACAATAGTGAATGGCCACATCATCGAATTCTTTCCTCGGGAAAGAATTCGGGTGGCCATCCGTAAACAAAATAAACAAACACAGCCAAACATAGTGGGGGGCTTCACCCCCCTAACTAAATATACCAACTCCGAGATCGCTCTACATTGGGGAAAGGGCAAATCTCCAATAATGGGCATGCAAATTCCTTCCCGAGGAAAGAATTCAATGATGTGGCTGTTCACTATTGTAAGCGTTCGATGCTTAGGTGTCGATGATTAAGCATTCGACAACCTAAGCTGTTGACAGTTCAAAAGGAACCCTCATGGTCTATACCCAAGCAGAAAAGGCACTTGACATGTTTGTCTTTAAGAGAAATCTGCCTCCTATACTCAAACTTCCCCTTTCTAAATGAAATTTAGATGGTAACCTAATAAAAAGAAAGAAAAGTCCCCAACAGGGTACTCATCTCCCATAGTATTGGTAGCTATGACAAGTTAACAAACAATTCACAGACTGAATTCAAAAAAGTAGCTATCAGATTGGTGGCAAATAACTTCTGAGGATTAGATGCTCATACATCACTAATGTACCTTATGTCTTGGACATATAATATACGTCTGATGTCCAGCTTCTAGAAGGGCCTACGTCTTTGGTATGCTAGCCAGATGTACAGCTGTCTTCAGCAGGATTTCCCTTTGGTAGGGAATACCAGAACACTGATAAGGAAGGACATCTACAATGACAAATGGCTGGTAATAATGTGTGCCATTGTTAACAGATGTTTTGAGATGGACCGAACAGGGTAGGTAACCATCATTAAAGTTCTGGATTTGTGCATGAACAAACTGTCTTACATTTGAAGAATGGGGAAGCTACTGGCTATCTCTCCTTCACAGGGGGAAATTAATGCTCAATCCTAGGACTTGTCTGAAAAAGGCAGTTTTAAACAGCAGGTGTAATATATTTAAGAAGGGTTAGCTGAAACACTTACACTGGATCAATGTAGCTAACACGACTTTGATTTGGAGAAATAAACAAAAAGCTACAAAATAATCTCTTAATCGGTTTATAATTTCACATCACACAATAGCATTTTTCAGTGTAGCAAGGACACTTGTACTTCAGATAGGAAAGTGTGCCACACAAAGAAAGATGTCACATATGAGAACATCCTCTTACCTACTGAAATCATGTGAGCTCATTCCCTTACCTAATGAAATCATGTGAGATCATTCCTTTAACTACTGAAATCATGTGAAAGCATTCCCTTACCTACTGCACTCATGCAAAATCAATCCCTTACTGCAGTCATGCAAGATCATTCTCTTACCTACTAAAATCATGTGAGATCATTGCCTTACCTACTGAAATCATGTAAGATCAGGTCCCTATCTACTGCAATCATGTGAAATCATTCCCTTGCTATTTAAATCATGCAAAATCATTATCTTACCTACTGAAATCATATTCTCATAGTTCTGTATCATCACTTCTCTGTAAAGTTCTTGCTCTTCTTTGCTCAGTACCTTCCATTCTTCTCTTGAAAACTCAATTGCTACATCTTTAAAACTTTCTGGAACCTGAAAATATATACAATATGGTTACATTGGTTTTGCTTTTACTGCATATACACATTAATGCAAAATATTTCAAAAGAACATAATAAGATGTGTCAAAACTTGCACAATTGTATTAGCCGCTAATTAGACACAGTTAACTAGTTTTTTTCTTCTTAGTCAATGATACCTTACCAAAAATAATTTCAGGATTAGCTTAGCAGTTGGGACTATTTTTCTGTCCAGTTATAACAGGAATATTATAGCAGCAGATGTGACAACAGAAGGCAGTGGATAATAATCTGCACTTAAATTACATGCATTTATTACACGGGCAGATAACACTGTTTTCAAAGAGCTACAGAATGATTATAGCCCTGATGACATAGATAGTACTCAAAATGCTTTTATTACCCAGGTAACTATGGAAACAATTTAGACAGGCATTTCATTACAAATAAAAAGGCATCCCTCAACAACAGCAATTTAAAAAATACGCAGCAAAAGCACCCCTCGATTTACAAAGGGCAAGTATTCTGCTCTGTTTAAAAAACTCTTCTACCTTTTCTTACTTTTGATAAAAGACTTACCCTGCCCAAGAAACCTGCTCTGCAGCATGCCTGTCATTATTTCTCTATTTGAAACTCCTACTTTTGTAGTTCTCTGAATCAGCTATCAGAATGTTTTGGTAACTAATTCCTGGGAACAGCCAAAACCACAGGTAAATGAACTTGCATAAATATAAACTTGCTAGGTTATTAACAGAAAAATCTAAATGCTCATTTTACTGTCTGTATTTATTAGTTCTCTCACAGATTACGAAATATGCTTTAAAAAGCAATTCTGGAGCTCATGCACCACCAACTTTAACCCCACCAGAAAACATACCCTGGATACAATTCAGATGTTATAGAATTTCTCCCCAACACTGTCCCTTCATTTTATACAACTGTTCCAGTGTCCCTGCATCCCATACAGTTCACCTAATTTTCTATACATCCAAGTAGACATCCTCATTTCAACAGTGGGCCTACCCCTGCAGTACACACTAATGCACGACTGTGACAGCTTTCAGTGATCTATGTATTCTGTATTAAATGATTATGGATATGAAAATAAAAATAGTTGCCCCACCAAAAAAAATCACAACAAACGAAAAAAGTAGGGAGGGTCAGGACACATGATAAAACAACAAACAGTACAGAATTCTTGGTCCTACATTACAGACAGAAGCCACAAAAAGATCATGTTCTAGGTAATGTCTGCAATAACTTGGCTTAGTCTGGTTTTGAATGTCACACAAAAGAATGTTCCAGAAAACTGGAGCAATTTTAGAGAAGGCACTTTTAGCAGTAACAAGAAGATGAGGTGGCCTCTTGAGTACAACAGTGCCCTGAATATCTGACTTCAGTGAGTGAGTTATAGTGTTGACTGAAAGTCATACACAGGGGGCGCATTACTGAAATGCAAATGTTGTGTACTAAAACACATAAGAGTCTAGTTCTATCTGAGCAGAGTAACTACTTAGATTTTTGTAGTATAAAACAATGATTCTCTTTTGAACATGGCAGAAAATGAGGCATATGCTGTAAAAGAAACCTATTAAAATTAAGGTCAGAGCATATACTACTTTGAGATTCTGGCCTTATGGGAGAGAATCCTATCAATTTTATGGATGTATTTAGTTAAGGTAAGATCTTTCCAAATTTACTTTCAGTAAGTAAGTAAAACCTAATGACACCCCTTGATACATATGGAAGGTTAGTTGGATGATATGCTTTTCTGCTTCAGAAATAATACAAGGGTACTAAATCTCTAAAGGGTCTTAAATAACACAGTGAGATTTGCTACAGTTAAAAATAAATTATTACTCTCATTCCACTGTCAAATATAAGACAATTAAAGAAATCATCTTTATTAAACATTTAAAAAAGGATATCTGTACACATACAATAATACTACAGAAAACAAACCATAATGTTTCATTATTTTCATGTGGTATATATTTACGTTTTCTTTCTAACCATATTAATTCATACCATCATTAGAGAAATTGCTCAATTCTTGCCTTTTCTTAAATTTCAATCCACCTTCTGAACATTATTCTGTGTGCTGCTTCAATAAATTCCATTTATTTCTACGTAATTTGATTCTTCATGTGACAAAAGGAGATACTCTCAGCACAGCTAGGTGGAATTTTGTAAATAATTATACAGCTATGTGGAATTTTGTAAATAATTATATGTCATTGGTGAATATTGAAATTATTTATTCAAGATGCTTGTGTTACAAATGTATTAGAACTGTATGTCGTGTATCAAACTGCTTGTAAGGATGCGTGTGTGTTGAAAAGGTATTTGTAAAAGTGCTGTGTTTAAAATGTATCCACAGTGTGCCCTACTGGAAGAGAACAGAAATGTACATGCACTATTGGAACTGTTTAAATGTATACATTTTAACACGGGAAACTAGGATATCGGAGGTTAACCTCAGTCTAGTAAACTTTAGAAAGATATCAGAAATTAAATTACTTTATAGGACACAGTACTGAAGCTACCTCTCAAATTTTCAATGCAACTAGAGAGACAGAGTCTGTGCTAGGAAGCTTTCTGTATTGTCCTTGGAGTGAACTGCTACTTTTGAAGCATGAAGGAATACAACTGTTTTAGGACTTCCAGCATTTGTTAAAGATGTGTGGAAAAGCCCTTGTCTGTATATTTTTTACAGGTAGATGCTAAATGCTGCCAGCTTCTAGCAATGGGGGTTGGCCTGGGAACTAGTCAGATGACCAGAAACTATGTCATTCCGCAAGCTATCCCAGCAGTAATATTTTAGATATTAATTTGAGAAGTCTCTTAGTGAGACAGGGCAATGTGCAATCTGTCTTGGACCTGACAACAACATTAAGAACCATTCACCACACATCTGCCTTACTTTAATGAAGTAAGTTTCTAGGGAACAGTATAACTCTCTTAGATTCAGTCAGGAATATAGTAAAGCTTAGTTTAGATGTTTTTCTTTATTTGTGTGAGCCTGTACTGCAATGTTATTTTAAATATTTCCTGTGTTTTGAACTCTGATGTCACTGTGAATATATATTTAGTATTGTCTTGTTCTTTTATTATTTATTATTAAATATATAGTTGCTCAGCATAATGCAGCCGAGGTTATCCAAGTGCAACTAACTCGGGGCAAAACTGCAATCCAAATTGTAGCTTGCTACAGATCACCCACCATGCCCCAGGATTCCCACTCCTCTTTTCTTGATGTACTAGAAAATATTAGGGTTCAACCAAACACCCTAATAATGGGTGATATCAACTACCCCACCATTAACTGGGAAAACTACTCAAATACCAACTCCTTCGCTCAACGCTTTCTGGAATTCATAAACTCCAATGCCCTGGATCAACTTATCCACACCCCCATCAGGGGCAACAATATCCAAGATCTAGTTATTACCAATATGAGTGACCGGTGTTCCACACCTGAAGTCAATGCCTCATTGGTCCGATCCGACCATAAGCTAATTACCCTAGATATCCACATCCTGCCTCCACCTCCCATTAAGGAAACCATAATAAAAAATTTCTCCAAAGCCAACTTCATGCTTCTTAAGACAGAAGTGGTGAACTTCATGACACCCATGCAGATATACAATACAGTTATGACTACTGAATCCTGCACAACTGCACTTTATAAGCACTTACATGAGTGCATGGATCGTGTTATCCCAAACAGAACCAAGACGCTATCCTCCAAAAAAAGGAAGCCAATCTGGTGGTCCCCTGCCATAAACAAACTGTACAACAGAAGAAAGAAACTCTTGCAAAAGAGAGTGAAACCCCATGAATGGAGGAGCTCCCTGGTCAGCCTCAGTAAGAAGCTGTGATCCCTGATAAAATCCTCCAAAGCTAGTTACGAAAACAAAATCGCCACTGATTCTAAAGACAGCCACAAAGCATTCTATAGCTATGTCAAGAATCTGAATGGCAACACTCAGATCTGCTCTGAGTTACAGCACAATGGCACTAAATATACAGACCCAACTGATATTGCCAACATCCTGGCAGATAGGTTCAGTGCTAACTTTACCCCCTCTCACCCCCTAAAGAGCCCATCTCTATACCGGAAGAATGCAAAGTTCCTGTAATCACGGCTGCACAGGTAAAAACCACACTCTCCAAAGCCAAGACCACAGCATCCATGGGACCAGACAACATCCCAGGCTGTGTTCTACATGAACTACAGAACGAACTGGCACCCCACCTAAGTACCATGTTCAATCATAGCCTCACCTCAGGCTTTGTGCCTGCTGAATGGCGCACAGCAACAGTTATCCCACTCCACAAGGGGGGAGCCACCACGAACCCCGGGAACTACCGCCCCATTAGCTTGACGAGCCTGGTCTGCAAGGCCATGGAATGTATCATCATGGAACTTATAAACAAAGACATTGGTAATCTCCAAACTCTGGATCCCACCCAGTTTGGGTTAATAAAAGGCAAATCATGTCTCCTAAACCTGATAGACTTCTCTGAAGCAGTCACCAAAGCCGTAGACAAGGGTAAGGTGGTTCACACAGCCTATCTAGATCTTGCCAAGGCTTTTGACACCATCCCCCACTCTGGAATTATAGATAAACTCACTAAACTAGGTATAAATCCCTATGTCACAAGATGGGTTGCCAACTGGCTCACTGACAGAACCCACACTGTGAAAGTAGCAGACTCCAAATCCGACTTCAGACCAGTGACAAGTGGAGTACCACAGGGTTCAGTCCTGGGTCCTCTCCTGTTTGGTATCTACTTCTCTGAAGTACAGGCTAACACAGAAGGTCTTTGGTTAACGAAGTTCACAGATGACTGCAAACTAGGAGCCATAATCGAAACTCCTAACGATGTGGACATCCTACAAAAGGGCCTTACTGAGACAGATGCCTGGTGTCAAAGCCATGGCCTCAAGCTCAATGCCAAAAAGTGCACTGTCATCCCCTTTGGTAAAAACTCTGTACCCATGAACTACAACATAGGCGGTAGTATACTTAACACCGAAAGTGTGATAAGAGACCTTGGGACATAGGTGGACTGTAGTCTCTCCTTTGATAATCACATCGCCACAGTAGTTAGGAAATCCTTCTACATGGCACACCTCATCACAAAAGGTTTCTCATCCAGAAAAAAAGAGGTCATTGTTCCCCTCTACTTATCACGCATTAGACCCATTATAGAATACAATGCCCCTTTTGGTATGTACCTCACAAGACATCTCCAACTGGAAAGGCCGCAGAAATACCTCACAAAGAGGATTACCGGCCTGAAACAGATGCCCTAAGCTGACCGTCTCAAAAAACTCCAGCTTTACTCCTACTCAGAGGTGATCTCTGCCTAACATACAAAGCTATGTCAAACCCACAGCTGTTGGACATGCTCCACTTAAAGAAATCCCAATCCCTCCGAGCTACATGTTCTAGGGACCTAAACCTTGTCACCATAATAAACAGAACATGCTGGAGGGATAGATTCCTGTCCCAGAGACTTCCCATACTCTGGAATAAACTACCTATCTATATCAAACAAAGCTCCTCATTAGCACTCTTCAAGAAAAATCTTGATGATTGGATGGGAGATAGGAAATTCACCCTGGGGATCATCTCTGTGGCTCTGCTCGACAGTGGCACAGGAAAATAATTTTCTTGGGTGGCAAAAGCCAGGGTACATTTTTGACTGGGTTTGTATAGGCCCCAGGGCCGATAGCCTAGTACCTACCTATGAACCTATATTTAAACCTTTCATTGTGTCTGATCTAGAGATATTTAAGTTTTGAGTACTTGCATATTTATTTGGTGACGTGTGGCCCACTCCTAAAAGCCTTGCTCTTGGTCAAACTACCATTTGTGTTAATATTAATATTACACAGTAAGATTGGACACCCTTTGTTAAGGGCCTTAAAGTAGCTGTCTAGGAGTGACTCATGGCAGTGGAAACTACCTTACAGTCTGGGCAGAAGGGTGCACAGCTAGTAAATCTGTGCTAGCCTTTCCCACGTGTGTGTGCACGTGTGTGTAAAACAAATCTCCAACAGTGTGTGAGTCAGCCACTTGGGCAGGGACACGAAGCACTGGTTGGACAGAGTGTTGGAGGATGTGACTTGGAACCCTGGCTAAGGACTCAACTCTATAGCTGTGCCAGTGGGAGTCTTATTGGGGATCTGAAGAAATTGGGAGAAACCAACCCTGGACTGACTGTGGTCTCCATGTGCTCTTAAGGGAAATTGCATTTGATGCAGAGAGCTTCATCTGGAAATAGTGTGTGTGTACCTGTTATCCTTCCAGTGAACATCCCCCACTGTTGCCAGTGGTGAGGATTTGGGCTCTTTGATTACTGCTCCAGTGGTGGGTCATCACAGTTCCCTTTACTAAAGATCCCACCCCCAATTCTCTTACTTCATTTACAATACTGAGTTCTTCAGTTATGGCTGGGTAGAAATTTAGATTTTTGTGTTCTAGCAATTGCTGTTTTGAGAACCAGTAGCATTAAACTTTGTAAAACCATACTATGTCTAGGTAAATCAGATCTTACATACCAGTTCCAAAGAATCACTTCCTTAGTTACAATTATTTGCTCCCCAATTATGTCTGACAAAGTACTGTAGAACCTTTTTTTCTTTTAAATCTGCCGACTCCTTACATTCCCAAACAATGTTCTTAATTATCTCTCTTTCTCCCATCCTAACTCAAGCATATGCTATCTACCCAAGGAAAATTTTTCAGAAATCTGTTTGGGGTATAAAATATATACGTTATCACTTTCAAGCAAAAATCCTAAATGTTATGGACTTGTTCTTTGCAAATTTGGGAGCCATGCAGATGTCCTCCCCTGTTTATTTGTAGACCACCTTTTCAATCTCTCTTCACATTCTTTTCTAATGTATTCTAATTAACTATTATTATTATTATGATGCACTATTTTGTATGCCCCACTAATCATCTCTTTTCTGACTGTGGCTTCTGGTCTAGACTCAAGCAGAGATAGTCTTTCACCTAAACACTTCCCTAGCCTTTCTCCTTTCTCTTTGCCTACATTCTTGTCATCAATCCCTGATATGGAAGGTAGTCTCTAACCTGCATTCCAGACTTCTTCTTGGCCTCATCCCACTCTGTTGCCTTTCCCTCCCTAATTATTTGCTCCCAATACCATGGTTCCTTTGCCAATTTTCTCCAAAAAATTCCCACCCCTCTTACCTATTTCTATATTATTACTTGTAGTCAATCCTATTGGGAAAATATTTCTCTTTTCCAGAGTTGGCTCACTTTTAGGATATTATTTGCTACATTATTAACAACATTCTGTATGGTTGTTATTATTCTCCTTAATGTACTGAATCCAAAATCCTACTCTGTTCTTATTTCTTGAACTCCCTCAGTTTTATCATCTTTCCTTCATTCCTTTCCACTTCTAGCTGCTATATACATATCAACTGTAGATATGCACACACACACAAACACACATATATGCATATATATATATATATATATATATATATATATATATATATATATATATATATATATATATATATGTAGCATCCATAGAAAAAAGACTTTTACAAATAGTTACTCACATCAAAGAAGTGACCACCACTCTTTTTATAAAGAAACATATTCCTAGAGGACAATACATATGAGCTAGTAGGATGACCAGTAATGGTTTACAACTTGAAGAGGAGGATATTTTTTATAACAGAGCTATTTCTTAATAGGGGTTATGATGGAGAATATAATCGACTTGCATATAAGATTGAGACCAAATCAGTGAAGCTCTGGATAATCCAAAGCTTATAACCACAAAACCTGGAACATGGAACTATACAAGTGAGCAGAGTCCGATCTTCATTTAAAGGCAGAGTTCTACAATTAAAGACTGCCCAGAGCAAATAATTATCAGCAGTTCGAACTGGAGATCACAGTACCGTGAGGATTGGGAAATTTACACTTTTCTCACTGTAGGAGTGCAGAGGGGCTTGCCCCCCTGCAGAACCACTGATAGTTATTTACTGTAGGAAGCTTTTAATTGCAGAACTGTGCCTTTAAGTGAAGATCGGACTTCTGCTCACTTGTGTAGTTCGATGTTACGGGTTTCATGGTTGTAAGCTTTCAGTTATCTGGAGTTTTGCTGATTTGGTCTTGATCTTATGCAAGTCGATTATATGGGTCTTCGACCTAGACCCATTAAAACACCTGTTTATCAGTCAGAAAAAAGGCTCAGCTTGTAAAGATGTTGATAGAAAATTAGTGTGTAGTCTGGATATGACCAATGACCGTTTCAAGTATACAGGCCATTATACAGAATAACTGGAAATTTTTGGAAGGGAGCAAAGATTTGTATAAGGTGGTGGGAACCATGCCTGTGTTTCTTTATAAAAAAATGTTACTTTAAAAATGTTATTACAAAAAGACAGTATGACAATAATACCATCTAATTCCCTCACTGACAAGTCCAAAGGGATGTTCAAGTGTGATCAATGTGATGTTTTTCATTACATTTTGGAAGGGCCTTAAGTGTTTCTCCATAATTTATAATACACTGTGACAGTTCCAGGAAGGTTTAGTTGTAAAACCAGGGGGGTGACTTACATTTGTGTATGTTCTGGGTGTTCGGCCTTTTATACAAGTATAACAACCAGGACTCTTTATGAAAGGGCTAGAGAACATCTATATAGTATTAAAAGTAAGATGTTAAAAATGCCCTTTTTAAGCACACCTTGGCATGCAATAAATATAAGAATTTTTTTATATTATAGAACAAGGACTGATAGTAGAGGAATTATTTGGAGCAAAGAGAAACTTTATGGCAGTTAAAATTAATTGCAGACAGGGCTCCTGGACTCAATGACATGATTAACATCATGTGTTTTTTTACAAAATAGGAGGTTATACTTAAGGAAATATTAGATTAATTGTTATTGTACATATTTTTAGATACATTTTCGTGTACTATTCTCTTAATGCATTAATGTGTACTAATTAGTGTTAACTGATTTGATTATTCCATTGGATGGTTGTTCTTTTAAAATGATGTGTTTTTTTCTGAATGAGTTTATTCTGATGAAGTCTGAAGATAAAAGTGGTGAATAAAAGTTTTTGTATGCTAAATTCCTGTGTTGTTTTTGCTGACTGGTTGACTACATGGTTCCTTTTTTTGATTTTTGTTCTGGTGCCACTTTGGATTATATGGGGTTTTTTAATAGTTGACCTTGGTTCCTTTGCTAATTTTCTCCAAAATTTCCCACCCCTCTTACCTATTTTCTATATTATTACTTGTAGTCATGCCTATTGGTAAAATATTTCTCTTTTCCAGAGTTGGCTCACTTTTTAGATTAGACTGCTACATTATTAATAACATACTGTATGGTTGTTGTTATTCTCCTTAATGTCCTGAATCCATATCCTTAACACACACACACACACACACACACACACACACACACACACACACCTCCTCACGGCAGCAGCAGTAAGAAATAAAGTTAATGAAGTCTATACCACTAAACCACACAATCCCAAAATACATACTAAATCTTTGCTGCTCAGTATGTAACACAATGGGTTTATAATGCATTACAGAATGTACTGTTATAACACAATATTTTATAATTTTATGTTAATGTGCATGTAAAAGTACAACTACTGAAGTTATTGAAATGCATTAGTGTTACAATCCTTAAAAAGAATGTGATGGTTTGTGTAAATAACATTCATGTAAAAGCATAATAGTCACTGAACTGTAAATGTTGGTTATAATGTAATTTGAATGCAAATGTTGCTTTGAAATGTAACTTAGAAGTTAATCTACAGTAAGGCAAAATAAATGAAAAATATCCCTTATTAACACAAGTATTTCACTGAACACATCAAGTAACATACAGAACATGGAGAAAATCTCACAAATTAATTGTTGTTTAATCTCAGGTATGGATACTTCTAGACTTGTCATCTTATCCCCTACTTAGCAGCAACATCAGTATCTAATGTTTACACCTCTTACCCACAACCATCCACTGGTCATACATTTATTTATTTACTTATTTATGTATTTGACATTTGTTTACCGGGAGTATCTGACTGGGTAAAAAGAACCCATTTTCAGTGAAGGCTCGGTGTAATAAGCTCCAAATTATAGAGATATACAAACTTTGAATAAAAAAACAAATATACTATGATACGAAATTACAAAAGTAACACGAAGCTTAATACAGATTTATGAATAAAGTAAAAGATATACAAAAAAAATAAATTGCTGCGACTGTTTAGTAAGTAGTCAAAATAACCAAAAAGTACAAGTAAAAAATACAGTTAGAAGTTCATAAGAATATAGAGAGATTTAATACGGTCTAAACTGGAGTAAAGGTTAGCCTTGATTGTTACAATGGCACAGCCAGGAGTTAATCATCTCTTGTTTCAGCAAGGATTTAAAGGCAAAAAGGTAAGAAATAGCTCTATCAGTTAGTGGAAGAGAATTCCAAGCTTTTGCAATGTAGGAGTAGAGGCTTAGTGCAGCTGACTTAGAGGGTTTGGATACAGTGAGAAGATCTTTACCAGTGGACCTAAGAGATCTGTTTGATTTGTATGGCTTAATGATGTTGTTTAGAACTGGACAGGCTAGGGGTTTGTAGACCATGTTATGGAGTGTTATAAGCTGGGTATAAAGTAAGTAGTTGGGGAATTCTATCCAATTTAGTTTTTTTAGAGCCAGACTGTGATGGGTTCTGGTTTTTGATTTGGTGTCAAACTTGGCCACCTTACTGTAGCATTGTTCCATTTTGGATCTGGAAGTACCCTGTAAATTGGTACGTATTGGTGTTCCACAGAGAAGAGAGGGTAGAAGGAAGCTTTGCAAGGATGACTTTGGAAGATGAGGTGAGGGTGTGTTCATTACAATATAATGTGCCCAGTTTTTGATGGGTTTTCTTTACATTATGTTGTATGTGAAGATCAAACTTTAGTTGATCATGAATGACTATACCAAGCAGCTTAGTGTGATGGACAATTTCAATAGTAGTGTTATCAGAAGACAGTATTCTGAAGAAGATTTGATTAGTAGTACAGTTCTTTGGTAGAAAGGAAAGCTACTTTCTCCTGTTAGGGTTGAGAAATAATTGGAATTTAGTGAGCCAGGATTCAACAGAGGAAAAAGTTAGCTGAGTATTTGAGAGAAGCTGGGGTAGTGTGTTAGAGGTATGGACTATTGTGGAGTCATCTGCATACTGAATGAGAGTTCCACTAGTAGAAGCAAAGTGTAGATCATTAGAAAATATATTAAAAAGTAGGGGTCCTAAGATGGATCCCTGAGGTACACTGGTGGAGTTTGCTACAAAGGGGAAATAACATTAGACCATTTTTAAAGCCTGTTTACGATTATCTAAGTAGCTATGGAACCAACTTAGTATGTGAGGGGAAACTCCTAGGTTAGATAATTTGCTCAAAAGTAGAGTGTGTGACAGTGTTGAAAGCCTTTGATAGGTCAAGAAACAGAGCAGACACATAGCAGCCAGAATCTCTAGCTCTGTTTATGTGACTGGTGAAGGCTAGGAGGGCTGTAGTTGTACTACGGCAAAGACGGAAGCCATGTTGTGTTTCTGCAAAAACGTTATGTTGCAAGTATTTCATTAGTTTAATATAGATACATTTTTCCATTATTTTCGAGATAGGAGAAAGTACGGCTACGGGTCGAAAATTTATAAGTTCTATGGAATTACTACCTTTGTGAATTGGGATGATATGGGATACTTTCCAGATGGTACTTTAGATTCAGACATAGATTGATTTATCAGGATGTTGAAAGGGTAAGCAATACAGTCAGCTGCAAATTTTAGGTAAGTAGGTAGAAGACTGTCAGCAGAGGTACAACAAGATTTGAGTTTGAGCAATAATCTTTTTTGTGAGACTTGTAGGGGCAAAGTGAAGACAGAAATTGGTATGGATCTCAGAAGTGGTTTCTGTGCAATAAGTGAAGGGGGGGTTCGTCAGGTAAGAGGTGAACATTTGGGGTAAGCAAAGGAGAAGAGAGGCAGGTATTACTTGTTTTAGAAATAAGATTGGCTATAGACTGTGTGAAGTTAATATTACAATCTTCAGCACTTTGATAAGTTGGGGCACCGAGTGAAATTTTGGATTCACTCTTGGTTCTGGGATGGAGTAGAGATGAGACAGTTGACCAGAATCTTTTTGGATTAGTTTTGCGTTTGAGCTGCAGAAGATTATAGTAAACCTGTTTATCTTTAGTAACTTTTTTTTGGTTATTTAGTTGTTTGAATGTAATAAGATCATGTTTCTTATTGCTTTGTTTCCATGGAATCCAGGCTGCATTCCTTTTTCTCATTAGGTTTTTACTTTCTTCAGTTAGCCATGGGATGGGATTGTTTTTGATTCTTTTACAACAGACAGGAGCTAAGGTAACTAGTAGGTTTAGAAAGCAATAATCAAAGTAGTGTACTTCCTCATCTAGTGGCAATAACTTAAGAGACCAGTTTGTTTTATAAAGTAAATAAGAAAATTTCTCTTTAGATAAGCTACAGATATTACGTACAGATTTTAGCAAGTGGATTTTGGAGGGTGTGTTTTTACACGCATGGCATAAGCAGGTAAGTGGTCATTAAGGGAGTTAGGGTATGTACCGACACTATTAAAGATGGAAGGGTGTGATACCAGGATCCAGTCTAAGGTAGAATGTTGAGTGTGGTGTTTATTATACCTAGTGGGGCAGGAAATTAGTTGAGCAAAACCAAATAGATTGATGCTGTTAGTGGACTGATGGAAAGTAAAGGAATGCCAGTTAATATTTGTGTCTCCTAAAATGATAGTTTCATTTTGAAATGTTTGAGTGGACCAGGAAGGTAGGACTTCAAGAAGAGGTGTGTTTAGCCCTGGGGGATGTACAGAACAATTAAGCAGATTCTCTTAGCATTAGTGATGTTTAAAAAGGATACTAACAATTCTGCTGAGGAGAAAGTAGGCATGTCATTTATGTAGGGTGTGACACTGAACTTATCTGGACAGAGAAGAGCTATGCATCCACTTTTCTTATGGGGTCTATCAGACCTAATTATTCTACAGTTAGGCAGTAAGATTTCTGAGTCAAGAATGTTGGGTTTTAGCCAAGTTGCAGTAAGGGCTAGTATGTATGGCTTCTACTGGTCTATCCAAGTATGAAGAGTGGACATTTTGTTGCATAAGCTTCTGATCTTGAGGGTTATGATATCTCATTTTTTACTGGGAGTACTGTAAGGGCAAGTAGTTATAGGGCCATGGTTGGGGTGGATGTTACCACATTGTTGTAGAAGAGATATTAGAAAGGAGTATATAATTTTTCCTTTTTTGCAGGGGTTAGTAAACAGAGGTATGAGCTTTGGAGAGATATGTGCTGAAGCCAAGGGTTTGGAGATAAAGTAATAGGGTAGGTTATAAGGAACTAATTGAGCAGAAATTTCATGGAAGCTGTGATGGCGTGTTAGGTTGTAAATAGCTGATCTGGACTTGAAACTGGTGTGAAACATTATACCAGTACCTCTAAACACAGTCCTCTTTCTTGAAAGTAGCAAATACAATTACTCTGTTCTTAATATGTATACCATAATAGTATATCTATACTATAAATAAATATCTCTATACAAGCCAAAAAAATGAAAACTGCTGTAAAATACTACTTAGGTTTATAGGTATGTACTAGGCTAATGGCCATTAGGGTCTTTTAAAGTCTAGTCATGCATCCCAAATTTCTGACAAGTTCTGGTACCCTTGATAAATGCAAACAGGGCTTGGCAGACAAAATGTTTACAAGCAGGGGCCTGGGAGATGAACCATTTACAGGCTTGTTTGTGTCCATTAGAGACACGGGTGCCAAACGAGGGATGCATTTCCTATTTCATTTCCAACTGTCCAAGTTACACTTGCATTGGTTTGGGGAAGAACTCTGCATCTGTTGATCAGGTACCTACTACAGTTAAGAGGGACTTCCATAAAAATACTGATCCTTGTACAAGTCCATCTGTAACCCAAGTATCAACCTCAATGAGTAATGAAAATGTATTTATTTATTTATTGCAGTTGGTTTACCAGGATAGTCCATTGGGCCTTAAAGAACATTTTTCAATGGGAGTGGCCTGAAAAAAAAAAAAAAAAAAAAAAACAAAAATAATATTATACAGAGAGAACAGAGACAGTTCAGGACAGTAATTTAATAATAAAAGTAGTCAGAATAATGTGAAATATATATATATAATATAATAGCAGTCATAAAAAATTATTACAGAAAAAAAAAACATGTTAGCATAGAAACAAAAAAAAAAAATAATACAAATTAGAGAACAAGTATAGTAGCTAAAAGAAGGATGTGATATTAAAGGACATTAAGTAGAGTTAGTTATGTGGGGTGGGAGCATGTCATACCTAGTAACATTAAACATTAAACTTCCTTCCCCAAAGGATTTTCCCACAACTACAATTATGTATTTAAATGCAATACATTCATGGAACAAATCTGGCAAACACAAAGCTCGTGGACCATTATGACACCACATCTAACTGTTAAAGTCTCATGTAAAACGTTCATAAATCAACTGAAATGGCTACAAAAAGTTTTGCAAAGGGAGAATATAAAAGGATCAAGTGAAGTTGCAATATCCGAGGACACCCTAAACTGTGCAGCTTGAGTTTCTGAACAGATCCCAGTAGACTGGCATTATGCATCCAATGTTTTCAACAACTCATCAAAAACTAATTATGTAAAACACTAGTTTAAAAGTTAACTCAAGGCTGACAGGCACTGTTTTGGAACAAGTACAAGTTAAATTCTGAATGACAGACAGACATCACTATGTGTCATGAATTAGTGTAACGCAGTGAAGTATCAGCTCTGTAACACCAATAAAGAAAATACACATCCAGCCATAAAAAAAAAAGAAACAAAAATAGTATACCTGTTGTCACCCCTTGAAAGCTCATGTTTCATCTGTCTTTGTCAGACAAACATCAGTTAGATATTTTTGATTAGTTAACTGAGGAAATTATGTGTGCCTGTTTTTTTTGCAGACAGTTGCTGAATGTGATTGTACGGAAGTCCAGTACAGATGGAGGACATCTTCAGCTTTTAGCACTGACTAATACTTTGAGCGCAGCTAAAGCTGAGAATCCACGTTCATAAAGATAGAGTCCTCCTCTCTTTTGATTCAGTCTAAGTGCCTCATGGTGTAATTCAACAGAATCATCTCCTAGTGACAGCTGAAGGTTACAAAGAGGTAACAATGCAACTGAGTCCATCAGCACCAGATCTACGGACATCTCAGTCACGTAATCTGTTCTGCTAACAGCTCTGCAGGCCTTTGCATAAAATAAGAAGGATTCTTACATTTTCTGTTATTAAGGATAGCTGTCCCTTAACTGACTGCACAGTCCACTCAGGTGTACAGAAAAAAATACTCAACAATAACGACAATAACTTCATGGTTCTATATAAAATCTTAAATCGTACAGTTTGTGAAATGAGAAAATTAATGTCTGTTGCAGATTGCGGCAAAATTCTTCAATCTTGTCTCTTCATGAAGTCAGTACCATTGTCATATAGTGAAATATTGAAAAGATTCAATCTGCCAGATAAGCTAACAAAGCAACTCACTGTGGACTATGGATGTGCCTGGCAAATGTAGATCCAATGGACCTCTGCAAGTAACAGTAGCCATCAGTGTTTGGCTCCCGTCCCTTCACATAGCACAATATAGCATTCAGTATTAACCCATACCACCTTTAGAGCTTCTGAGAAGACACTTTGGTGATCAGAAAGCAGCATCTCTGCTACCATTGCTTCTCTATGGACCAGACAAATTTGGACATAAATAAAGTACTTATGGCCAGAGTAACTATGACTCTCTTAAGGTAGCCAATTGCCTTGTCATCTAATTAGTGACACGCATGAATGCATGAACGAGATTCCCACTGTCCCTACCTACTATCTAGCGAAACCACAGCCAACAGAACAGGCTTGGCAGAATTAGCAGGGAAAGAAGACCCTGTTGAGCTTGACTCTGTTACTGTGAAGAGACATGAGAGGTGTAGAATAAGTGGGTGGCCTCGGACGCTGGTGAAGTACCACTTCTCTTATTGTTTTTTCACTTACCTGGTGAGGCGAGGGGCAAGCCCCACCGGGGGTCTCGCTTCTGGCGCAAGCATCCGGGCATGACCCACTCCAGGGACAGTGTCAGGTGGGGAGTTTGACTTGGGCAGTACACCTGTCATAGAGTAATGCAGGTGTCCTAAGGCAGCTCAAGGATGAATAAGCCTCTCGTGCAAAAGGGCAAAAACTTGCTTGATCCCGATTTTCAGTATGAATACAGACTGTGAAATCGTGACCTAATAATCCTTCTGGCTTTTTGGGTTTTTAGCAAGAGATGTCAGAAACGTTACCACAGGGATAACTGGCTTGTGGTGGTCAAGCATTCATAGCGACATCACTTTTTGATCCTTCAATGTCGGCTCTTCCTATCATTGTGAAACAGAATTCACCAAGCGTTGGACAGTTCACCCACGAAGAGAGAACATGAGCTGGGGTTAGACCATCATAAGACAGGTTAGTTTTACCCTACTGATGATGTGTTGTTGCAATACTAATCCTGCTCAGTATGAGAGGAACTGCAGGTTCAGACACTGGGTGTATGAAATAAATTCTGCAGCCTTGCAATCAGACCAACATGTCTTACAGTCACTAACCGTGCAAAATTAGTGCATATGACTATGTTTCTTTAACTGCTCTTATAGTCAGAGGCTGAAAAGACAGATATTTTACCAGAATGCTTTTACCTGTAGCATAATAGACAAATACAAAGGAAGGCCTCCATACAAGAAGGGTTAGAAAAACTTCAAGTCCTACAACTATGTAAATGAAACTGTAAATCCAATGGAAATACATCAAACATAAAAACTCATTAAAACTTCATTAAAACATTTTCCAGGAGAGCTGTATCCCCCCCTCAAAAAAACTAGGGGGCAGTACGTACATAACCATATTACTTATATACATTAACTCCAAAAATAAGTGTATTTGGAGGAGGAGCACTCTTGTATACCACGACCTCAGACCTAGTATATATTCCACTATTTGCAGTTAAAGTCACACTATTCTACAGATTGTAGCTATGTTACTGGAATTTCAACAAGTAACCAAGGAGCTGTGCCACATCAGTAAAGTCTGGGGGTTAGTCAGCCCCTTCAGTGGGAAGTACAAACTGTTAAATGTAGCATCAACAGCTCTCAAATTATTCTCGTCAACAATAATAGTACTAATTATTTTCATTATACCATCCCCAACAGAATCTATATATACACTATTAATATATTAAAACAAAACATTCCAAAAATATTTACTGATTTAAATTTATCTTTAACAATTAAGTGTGTGATTCAATAAATTTGTGTAGGCTTCGCACAAAGCCTCCATGGAGTTTATGTGTTTGTGCACCAAGCAGCAGCGGTGATTATATATTCAAGCTGTGCACTGCATTTAAATGTAAACAAGCATGGTTTTGTGGATGGCGACAGTGTTGCCAGCTAGGAAACCGTATAAAGCAGGGTTGCATGTAATGTCACAATGATTACCAAGGGTTATCATTTAGTAATATATATAGTCCAAACACAGTACAGGACAGTGTATACAGTGCAGAGCACTGTGGAATCCCATCCCAGGCATTCAGTACAAGTTGTATAAATGATCTGTAAGGGTAGATGGACTGCCATTTAAAATGAACAATCAGGGGAAGTGTGTGCAGTGAATAGAGAGACACACATGAAATGTAAGAATGAACACAGGGAAAAAGGACAGGTGAAACATTGTAATGTACATAAGATGAAGGCATGTAAATGGAAGACAGTTGTAGCATGAACACTAATCACATATCAACATGGTACAGTATGGACTGCACAGTGAAAATGCACATTATGTGACTGTCAGACAAGGTGACATAACAATGGAGAATATGTTTTTGTGATATATAAGCATCCTGACATGAACACTGGAGAGGAGATCAGGGATGTTATACACAATCAGGGTTGGGTGCATATTGTGAAGCTGTGCAAACTGATTTGCCTGACTATGACTGTAATGTCAGCAGAGGTCTCCAACGAGTGGGACACAGCTACAGGCTCATGGATAACAGTAAAAGAAGCACACACAATCATGGGCAATATCAGAATAATACCACCAGTAATCCCATGTCTCTGACACAACATATGTTATTCTGAGTGATCAGAAGGTTCTGCATGAACACATTCATGCAACTATTATGACATGTCAGTAATCTATTAGGATAATCAAGCACGTCATCCTGACACTGAAACATCTGCTGGAGGTGTTAGAAGGGACACTGCTATAACCTGTATGTGACATTATGACCGCTACAGGTTAGTTGATTGGTGTGCATAGTGTGTGTATATATATATATATATATATATATATATATATATATATATATATATAGCATGTGTCCAAATCACAACATACCGAACACACATACACGAAAGCGCTAAACATCAAAAAGCGCTTCCGTGTACGTATAGTTAAAAAATCTACATGGACAAATGAGTGGTGCCAAAGCCACACAGTCTACACATCAATGCAAAAAATGTGCAAATTATTTTGGCTTTCTGCAAAGTGGAATTTCCCACTAATTACAGCATTGACATCACTCCCCCTATGCTGAAACCCAGTAGTCCAAGACCTGGGAACATGTGTAGATAGCAATCTGAACTTTGACCACCAACTGTCCACAGTGGTATGGAAAGGCTATGTCGTGCACCTCACAAGTCAGGCCATCATATCCAGATATGAGGATGATATAACAGTACTGCACTCAAACCTCATCAGAACACTAATAAGAGTATAATGCTTCCTTTTGCATGTACCTCACCAGACACCTGCAGCAGCTGGAGAGAAATCAGGGATTTCTCACCAAGGAAATATAGGGCCTACAAACCAGACTGACAGCCATTTCACTGTAATCTGTTGTCATACAGGATGAGGAGGAGACTTGTGCCTGGCCTACAGGTCAGTCTCTGAACCTGCCCCGATAGTAATACTGCACATACGCAAATCAGATATAGCTCATGATATAGCTCATGACATCAGCAGAGTCTGGTCAGAGTAAGATGATAACAGCAGTATCCCACATGCTGTTGTAAAATGCTCTAATATCAAGCAAGTGCACAAACACACATACACCCCCAGTTAACTGCAATGAGAATAGAACCCCCTACCTATGTACACAGACTAGAGAACTCTGTATTTAAGGCAAGCGCCACAGCTCAAGTATGATTTGGAGAGTGTCAGACAGCAGTTTATAGGTGATGACATCAGCAGTGTCTGGTGAGAAGAAAATGGTAATAGTAGTGTCCTACATGCTTTTGTAAAATATTCTCTGTAATGTCAAGCAAGTGCACAAACACACGCACACACACACACACACACACACACACACACACACACACACACACACACACACACACACACACACACACACACACACACACACACACACACACACACACACACACACACACACCTCCCAATTGACTGCAGGGAAATCAGAACCCAAACCTAAGTACACCGACTAGAGAACTCAGTATTTTACACAAGTGCCACAGCACAAGTCTGACTTTTACAAGGCTGCAGGACAACTTACAGTGGATAATATTAGCACTGGATGCTGGAGAGAAGATGTTGGGAGGCCTATATGAAATGGATATGCAGGCATGTGCAAGTGTCAAAATACTGGCAATCCATGGAATTGGAGTTGTAACTGTTGGATACACACTTATGCTCATCTGACTAGCTAGACAAACACATACACTTCCCAGTTGACTGCAGTGAGAACAGAACCCCTATCTAAGAACACAGACATAAGAACTCAGCACTTTAAACAAGAACTCAGCACTTTAAACAAGCACCATGGAACAAGTCTTACTTTTACAAGAGTGCAGGGCAATTTAGAGTGGATGACATCAGCACTGCATGCTGGAAAGATGTTGGGAGGCCTGCATGAAATGGACCTGTAGGCATGTGCAAGTGTCAAAACATTGGCAGTCCATGGGATTGGAGTGATAGCTGTCGGATACACACACAGACACTCACACACACGCACACACACCTCCCAGTTGACTGCAGTGAGAAAGGAACCCCTACCTATTCAAGTGCGCAGACTAGAGAACTCAGTATTGTATGTAAGCATCATGGCACAAGTCTGACTTTAACAAGGCTGCAAGACAACTCATAGTGGACGACATCAACACTGCATGTTGGAGATAAGATGGTGTCAGGCCTGCATGAAATGGTTGTGTTCAAGACATTTCAAGTTCTGCATGTTACCAGATTGATGAATGTGCTATGTGTAGTACTTGGTGGTCGTATTCCAATGTGCAGCTTTACAAACATGAAAACATGTGTCCAAATTACTACACGAATTGCAAAATTTTAATGTGTATTGTCATTCTAAAGATGTGCATGGAACATAACACAACATTTGTTATTAACTTATGTAGTGTAGTTGATATATTTGTGAACAAGTACTGACAAACTAGGGTTGCAGTACATGGGGGGAGGTAACAGATGGCTGCATAGTAAATACGTTACATTGTCTTAGATAGGGTCGTCACTTTTTTTATGTTTCCAGATGTAGTTTCATGCCATGAACACTAAATGGACAGTAAACAAATGTGATACATGCTATTGTTCACTTTGCATAGCACACTGCTAAGCAGCTGATTTGCACAATGGTTAGCAGCTAAGCAGCTGATTTGCACAATGGTTGGCAAAGTTTTTGCACATGCGAGCTACACATTTCTACCGGCTTCCCTATTTGTGCGTAGTTAAGTAGTGTGCAAACATCAGCCTCATTGCTAAAATTACATGAGTTCTCAATACTGGGTGTATGAAACACAAATGTTGCTTAGATGACTCTGTGGCAGCAGGCATAAATGCATTGACACATTTCTTTTTGAACTCAGATGGCAATGGTTTCAAATCCAGCAAAGAAATTATACTTTACACTAAATGCACCATGTGTTACTGTGTGTTGATGTAGCACAGCATGTTTTAGTGGTATTGAGCAGAGGTAACTACACCAAGAAAGAGCTTTTCACAATCACTTACCACTGGTGCATGATGCCAAACTCCATGCAAACACAGAGGCCAAAAAGTGAAGGACTTCATTGTTTTTTTTTTTTGGTACTTATGTGCGGTGTGTGTTATTTTCACCAGATTATAAGTGTTAAAATGGGATAGATAGGAAAGTGGTGAAATGGAGGACAAGCAGAGGGAAGAACAAAGGGAAAGCAATACAGGAATGTGCAGGAGGGAGGTAGGAAAGAACCATAGCTTTCCATTTCTTCAACAGTGTAACATGAAAATATGTACAGAATAGTAGCTGAATTTGGACTGTCACCTCCACAAAAAGGGGTGACAACAATGCAATCAGGTTGTATAGACAATTAGACCAAATCAACTGTGTCAAGAAGACTCATGTGCAAAATGGAAATCTATGTATGGGACAATTTTTTTTTTTTTTTTTTGAGGGACAGGTGTCCATTTTTTTATTTCAGTAAGACAGGAATGCTGGGTAAGGGACACTGGTATTTCTGAGTCAGGTAAGTTGGGTAGGTGAAGAAGCAAATGCAAACAGGACAAACAAGACAAGACAAAGGGATGGTGAGGGGGCACCATGATTGGGGTGAGGGAGGGGACAATACAAGCTCATGCCCGTCAAACATGGGGAGAGTGAGAATGTTGTCCTGACCCTCAGGACTGTCATCACTGGCCCCTTATTCTGCTAGCTGCTGGAGTGCTTGACAATTTCTCCTCCTATGGACCATGAGAGACAGAAGCCTCTACAGCTGACATAGGCATACACCAGAGGTGCTGTGCATGAACCTACGCACCAACTGTGGCATCTCCTGGCAGGTGATGAAATCCTCACCTCTGCCAGTACTCCCGGAGGGTACCACAGCACCACCTGCTGAGGTAGTGCTACCCGAGGGTGCAGGTAGTGAAGGGGCAGCACAGGCAGTACTGTCAGGTTGGGTCCCAAATGTACTGGGCGTCAGTGCCGGAGCCAGTGGAGCAGGGGCAGGCTGACCCACTGGGATGGCCTACCTCGCTGTGCTATGAAGCACTTAGTGATTTGTTACAGGTGAATTACATGGACCTATTTCGACAACACATAACAGAAAATAAAAAAAAAGAGAAGGACTGGGGTGAGAGGAAAAAAAAAGATAAACTTAATACCATCATATGCTACATACAATGCATTATCACAATTTTACAACTATTTTATCTGAAGTATTACATTTAAGTATATATTCTAACAACTACAAACTGTAATTACGGATTGCTCAAAGTAATCCTTGCAATGTGCAGATATTGCACATATGTTTGATGCAATTATACAGATTAACGTTAACAGCAGGGCATTTATGCCACTTGTATTGATTTTAATTTATATAACATTATTAAAGAATTGCAGTATTGCATGTATAGTTGTTACTCATGGTATTTGAACCCACAACCTCTGACTACAGTCTTACACTTGACTTTTAAAGTTGGTCTGTGCTACAGACATATCTGCTTTTACAGTTAGGATATGCATCTTTACTTATTTCTCTTGTGCTGCATATATACCACTCGCTTCCTTAGTCTCGCCAGATGATCAGCATGAGCTGGCCTATTTGCCACAGTTTCAGGATTAGCTGTGAAAAGAAAAAAAAAAAAAGAACAGAAGAGCATTATGCATACCAGTCTTGCCTATATTTAGCTTTCTATGTATCATAAATTCTCTTTATTAGCATATTTACACAATTGTGAGATGTCGCTAGCTTGAAACTCATCCAACCACTGGTTAATTGTATCCCTCTTGTGGCTTTTTACATCACTGAAGTGGTGTCTACACTGTTCTCCAATGCATGGGATGCCAGTCACACTGGATACAGCCTTGGCTAGACTATTCCAAGCCACAGACTTGTACTGGGAACCAGAATACTCCCCCTGCAGAAGCCTTTAGCTGTGGCACTTTACCAGGAGTCTAATAAATATTCTGGACTCCTGAACACCCCACCCCTATGCCCTAAATTGTGCACCTTCCCCTTGTTGTCCAGTCCTCCAGACATGCTGTGTCTCTCCCTTTAAATATACTGCCCAAAAAATAGTGGACAAAGCCAAGGTACCCTACCTTACAACCTCTGCTGCAGCTACGTGCAATAACAAGCTTTGGACTGCTCCACAATAATTAAGAATATATTTTTAACTATGTTGCCCAAACAATAAATAGTGGATAAAGCCAAGATGTCCTGCCCTACATCCTCTGCAGCAGCTACATGCAACAAGCTTTGGACTTCGCTACAGTAATTAAGAATGTATTTTTAACCATACTGCCCAAAAAACAGTGGACAAAGCCAAGATACCCTGCCTTAAAACCTCAGCAGCAATTTACATGCAACAACAAGCTTTGGACTTTTCCACAGCAATTAAGAATACATTGTATGTGCTTCTTAATACAAAATTATTTCCCTGGAGAGCACACCACCTCAGTCGGCAGCTGGGCCCCCCACCCCACACATGTAACTGCATGCTTTACTGTTATAGATTCCCTATCTCCTAAAGCATCTCCTCTGCTCTCCACCCCCCCATACAGCGATATTACCCACTTTACTGGTAGTGCAAATGGCAGTAAAGCATCAGGCGTTTGTGCTATCTGCAGACACTTATTCTTTTCTAACAGACCTACTTCTTCACTTTCTTTTCTCCTTTTACTTCTAGTCACTTGCACAGACCAGGAAACAGATTTTTTTTCTTTCTTACTACTGACTTTGTCCTGGTTTGTCTCACTCTGTTCACCCTTGTTCCACTCGGGCTCACTCTTTTCTCTACCCTACGCCCATTCCCACCCACCTCCCACTTTCTTTACACTTACACCTATCTAACTCATCCCCTCATTAGTCCTATCCAATCACCATCTGTAATCCTGCCCATCACTCAAGCAAGTCCCAGTCACTTCCCCCTCATAGTTCATCCCCCCACCACTCTGACCTGTTAGTCCTCCCTAGTCCACCTGTACACCATCATCAGCCACTAAATCGAAATTTACCCCTCCCCATACTACTCTAACTCTTACTTAACCCAACTAGACTACTACATTAACTCCTCCTTTTCTAGGAACCGATCCTGTACATAGCATCTCCTCATCTCAGTAAAAATACACTTCCTATACTCAGCTTAAAGTTGTCCCTCAGCACCTCAGATCTACCACAAATGATTATATTCTCTCTAAATACCCAACCGCAACTCTTACCAAATCTCCTCTCAATCCTACCACTGTTCCCATCACTACTCTCCAAGGCCAACCAACATGTCCTCTCCCACCACATTCACACTCTCCACCCTACTCCACCCTAATCCTTTTCACACTCCTTTTATCCATATTACTTCTCTCTGTTCAACACCCCCCTTCTTGTCTAACAACCTCCTACCTCATCCACCTCCACCTCCTTACATATTCCACCCAACTGCTATACAGACATCTCCCCAAGCTTCTGTACTCCCATCACAAAGTCAAGCTTATCCCCTCGTCATTTAAAAAAAAAAAAACAGTTAAATCTACTACTACTAACTTGTTTATATTTTCAACCAAGTCACTCCAAAACTACTCCTGACCTAAGACAATCATCATATCACATCTCTAAGCTCTCCACCATAGCTTTATGCTGTGATATATATACCCCAATCCAGGACACACTTCTCTCAATCTTCCCACCACACCCATCAACAGAAACTCCCAGAAGTCACTATGTATATAGTAAACCTAAATCTCCGTAGCATTAGGAATAAAATCTCTGACTTTTGTGCTTGGGTTGCTCACCAACAACCAGACATTATTGCAACCACTGAGACCTGGCTAAAACCCCATATTAAAGACAATGAATTTCTTCCTCCAGGCTTTCAAACAACAGGGTTAGACAGGACCCATAAATAAGGAGGTGCTGCTGCTCTATTTTCCACCTCCCACAGTCTTGTTCCATTTACTAACCCAATACCACAGTTCTCAAACACAGAAATTCTGATATCATTGTTAAATATAAACAACAGCAAGAAACTTTGTATAGAAGCCTTCTATATACCCCCCTGGAAACAACATTTCCATATTGGAAGATATCCTAGCATATTGGAAGATATCCTAGCATGGATTTCCACCAATATTAAAAATGAGACTATCATACTAGGCAACATAAATGTCAACTGGCTAGAACTTAAATCCAATCACCCATCCTCAAATAGCCTCTTCCACTTCATCCAAAGGGATCCATCCTAGATTGGATTCTGGCAACTAACCCAAACAACATATCCTCAACTGGAACACTACCAAATACTGTCAGCGATCATCTCCCTGTCTTTATTAACCAAGCTTCCCCATCAAGTCAAAGTCAACATCGATATAAACAAACAAGGATCTTGTCCTCATTAGACCCTATAACCTTCACAAATATTCTAAAATCAACTGATTGGCATTTACTAACCCCCCCCTAGACGAAGCTGTTGAGTATGTCAACACCACCTTCCCGAATACTCTAAATAACCTTGTACCTCTACATGTACAGGGGATAAAAAAAACAACCATGCCCCTGGGCTATCCAAATCCACTTGACTTCTCATGCATACCAAACAGAAAATACAGAAGTTATGGCAGGCACACAGAAATACCCCAGACCTACTAAAAGTCAAAGAACTTTGCAACCGTATAAAAAACTAGTCAACAAAGATAAAAAAGAACATTACCTAAAACTTCAGTTTAACCACCAGCAGAGCCCAAAGAAGTTCTGGAGTTCATTTACCTCACTACTTAACCCAAGCAAAAAAAAAAAAAAAAAAAAACCTGCCCTTACCTTGACAAATGTCCTGAAGAATTAGCCTCCCATTTTAATACCTTCTTTATCAACTATATAGCCGACATCACAGCAAAATTCTCTGACAAATGACTCCACTTGCTACACATCCACACCTAGGTCACCCACTCACTGCCCCTCCCTACCCACACCCCACTCTCACAAGAACCCAATATCCACCCCTCTTCTACTTTTACCCTAAAACCCATACCAACCTCCAATATAAAATGACTACTACTAAAACTAACTTTGCTCTAATTCTAACAGTATCTCTTACCCTATAAGCATACTTACAAACAGATCCATCCTAGAGTTCTACGTTCCCAAAGGCTGGAAAATGCATTCATTCTCCCTCTCCATAAAGGTGGCAATAATACTGACATTACTAACTTCTAACCCACTGCAATTCTTTCTCCAGTCTCCAAAATCCTAGAAAAATGCATCAATACTCAACTTCTCCACGACCTTCTGGACAACCAAACACTCTCACCTTCACTACATGGCTTCAGATCTGGCCATAGTACTACAAGTGACCTTCTCTGCTTTACAGATACAGTAAACCGAGCCCACAACACTGGTAAAAATTGTCTCAGCCCTCTTCCTTGACCTATCGAAAGCCTTCAACACTGTTTCTCACAGTCTTCTCATCACTCAACTCTCTAAGACTGGTCTGTCTCCCCCACTCTAAACTGGTTCACTAGTTATTTAAATGAAAGACAACAGGCTGTTAGATGGCAAAACACCATCACCGGCATTCCCAAAGGTTCCATACTTGGACCAATCCTATTTAGCATATTCATAAACAACTTCCACTCATCACTATCTCAAGAAACTATCATTCAGTACTCAGACAACTCCACTATCATCTGCACTGCTAACTCTATCTCCAACTTACTTATACTAATTCAAATGGCCTTATCCTCCACAGAATCCTGAATGTACAACAACCACCTTGCCCTGAACCCCAAAAAATCCAAAATCATACTTTTCAACCCTAAGAAAACAACCCCCTTAAATAAGACCAAGTTCATCATTTTCTCTCTTAATAAATCATTAATAAAAGTCATTACCCACACAAAACTCCTCAGAGTCACTATTGATGAACACATGAAATTTTACCTTCATATAGAACAAAGCATTTGCAAAAGACACTTTAAACTTGGTACCCTTTATAGACAAAATCACTTCCTAAGCCCATCCACAAGAATAATCCCAGCCACAACATACCTACTATCCTCCCTCCTCCATGTTGCCCCTCTTGTTGTTGGGTCTTTCGGCTTTTCAAGGTTAGGGTTCACCACAGCGGAACTCCGGTCCGCTAATGATTGGTAGTTGATTTTTACATGCCGAATTACCAGCCCTGATGCACAACCTTCAACGAAGGTACGCCCATTCACGCATGTCTCCACGCAGAAGACACTCTAGCTGAGAATCGAACCGGACAGCGTCTGTGAGGTGACAATGCTACCGGAGCACCACCACCGCAGACAAAGCTCCTCTAAAGTCAAACTTGAAATATGCTACAATAAAATCGGCAAATTTACAACCAACTCCAAACACTCCACCCATCACTGCACTGCTGTTAAATCATTGAAATGGCTAGAATTGCCTAACTACCTCTCCTACCTGCAACTAACCACAGCTCACAAAATACTCTTCAAACCCCAAGACTGTCCTGCCCCAAGCTCAACATTCAACTACTACCACCCAAACAGGCCCCATAGATCATGGGATCAGAAGCTCTTACAGGTTCACAAACCTAACCTCCCACCCTGCCAGCTTCTTTACTCTTTCTCAATAGCCAAATACTTGAATGCTTTGCCTCTAACCATGAGAACAACTCAAAACCCCTCCAATTTCAAAACTTCCCTTCATATCCACCTTTCCTCATGCTAGAAGTGTATTTGCACCAACCCCCCTAGAATATATAGAGCCCCCTATTTCTTGTCATCACTGGTTTTTGTATGGAACAGTACTACTGTAGCTACAGATTACAGTCACAGTAAGCTATGTATACCTTATGCTGACAATATAAGATTGTCCTATTGCTTAAAATATACTCCTGTTTCAGGTTCCTCTCAACACTTGTATATACTTATTCCTTGTGACTGAGTTGTAATTTCTTTGCAATTTCATTGTAATTTCAAGTTTGTAACTTCAAACTGTTAATTTCTTATACAGAAGAGCTTTTCTCCCCAGGCCTCCACTGCAAATGGATTCTGTTGGCTCAGTGGACTTTCCCAGTAAACAAAAAGCAAATAAATAAATAATGCCAGACATGCCTAATCTCAAAAGCAGGGCAATAGTAAATAATGATTTCCCACCAATTCATGTTATGGCATTTAGTGGTGGTGTGTAAACCCAAGCAACAATGCCAACTGCGTTTGCACGATGTTAAGCGGACAGCAACAGTGCCAAGCAGGGAGGAAGGCAATTTTTGAAACTGGGAGGTTAATCTTGACACTTGGCATTAGTTTGAGGGGTGCCTACTGTTGCAAATGTTAGGTGATTTAACTTTGAGGACATGCACTGGGGGCACAAATGTCCTGACCTGACACATTTGTTTGACTTTATACACTGTTAAAACTGATTTTTACAGTGTGGGATTCAAACCTATGAATAAAGGACAAAACAGTTTCTTCCACAGCGGGGATTTTCCGTCTTTGCTACAGGAAAGTGCTTCTCAGACATAGTCATGAATCATTCAAAAATACAGATGACAGATTGAGGAATTAACCATGTATGTGTGTGATCTGATGCGATTCTTGTATACAGATTCATTTGTATATGTGCCTTATTTAAGCGTGACGGCCATCCAAGTCCAGATAGCAGAAATCACCATCAGTCATACATCTGAACCTTCAAAACACAGCAAGGTTGTCTTATCCCTCAAACATATAATTCATATCAGCTCCACTATTTTTAATTATGTACAAAGTGTTATAAGTGATATTTAAAATAACGTGAAATGGAACAACAGTAAAAATGTCTGTAATTGCCCATATTAGAACCCAGGACCATGTGTATGGCAGCCCTACACTTCCACCTGCTACCACAGGAATATTTAAATAACACTTGTATATCTTCGTGGTTCATGACAACAAATTGGACTGTCACAGCAGTAAAACATTGCACTTCCTGTATTAGAACCCAGGACCATCTATATTAAAGCCCTACACTTACACCTGCTGCCACAGAAATGGTTATATAACAGTTGTGTAATTCTCTATTCATTGTTAAATTCTGTGTGTTAACCACCACACAATCATGCTTAGCTCATCTGCATGCTGCCCAACAGAATTAATAGAATGTATCCATTTGAAATTGCTGACTCTCTGTGTCCTGTCTGCAGGTGTTCAACGGCTGCAGGTGTTGGAGAAGCTTGCTACGCAATGTCACTTAGCAGTGTTGTGTGATGGAAAGCAAAAAATGCAGCAATGTATCCTTTTTGACCTTTAAACTGTTTCCTGTGTGGGCCACTAGTCCAGGTTTGTGCAATGCTAAGCATCGTGCAAATGAGATAAGCACAGCTAAACCGGACATTCATTGCGTTTCTCCATTTCCCTTGTTTGCACTAAGCTGTGCATTGAACAAACACTGGAATTAAAAAGGGAAAATTAGATAGAATGAAGAAAATAAATACTATTAAATAAGTGTATGGCACGGATGAACTTCCGCCGCAGGGTTAGCCACCTGGCAGTGTAAACTTTGGCTCTAGATGATTGTCACTGTTGAAGTGACACCTTGAACCCATGTGTAAACTTGGGAAAAAGGAGTCGAGGATGGATGAATGAAACAACACTGCAAAATTTATGCTGGTACACATAAAATATTTTTACACAGGTCTGGACTTGAACTCTCACTCCAATGAACTTTGAAAACACAGTAAGAGTGTCTTATCCCAATTTACAGCAAAGAACTAAAATAACTGTTCATGCAACCAACTGCAACATTATCCACAGTACGAACAAAACATATGACAGTTATTTGTACATGTATTCATTTCAGATATAGTAAACTGGGTGATCACACAACCATTTATGCCTACTGCTTGCATACATGCAGCTCTGTCCTATCTCTCTGTGTTTGTTGCTCATTCTTGTCTTATCTGAGCAATAATCTGAAACATGCAGTCTGTAAGGAATTCTGTATCATTATCTAAAAAATGTGTGAGGATATTAAATGGCAATAACATACAGTAGTCAAAAATAACATACAGTAGTCAGGAAATGAAGAGGAGGTTGGATGCTTCTTAACGGAAACTGTGAAATGTGTGCTGCTTACTTAAATGTAAAACCTTGATACAATTACTTCTATACTTTGTAAGTCTAACCTGACTGACACACCCACTGGAGGTTTGGGAGTCTGTATTGCTGTTGTGTTTTCTTCTCCCTACCAGTAATCATTCACAGTTGCAATCCGTTAGCAACAAACACTGATGAAGTGCCTGCACTGTGTTTACATAGGTTACACAGAGCCAAGCATTTGAGATTCACTAATTCTAAGGAGTTTAGACCTCATTTGCATCTTCACTGTGATCACAGCCCTGAATCTGCACTATAAAAAGGGAACCAGAAGGTGAGAAACCTTGTGTATACCGATAACACAGAAGATGAGGTTATTTTGGGATTTATTTGCACAGAAGACTACTCTCTTCTTGATAAGGTATGCTTGCATTTTTCAGCTATATACTGGACATACTGAAATTTCAGTAAGAAAAATCCATTAATAAATTATATATATATATATATATATATATATATATATATATATATATATTATGCATTAGAAAACACTGTATGCATTTCTTAGAAGTGTACTAGTGTACTGATGGCATAGGTATGTTTGCCAGGGCATTTTACTTTCTCAGATCCACAGCCTTATTGACGATCATCACAACTACTAATGCTACAACTGTTTTTCTCTTTACACTTTTCTACTGTTACTTCTGTGAAATGTAAATATCTTATACTGTCAATGACACAGGGGTGTTAACCTTCTAGACTGGCCCATACACACCTCTAGGGGAGTGCTGGGCACAGGTAAAGGTGACTGACAATTGCATTAAATTGAACGTTCTGTGGTAAATGTGTATACATGTTTGAGGTACAGTTTATTTGACAGCACTTTTTGCATTTCATTGACAGTATGTTAGCAAAATGTGCCATTTGCCTGTTATTTTGGAGGTGGGGGAGCCAAGTTGCATTCCTGTCTTGGCACAGACAAGATATGGTATTGTTACAGTCCTTGTTTTGGATCCAACCTTTCTTTGTGTGTGATTATTATATGTCAAAACTACACAATTCCTTTTTTTTTTTTTTTAATTTGAACATCTTGACTGTTTTATGTTTCTCCAGTGGGTAATAGTGAAATACTACCTTTTATGTGTTATATCAAAGCAGGACTTTATTTATGTGATATATATCTGTATTATCCTTCTTTTGTGTTTTATGTCACCTAGGACTATGGCACGCAGGCATCGCAATCCCAGCAATCTCACCTTCAGGGACCCTGTGAATTAAGTAATTCTGGATGCAGTTAGGCGATATGGTGCCTTTCTGCTTGAGAGGGGACATGTGGATATGTCTGGCAGAATGCAAATTTGGCAGCAGATAGTGGCTGATGTGAAAGAAGTAGGTGGCAGGAGCAGGACATATGATCAGGTGCACCACAGGGCCACAGACATGATTTCATCAGCCCAAAGGTGAGCAGCTGCAGCTGCCCGTAAACTGATAGCTACTGGGGAGGGCCTGCAAGAGAACCACAACTGACACCAAATAAAGAGTTTCTGTCCACTGTCAATGATCCAGACAGCTCACTTGAAAGTGCACAACAGCATGTCATTGAAGTTGGTGCTGCTGTTTCAGGGGAGACAAGTATGTCCCAGGAGGAGCTTCCAGGTATGCTTACCCATCTCAATTGTTAAATACTTCTAGTATAGTAAAATATTGACAGCAATACTCAAGTTTTGTTTAACAATAAATTTCTTTTGGGGGAGATAGTAGTAGACTTCTACAGTTAACAACACCTGATGAGCAGGCAATAGGGGGACATACAAAAAACAAAACAAAAAAACACTTGCAGTGAGCAGTGTTAAGTCCCTATCAACAAAAATCTCCTCATGGCTGCATGTATTACAGAAGGGCCTCACTGGAGGGCTGATGGTGAGAAAACAATTGGGGGGGGCATAGAAATGGCAACTCATGTGGAAAGAAGTATGTCTGGCAACTACAAGCTCTTTCCTCCCAGGAGCGAAGCAGGCAAACAACTGCTCATTCTTCCAAACTCAAGCAAATACAGAAGGCAAAGCAAAGCATTATGATGCACATCAGCAGTGTGAAGGGATACCTTTGCCTTAGCGTCAGCCCTGGCAAAAGAAAGGGAGAGGGAATTGACTAGTGCAGGTACAATTTGGAAACCACTTTTGTCAGTAAATGTGGATTAGTCCTAAGGAAAACCTGTCTCTATGACATGAGTGCATGAGTACAGGTGATGGGCACAAGAAAAAAAACAATTTTGAAGAAACAAAACTCAATGCTGCTGGCCTAGCTGACTCAAAAGGAGAGATGGGCAAGCCTGTCAAACATGAAATTCATATCTCATGCAGTAGAGATGCTCCTCAAGGGGGGATGACAATGTAACATTCCTTCAAAGAAGTGCCTGGCTATCTAGTGCTGGGTCAAAGTCTTGATATCTTACAGGTACCTTGGTAGGCCAGCGTAACTGGAGTAATACTGGGTATGGCTCCATACAAGAAGACAGACATTTCTACTTGTAAGCAAGGGACTAGCAACCTTCCAGTATAGTTAAAGTATTTGTATCAGTTGTAGACTGTACCCTCAACTGTAGGGGAACGCAGTGGTTAGAACTGCGTGAGGGTCGCGTATCACCAGAGACCTTAAAATCTGAGACATCTTTTCTCAGCCCACCATATAGTGATCAGAACTGTTTTTGATCTTTCTTCTGTGAACTTTGTGGTTAAGTATGGGACCAGGAAATCATAGAAGACGGCTGTTGAAGCCACTGACAAAAGTTTTAAAATTAAGTCCTAATTGACCCAAACACGGGGATCGCCAGAAAGACTTGTGCCATTCAGCTGGAGTTTGTAGAGGGTGGTCATCCTGTTAGGAGACCCAAAGGGAGAGCCAGGAGGCTGTCAGGCTTCTAGAATAGCCTTCTTTATTGCTGGCTGTCTGGGGGAATGGCCCAGGGCTCCTCCTCTTTCTTTCACAGATATACATATTGACATCACTGCAAACAAATGGAGAAGCCAGTTTGCTGTGAGACATATTTTCTTTTTTTTCTATTATTCCCCCATTTTGACGATAAAGCATACAGTCAGAGAGACCCTTCTGAAAGGCTGCCTACTGTAATGTTGATCCCTGTAGTAATGAGACAGTAAAAGTGCAAGTATGAAAAGCATATTCTAATTGCAAGATTTACATATTGCACAGTATTCTACTCACATCAAGGTATTCGATCTCAGAGCTGGTACTTAAAAGTCGCAGGGGAGTCACAGTGGGCTGCGATGAGGTGACTGCTTTTCCCTCCTTCAGAAATGTGCTGACAGTGACACAGAAATTTTCAACATTTGCTTTATTTCTAGTGAAACTAGACTTCATTTTGTAAAGTCATGGTGCTCACCTTATGGGTATTCTGCTACAGATGCCATACACATACTCGTGTCAATTACAAAACATTATGCTGTGGACTTACTGCTAATGCTGTATGCGACAGACTGCATACATGAATTATACATTACATAATGTCTACACTGTAATGATATTTCTGTACTTGTTCTCCCTAGGAAAGACAGAGGGAAATGTCAGTTACGTATGTTAAATTTTATGCATGCAGGTGGCTGCACATTCCCAGCTGGAAGCACTACTGTATGATTTAAGTTTTACAGTATTGCAGACATGTTGTTCGAAAATATAATACCTGTGCAAAGTACACCACACACCATCTTCCTGTGTGCACAGGATTTCTCTTCCCCAACTTTATGGCACTTAAACCCCATCACTTACATCTGAGGCTACACCACTTAGAAACACAAGAAGCTGCTGTCATTCTGAATGTGACATTAAAGCATTAGTGTAGGCCAAAGCAAAACCGAGCAATTTCATCATGGCAACAGACACTACTCTCCAATTTTGTAATCTGCAATTTCAGCACTGGCAAATTTTTACAACAAGGATTATTCACTGCAATGAGAGTTTTGACACCTCGGAAAGAATGTGGAGGTATGTCAGCTCTTTTAAAACTACAAAAGAATCCTTGTACAAAACTCTACTACCTATTTCCTTTCTTTTGCTAGAAGTGTGCAACACCTATTTATGTCATATTATAAGCTCTGACAGACACATAAACAAAGCCCACTCAAGGAAACATGGAAGCAGCTCTATTACGGAAAGTGTGTAAGATGACAGTACCCCACACTCCTGCCATTCTGCCAATATCTCTTCCTTATGTACAGCACAACTAATTACAAGAGGTCTTGAAATGGATTCTGGGAAGAAGGAATGAAAACAAGATTACATTGCTATGTGGCTGCCATTTTGTGGGAGACATTCAACTTATAAAAGAAGCTCTCAGAGCGATTTTGAATCATTAAAATAGCTCAGAAAACAAAGATAAAATAAAACACATTTGAGTTTTAATGTGGAATTTTCCTTTAAGTATCAGTTTATCCTTCTTATACTCTAACAAAACTACAACCACAGTACAGATTATACTATAAGGCAACCAATGGAAAATGGCAAAGAGTAAGCTTGTTACACTCCAGTGCTTATACCACAGACCGTGTTTCTCCAACATGTTACAGCATAATGGCCCGCAGCAGACACGTTACAGTGTAATGGCCCGCAGCAGACACGTTACAGCGTAATGGCCTGCAGCAAACTCTGCTGGTGCCAGGATGCTCACCGGAGACCTTATGAAGATCAATGCGAAATGGACATGAATTCCATTTCATCAAGAAAGTACATCTATTACTTCCTCTTTACTTTTGCTTTACATTGCATTTTATAATGTATGTTATTATCATACACTATTAAAATAACCTGTATACATCAGGTACTACAAGGTAAGCTCTCTCTATACAAAATAATCAAAATAACCTCCTCAGTATCACACTCACAGTCATATAAGGCTATGCAATAACATCTCAGCAGTGTTTACTACATGGTGACACCTGGCATTTATACATTTTCCCCTTAGATAGACTCCCCAAGTTAAGGCAGCAACTCTCCTGTCATCATTGGAATCACCATATTTACAGTGCTGGTCCCTAGCCTGTAATGTGTAATATACTCTCTAGTAAAGTAGCATTCCAAAACTAAAACATGAATTGGAAGTACTGGAAAAAATATCTAATTAAAAACAAACTGCACAGCCATTTAAAAGAAGACTCCACCCTGAAACTCAAAATATGTTTTCTCATCATACTGTGATATTATGCACTATAACAACAGACTAGAATCATGGTAATTGTTTTGTATTACATTTTAATTTTTTAACTGAAAAAGTTAAATCGATTCATAGATTGTTACTAGGCTAACGACCGGAGGGGGGGGGGGCTTTCTAAGCCTAGCCAAGCTTTCCCTAAAGAATATTGTTAATAATAAAACAGCCCCTGGCAAACATTGGAGAAGCAGCAGGATAAAATATGCCAGTGTACTAGAATAATCAGGAAATACCTGCTGGTTGTCACTCCATGGATGAATAAACACAAAACTGACCACTGCTCAAAAATCAAAGTCAATATGACACAAGTCCGTGGAATTCAGTTTCACTCGAAAAGACTATTCAGTCTCAATAATTCAGTCCCATGAAATTCAGTATCACTCGATAAGACTATTCAGTCCCAAAAACCATCGAACAAAGCAATGAAGATAGAATTAGTTTATTGTGGGTGAGCGCTTTCGCTTACAGCTTTTTCAAACCTCTGAATAGTCAATCACAAAAACTCATATATATACAAATTCTAAAAGCAGTTAAGTTAATTAGGCAATTAATCATAAAAGGTATATACACACTCATAACCACATGGTTACTTAGAACATGTAAATTACACAATTAAAATACATTACTTACTGAAATAGAAATGAAATGTTTAAAATCAATGTGTTGTGCTTAAAAATCACTATATATGCATACTTCATAAGTCTATTTAACATTCTAACATAATCTGAAGCTTATTAGATTGAGACAATCCATCAATTTTAGCTATGCATATAGATGAAACTAAATAAGATGTATTAAGACTGATACTGACTGCAATGGAGATCACAATGCAATGAAGGTAAACACTAAAAATGTACGCATGTGCACATATATGTGTATATATATACATATATACACAATGCATATATAGTGCAACCGTATATCTAAAACTAATGACAGTATGGAGAGTATGTCACCAACTAAACCTGTTATAGAATCAAACTATTTCAGTAAGTAATGTATTTTAATTGTGTGTTTATTCATCCATGGAGTGACAACCAACAGGTATTTCCTGATTATTCTAGTACATTTCCCTAAAGAATAATGATGTCCTGAATCCGACTGAACAGGACATTGAGGGCCAGACATTTATAAGCTATCTCTGTCCGCAAGGGACATGGGTCCCAGGCCCGGTGTAATTTCCTATTCCCCATCTACTGGTCTAAGTTGAGCTTAAACTGGTCAACAGACGAACCTTCACATGGATGGGAAGCTAGTTCCATAGGATGGGCAGTCTCTGGGACACATATCTGTCTCTCCAGCAAGTCATAGACAAAATTCATGTCCCTAGACCTTGTATTTCTGGCATTCTTTGACTTAAAAATATGTAAGAGATTCATAAGTGTGGGGTTTGTGGATGCCTTGTAAACTAATCATAGATCACACCACAGCAATCAATAGGAGACTGAGTAGAGGGAAAGGACTTTAACGCACTTTGCATAAAGCAGGTTTGTTATGCCTTGTATTCTTTCTGTAAGGAATTTCTGAGGTCACTGTAGTTGCTGCATATGCCTGTTCAGGTACATACCAAAGGGAGTATTGTACTCTATGACTGGCATGATAAGGGTGGCGTACAGTGGAAAAATGACCTTACTTATAAGTTGCACAACATAAAAGCATTTTCTAACTACTGTGGCCATGTGGTGGTCGAAGGTAAGGCTACTGTCTACATGCATACCCAAATCCCTGACCACTAGGTCGACTCTTAGGGGCATATTATCAACATGGTAATTATCTAGGATAGCTGACTTCCCAAAGGGTACAATTATGCATTTCTTAGCATGAATTTCCAGCTTGCAATGATCTGCAAACTTAGTCATCCATAAACCTTTAGTATTTGTTTCCATTTCAGAGAGACAGATGTCAAAAAGGAGTGGACCCAGTACCGAGCCCTGGCGGATTCTGCTAGTGACTGGCCTCTAGGTGGAAGTGGTCTCAACTATTTTGACCTCCCGGGTCCTATCAGTGAGCCAGTTGGCTACTCAGCGGGTGATAAAAGGGTTTATACTTAAACTGGTGAGCTTGTCTATAATGCCTTGGCCAGGTCGAAGTTAGCTGTGTGCACAGTACTACCTTCATCCAATTCTTTGGTGAGCCTCTCACCAAAAAAAAAAAAAAATCCACCAGATTTGATAGGTATGACCTTTCTTTAACAAAGCCAAACTGTGATTGATCTAGTGTTTGCAGATTACCTACATCCTCATTTATCATGTCCATGATGAATCTTTCCATGGCCTTGCACATGAGGCTGGTAAGACTTATGGGCTTGTAGTTACCCAGATCAGTGATTGAACCTCCTCTGTGCTGGGGAATGACTGTAGCCATCATAGGACCTGCCATAACAATATGCCTTTCTTTTCCACAGATTTGTGTCTTTATTTCTCAGTACAGTTTGTGACCCCTTTATATGGCTCACCTTAAACAAGGAAGTATTTATCTTCATAAACAATGAAGTATTTATCTTCATTTAAATTTAATGATAGCTCTGTGATCAAGTGATGTTGTGTAGTATCTACAAGCTGTGTCATTTTTTGTTTTTTTCTCTGAATGACTCCTAATTTCAACTAACAACAGGCTGCATTATATGCTTAAACTATCTTCAAAGCAGGAGAGCTAAAACATCACAGTTACTGGAGTAGTCAAACCTGTAGTCCTTAAATAATTGCCAACATTTCTCCCCACACTTTTCCTGAGGTATCAGGCATGTCAGTTCAGTCTAACAGCTCTGTCTCAAACAGAAACTTGTCTCTTCAAAGCAAATGGTAAGCTGTGTAGTATTCATTTTATTTTATTTTCAGACATTCCATAAATTATGCAGAAAACAAATACTTCACTGGCCCAAATGAGCATACGTACAAGTCAGTTTGTGTATTGTTACAGTATAACAAACTCATCCCTATTATTCACATAAAAAAATATATCTAATAATTTACGTTCTGAAAAGTGCAGTTTCATTGTAGCTGTTAATGTCGAGACTTAGCTGATCCTGGGGGGAAAAAAATCTCAAGATATAAAATTGAGGGTGGTTACTAACAGTAAACTACAGAGAACAGCATGTAGGCTGAGACAGATTCCTTTCTGAAAGGATGCAAGACATGAAGAGGAAAGAATGAATGGGTGAGACCATTACACTCTGAGGCATGGAAAAATATAATCAAAGAAATTAAAATCCGCTGGCGGGTATCTGGGGACTAATCAATCTATAGGTGATATTTTAGTGATGCAAAATAAGTCTGGGATGAGGTTAATTTCACTGGAAGAAGGAGTTTCCCTTTAAATATAAATAAGCCAATGGTACAGACAAATGTGTATGGTACTGGACATAGGTGAAAAACAGGGTGCACAGTTAAGCTTCACAATTCAACCCCTGCTATTTCTGGAGTCTTTTGTTTAACAGAATCTGAACCACATCCACGTGGATCAGTGCTACACCCAGAGTAACAGATACAAGTGCATATAATAAATAAGACCCAGACAACAGAATTCTACTATATAAACATAATCATTTATTTTATTTTTGTATTAGCTTATGCCGCTGCTCTAAACTGAGCATATGTTTATCTGCAGCAAAACATTTTCCTGTTATACTTCCCCCACAGTCTCCATTCCTTAGATCCAGTTTCATGATCCTGTTTTTCCCCCAGCAATGCAAACCAATGTTCAAAATCAGAAAAAAATATACTGTCCTTTAGTGCCTATGCTTAGAAGTATAAAGGATATTTATTTTGTATAAAATGGTCCCATCTGCAGCTCCCTATAACTTAAGAATTCTTTAACTACAACTTGATGCTGCCCTGATCCTGCCCCCCTTACCCCCACAATACAAACAGCACCCATGCATAACAAAAGCCCTACTAATTTCTTACCTCCAGCTTCATGATGCTCTGTTTCAGCCTGCAACCTGACTGCCCTCACTGTTCAGGAACTTAAGCAACTGATATCTGTAAGAACTGTGAAACAAAAGATTTGCAAACCATCACAGAAATGTAAGTGCCTATGTAAACTAAAGAAAAGTTCACAACTTCCTGAATATGAAGTCAGCCAAAGTTCACTTCCTGTGTGTCATGAAATGGTCTCCTACCCCATCTGACAGGCTGATTAATATTCATGACTTGAAGTAGTGAGAAATTGGTAGGAGGAAAACTGAGTAAAATTTAAATAACATGGGCAGGTACATGTCACAATCATCTCTCCTCCCCCCGCTTCCCACACACTGCTAGAACATGCTAGCCTCCTAATCATTTGCACTGTATTCAGTGTGGAACAAATCATATTTCATATGTTTGCATTTGCCCATAGTGCCCCGTTCTATGTCTAATTTTAACACAGTTGGCATAAAATGCTTTGTTTACCTTTTAATTGTTTTTCTGACTGCAAGTAAGTTTAAGCTGAGACCACCAGGTTAAGTCAGTAGAGTCGAAGACCAACAGGCTGTAAGGTTTAAAATATATTAGAAGTCATGCTTGTGTTTCATGCTACCTAAAAAAGCAGAGGGGTACAGCTTTTCATGACATGCGATGTACAGCTGTATGACAAGCTCCCCTTATGCGTGAACTGGATTTTTGAGGAAGAAAAGGCAGCATGTAAACAAAGCACTACAGTTGGGTCAATCACGCAGCTTTTTAGTTGTGACTGATAAAGAATCTGGTTGAACAGCTAAGTTTTTTATGCTTGTTTAAAGGCACAGTCCTGCCCTTTCAATTTACATAAATGCTGGCATGCATAAAATAGAATTTATCTTTCTACCTTGAATGGGAAAAGTGTATTACTCTGTTATCTCTTGTTCTGGTCAGACAGCTAGCTCCAGAAATGCTGCCTCAAGCATTTATTTCTAAACAAGGTGATGTTTTTATAAGCACTTCTCATTCATTCAGCTTTAATATCACATTAATTACTCACTTTATTTTCTTATTTGGTGAGGAACAATTAAATTATTAACACTGCATTTGATATCTGTCTAGCTGTACAATTCAGTAAGAGAATTAATGAGAATTTGCAGCATACAAAAGTAACACACCAGATGGTAAAGAAATTCATATAATAAATTCTGCAGAAGAATGTCATTTATCTTGGTTAACTCACAGAGGAGGCAGGACATGTGTTTCTGTTCTTCACATTTAGACAACATACAAAGTAAAAGCAATTCACGTGTCTGTCCACACACACACACACACACACACACACACACACACACACACACACACACACACACACACACATATATCATTATTAATATGATTTGTGCTTTACACATTTTCATGTTTAAGAATGTTTCTGATAGAAAATTATAGACTGACACACATTTTATATATTTTTTAACAGAATAGTCATTATCCTATAGCTGACTACAGTGTGTCAGTGTTTGAGGTGCATTCCATTCGTTCCATTTTGCTGACTCCTAACTAACAGAATTACATGTTAAGTCTATTCTAGTAACAGACTGTGTCCTTCCTGAGTGCTGCTGCTATGTTTTATAACTGGTTTACATCTGCCTTTATTCCAATCAATTAAATGTTCATTTATATGAACATTTATGCTTTGATAGAGGAATTTATATAAGCAGTATTTATATGTCTCAGCTGAGGCCCTTTTAGCCAGGCATTTTATTTTCATGCAGTTTTATTATTTCCAGCCACCACTGACATTTATACAAATGGTTGCCCACACATATTATCCAGAATGATTTTGTAAGTCAGTATTTCAATTTTAATTGAGATTCCAGAACTATAATAATGAGGAATATGATTAGCTGGCTATTCTGAACTATCATTTTCTATTGTACTTACCCCTGCCTTTGGGAGATGCAATAAAAGGGAGGTAGAACTGTATGATAAAGTAGTCCAGTGAGAAGACATCACAACTGTCCCTATTTTAAAGAATGTTCCTATTTTCAGGCCTCATTCACCCATATACAGGATGCCCCTATTTTTTTCAAGGTATGCCCCTATTTTCAGACATGATTTATTTACCCTTTCACACAATTTTCTGAATCCTGGTCATCACATGTGATTTTTGACACTGTTGAGTACACAGAAAACCACACTACGTGTCTAACAGACTAGTGGCAAAATAATTTAAAGAATAAATAATTTAAAGAAAGTGAGCATGAGTCTTGGATCTTCCTTTTTCTAGATCAAAAATAAATGACCTTGGGTAGTAAAATTTTGCAGTTCATTAAAGTCTATAGATTCTACATTGTCTTTTTGATAATATGCTTATATTTTCCCCACTCTGGTTTTTAAGTATGTGTTTCTGAATAGTTACCTGCTATTTACTATTCAAATGTTATGTTAATTTGATGTCTAGGTTTTTTGCAAGATATTTCTACTTTACATGGGCTTTGTTCCTATTTCCAGTGTTTGCAGGTTGACATATATGCCTGTGAGAGGATACATAAGAGGCAGGGACAGCTGTATAGTAAGGTACTCCTGTGAGGGATACAAACGAGACATACAGCTGGATGATAAAGTACATCACTGATGAATATATAAAAGGCAAGCACAAGTCCCCCCCAACCGTGAGTGATACAATAAAAGGCAGGTACAGTTGTCTATCTCACAGAGGATACCGCTGCTAAGGCACAGACTTCCCATCCACATAAAACAAAGTTCATCCCTGTCCACATTAAGCTACAACTTAGATCTATGGACGGGAAACAGAAACTTTCCCCAGGATTGCTCCCTACACTACTAATGCACAGAAGTAGCTGCTCCTCAGTGCTTTATCCCATGCATGGCTCCCCTCAAATTATCTATAATATGATTCCAGTTGTTCTCACTGAGGGTAATATATAGTTATCTACCATAGGATGGGTAAGGCCAATATATAACCAAACCAAAGCAGCAGAGACAAAATACAAACTTGTGAAGCATAAACCATGTTAGCTTCCAGAAGGAGAAGCTGCAAGGTTCTTGAAAAAACTTTTATTATCCAGAGATAAATAGACTGGCAAGCGCTTTTGTTCACGTAACAATAATGAACTTCCTCATATAAAATTCAACACAAAAAACAGGTTTTAAATAAGGCCCAAAAGCAGTCATCTGATCTAAGGATGATGTCATTAAACGCGCCCATTTATATTTCTTAAAGTGTCAAAGTGCTCTTTAAAGTGCCATTCAAACTGTATAAACACAGTAATCCAAAAATGTAAAAATATTCATTCACTAAAACTTTATTTTGGTTTTGGTAGCACTTTAAGTTCATGTTCATCTTTGAACTTCTTGTGTTTCCCTTAAGTTCTTCACTAGTTTGCTTAAACGTGGACCAAAGGTAAGCAGAATGACACTTCTTATAAACATTAGGATTTTTTTCTCTTGATATGTAATTTCTTATAAGCATTAAGTATTTTTTCTCTTGATATGTAATTTATGTACATGGGTAATCCATCATAGGGGTTTGTTTTACATTTCTTATTATATCTGGTGTGGATAGGGACTGCATTATCAATACAACTATTTTAAATGGGAGTAGACGTCAGAGGCATAGGCAACAGTTTTAGCAACTGGATCCATCTGTGAAGGATTACAGCAGAATTCATTTTGGAGATCAAGTAAATGAAAGACTGATTTTGAGAAGTCTATAAACTCAGAGGTATTTGCAGGGAAAGTAGCACCAGCTTTAAAAGAAAATATTACCAACTTATGGTCTGATTTAACAAGGGAAGATGATGGGTAAGGAGATATGTAAGAAGTGTCCATATTTGTTAGGATAAGATCAAAAATACATGGTTCCCAGTGGGATGGTTATCTATTTGTACAAGAGAGTTAGCATTTTTAATGTCAAGGAAGTGTTTGGCCAGACATTTTACTGGCAGACAGTTTCCCAGTAGAAACTTTTGGGGTTTAATGGGGACATCAGCTAAGGTGTTAAGATAGCTACCATCTTCTAAAGAGGACACAGAAAATGTTCTATAGCTAGCTATGAAGTGGTAATTAAACTTGTCTAGAGTGATTTGGACATTTAGAAGTTCAAATATAATGTCTCATGAAATCTGTTGTGAGGTGATAATATCCTTAAAAAATACTTAATAGTTTCCTACAGTTGTCTGTAGTTCTGAATACATGATAGGCAGAACAGAAGGAGTGCTTTCATTGTTTTTCAAACCATGTCTTCATAACTACTACTAGTAGTAATCCCCAGTTGTTAACCAGGTAGGCCCACTGGACTTCATAACTACTACTAATAGTAATCCCCAGTTGTTAACCAGGTAGGCCCACTGGACTTAATAACTACTACTAATAGTAATTCCCAGTTGTTAACCAGGTAGGCCCACTGGACTTCATAACTACTACTAATAGTAATTCCCAGTTGTTAACCAGGTAGGCCCACTGGACTTCATAACTACTACTAATAGTAATCCCCAGTTGTTAACCAGGTAGGCCCACTGGACTTCATAACTACTACTAATAGTAATTCCCAGTTGTTAACCAGGTAGGCCCACTGGACTTCATAACTACTACTAATAGTAATTCCCAGTTGTTAACCAGGTAGGCCCACTGGACTTCATAACTACTACTAATAGTAATCCCCAGTTGTTAACCAGGTAGGCCCACTGGACTTCATAACTACTACTAATAGTAATCCCCAGTTGTTAACCAGGTAGGCCCACTGGACTTCATAACTACTACTAATAGTAATCCCCAGTTGTTAACCAGGTAGGCCCACTGGACTTCATAACTACTACTAATAGTAATCCCCAGTTGTTAACCAGGTAGGCACACTGGACTTCATAACTACTACTAATAGTAATCCCCAGTTGTTAATCAGGTAGGCCCACTGGACATACAGTTGCTTTTCATGTGTGACCTGGGAGTAATATCTGGTTAAGTGAGTTACTAGAGGTCACAGAGTAAATACATGAGGGCTGTTGAATCAAACCCTGTACTACTATAGGTCAGAGCCTTCACCATCTACGCCAAATGCCAGACACACGCACATTAATGTGTTCAAGTTGCAGGAGAGCACTGGCATGGAGTAGAGTCACTTTATTTATTTATTTATTTGACATTTGTTAACCAGGTTAGTCCGAATGAGCAACAAGCCCTTTTTCAGTGGAGACCTGTGGAGAAAATCTCCAAAAATAATACAAATAATAGAAGAATACAGGCAGTAATTTACATGAACAAACTTAATTACTATGAGCAAGTTAAATCAAAAACTTAGCATACATAGTACAAAGTATGCTAGTGACAGATGCAGCAAGCAAAAGACAACGTATTAAAACTGTACAATATATGCAAAGGCTGTACAAGATGTACATACATATAAAGGGCAGTAGAGGTCAACGGGGTAGAAGAAAGCAGTAGGAACAGTCAGTTCTTTAAGACCCCTGATGTAAACAGGAGAATCAACACCTTGTGTAAAAGGCCAGTGAACAGTCAACAGTTAGAAGCTCAGGGAGCAAAGGAACTGTTAGCAAAGTTTAAAGAAGCAGCAGAGAAGCTGAGAGACTAGGATGCAAAGTTTTAAAATAGGGAAGGTATATTAATTCAAGTAATAGAGGGAGCAACTTTATAGGACGTGACAGTTATGCTAAGTAGGGTCATTGCCTGGGCAGGACCAAGATTTGTAGAGGCTTTCTTTCAAAGTTATTTTGAAGGAATTAGGGTTAGTGATAGATCTAAGACTTAAAGGGAGCTTATTTCAGGCATTTGCTACAGAATAACTGCAGAGGAGTTTGCCAACATTTTTGTTGGGCTTATAGACATGCAGTAGATGCTGTTGAGAGTTATTACGGTTAGGGGTGTAAGGTTGGATTAGAGTAGAGAGAGTGGGGCAGAAGGAGGGTTCATGTAAGACAGTGTGCACCATGAGAAGCTGGGGTAGTAGAATTTGGTTATGGTATTCCAGTCACTGTAGTCATTTTAGAGCAAAGCATTGGTGGGTACGATAAGGTATAATGAGGGCAAATTTAGCAATTCTATATAGGTAAGTTCTAGTTTAGACAGAAGATTGGATTAGATATATGTGCTGCATACAGTAGTGTAGGAAGTAGAAAAGCTTGTACCAGAGAGAGTCTTGAAGCATTTCAGAGAATTTTTTTTTGTCTGTATAACACACCCAGCTTTTGATGTGCCTTTTTAATGCAATGTTGTCGATGATAACACCTAGAAGTTTAGTGTGAGGTTTGGTAGAGATGAGTGTGTTGTTCATGGAGAAGACAGTAAAGGGAGCTTTGTGATTGTGGAGAGTTGTAGATAAGAATAAGACAAGTTTGTTTTTCTTTCGGTTAAGTATCAGTTGGTTGGGAAGTGAGCCATCCTTCTACTAGGTGAAGGGACTGCTGGGTGAAGGTGTGAAGATGAGTGATGTTTTCTGCATGGGAGATGATAGTAGATTCATAGGCATACTGAATGGTGGTAGACAGTAGGCAAGAAGAGTGGAGGTTATTGATAAAGATATTAAAATGTAGGGGTCCCAGGATGGAACCTTGGGGTACCCCTGTTTGAACAGGTAGGAAGGGAGAGATACTGGATTGCCATTTCACTGCCTGGTATCTATTGGAGAGGTAACTGTAAAACCAAGTGGCATAGAGTTACAGAGGTTAAGTGAAGCTAGTTTGGATAGAGGTAGTCTATGGGAAACAGTATCAAAGGCTTTAGAGAGGTCAAGAATCAAGCCGTAGACTAACTTATTCTTGTCACGAGAATTTGCAATGGTATTTATGAAGGATGTCAGAGCCATAGCAATTCTGTGTTTTGGGTGAAAACCATGCTGTGTGGATGTGAGCTTTTCTTGCAGATGGTGTTCAAGGAACTGTTTGTGAATGCATTTTTCTAGAATTTTTCACAGGGGAGATAAGATGGCAAGTGGTCTGAAATTAGAGAAGTCAGTAGAGTTACCTCCTTTATGTAGGAGAATGACATAGAATTGTTTTCCAAATGTTAGGCATAGCATTTTATTTAATGGATCCGTTTACTAAGAAGGAGATGCGGAAAGCAAAAGAATTGGCAGCAAATTTTAAGAACTGTGGGGGTAGATTGTCAAATTATGGAGAGCATGTTTTAAGTGTACTAAAAAGGGATTTAATATAGGCTGTGGGGATGGGTTTAAGAGAAAAGGTGGAAGATGGAGTAGGAGATGTGGATTGGGTGATACTATAATCTTTGGTAAGGTTGCGGATAGTATCGATGAAAAAGGTATTGAGGAAAGAAGCAGTATGAGACGTAAAGCTATCAGGGCAGGGGTTGGGTGGGGGTGGGCTACCAAGATGTAGCAGCTTGTTAACTGAGTGCCAGAGTTTCTGAGGGTTGGTTTGGGGGTTGTTCAGTGGTTTATGAAAGAAGTTTTGTTTATCGAGGGCTACCTTTTTTGGTTAGGTTGTGGAGCTCTCTATTGGTTTGGAGATCAGTAAGGGATTTAGATCTCTTCCATTTTTTCCATAAACTCTCTCTCTTAGTCATGAGAGCTTGAGTGGCATGGGTCAGCCAGGGAGGTTTAATGTGTTTACATTTAGAATGTTCTAGATTGGAATTTCAAGCATGTTAAGAAAATGGTGCTAAAGCACTAGAGTCATTATGGATTTTTCAAGTTAAATTATTTTAGATGCAAACTAGGAGAGAAAGAAATTTTGTGTTCTGTGAAATTATTTAAGATTTCATGCTGCAATTGTTTATGCAAGTGTAAATAAAAATCACAGTTCTGATTTCTTTGTCACATGGAAAAAATAGATGCAGTACAAAACATTGTAGAGAACATACAGGAGATTACTAAATGCGAGAGTGTAAAAAGTAAATGTCATGGTAAATTTTTCCAGAAATGTAACAGTCTGAGATGTCATTTAAATGATGAAAGAAAAGAGTATTGCATAATATAATTTTCAGTTTAAAAGTGTGAATTATGAATGGAAAAAACATATTCCAAAAGGAACAACTAAACAGCCGAGATTTGTACTTTGATTATATATTTAAGTTAGGCTTTGTAGTATGCCATGTTAGATTCACTTTTGAGTAATTTCAGTAAGCTGCTAAAACTTATTCTTTATAAAATCTATTTCTACTACATAGGTTCATCGGTAATTAATTATTTATAAAGTATATTTTCATAACATGGGTTCATAGGTAATTCATTCTCTATAAAGTCTATTTCCACAATGCAGGTTCGTAGGTAATTAATAGGCTAATGATCCTGAATGGCTCTTTTAAGCCTGGCCATGCTTGCCAAATGTATTTCACTGATTTTCATTCAACTTGTTTTATTGTCGGTATACCTTAGGTATGGGTGACCGAACTTTTACAAGCTTCCTGTTTATCATATGGACATACATAGCAGAGCAGTGGTAAATTTATGACTCCCTATCTACTGATCCAAGTTTCTTTTGAATAAGTGCAGGGAGGAACTCTGCTTCACGTGGGGTGGATGCCTGTTCCAGGGAAGGGGTAGTCTCTAAAACACATACTTATTCTTCCAACATGTCTTTTTTATGTTGCAAATTAGGCTTAGGTCCCTAGATAAGGTGTTTCTAATGCCTTTTGTCTTGCAGATGTGCAACAGGTCTATAAGAGCTGAATCAGAGGATGCTTTAAAGGACAAGCATAAATTGCATCCCAGCAATCTTTAGGAGACAGAGTACAAGGATGAGGCAGTCTGCATAGGATGCTTTGTCTACACCATGTATTCCTTTTGTGAGGAACCTCTGTGGATGCTCCAGTTGTTGTATATGCCTGGTCAGTTACATAACGAATGGGGCATGTACTCAATGATTATTCTAATGAGTATAATGGACCAGTGACATCTCTGGACCTTGATGTCAAGCCCCTGTTTATAAGTTGCACAACACAAAATGATTTCTTAACTACAACAGACACATGATGGTCAAAGGCCAAGTCTCTGTCTAGATGCCTTTCCAAATCCCTGACACAAGATCAGTACTTAAGGGTGTATTATCAATGCAGTGATGTCTGCATTAGTATTGACTGCTGTTTCAAGAATGTTATTTGAGATGGACAGCAGTCAGATCTTTACACAGCAAACAGACCCTGTGTAAAAAGGCACTACGGGGCCATCAAAAACTTTTAGCGGAATGCAAAAGCCTTGGTAAAAGTGATGCAGATCATCCCTGATAAAACAGGAAGCATTTTCAGCCACCTCATCCCAAGTTGACACATACTGGATCCCCCTAGAATGACACCAACTGCACAGTGATTTACTAAAGCCAATTATTTTGTTTTTGAATCTTGGAATCATTCTGACTGATGACAAAGCACCACTTAAGAGCAATGTCTTTCCTGCCTCGGACATATGCATAGCAAACTCAGTCATATCCTACTGCATATCCCCCTGGGTAGCGCAACTAAGTTCATTCACAGCCTCACATGGGCTACTATTAGGTCATAATCATATTTGTCAAGATGGAGGGTTCTGAAAGCTCTTCTTACATCACAGATCCTAGTTCCAGAAAGGCAGCTAACTGTCATCAATCTTATTCATCCTGGTGAAGGTGGTGTCCATTTGCCTGACAATAGACTCACCTATTAGTAAATAACTATTGAATGTTGATTCAGTCTCTGTGTGCAAGACTTGGAATCTGCAGCCTTATAACAGTTTGAGGTATGTGTACTAGCTTGGAGTGTGCAGGTTGAAGATGGGCATGTTGCTGTGTGAACTAATGACTGAGATTTCTCAGTCCTTTGCCTAATTAGTATTTTCTTAACAACCTCAGCATAAGGTGATTAAGTGGAGTTTCTTTCTTTTACTACAGAATTAGCTGGAGTCCAGGTCATATAGAGATGATAGTCACCATGCTTTTCGCTTACCTCTGTGCCTACTAATGGGTCACCAGCACTCCTCAGGCCTGCCTGTCTTCAGGGTAATGAAGGTTACACTGTGGAAGAAGACCCTGAGTGACATTGGTGGCTGCCATGGCTAGCTCTCTGGACATGGAGAAGGTTTCACACTTAAAAGTAGTGCAGAGGGGCCCTTTTATGTCACCCAGTGGAAAATGCAGTGACTGGTGAGAGCCAAGGTTATCTGGTGGCTGGATGTCTGCAACTGGCACCCTGAATTGTCTCATTGTATGGCTGAATCACATGGTTGGCCTCATCCATTGGGCCACCAAAGACAGCACCTGCTCATGACATTAGCCACTGAGGTGGCTGATCAGAGTGGGTTCCCTTTAGGGCTAGTCTATCAGATCCTTGTAAGCTCTCTGTCTCTCATACCTTTGGGTTACCCATCCTTTTGTGTCCTCCTTGTCCACTGTTTGTACTCCACTATTCTCTCACCAACAATCCTCTCTTGATCAGTCCACATCTATCTCTTATTGTCCGTTTATGTGCCACCACCTTCCTGATTATTCACTGTGTTATATGTTTGTGAGCTCCTATAATTTTCCCTATACCCTCCTTCTTCCCTATATGTATCTTACTACAACCACTCTGTCTTTTTATTTTACAAAAAGAAGACATAGGCACATGTCCCTTCCAGAAACAAATACCCTTCTTCTTTCCCTCAATCATCCTTTCAGGTTGTCCTTTTTTGTGTTTCCCAGCATGCTGTTCTTCATTTTTGCATGGACTGTCTCCTCCCTTCCTCCACATTTATGTGATGATCTGCCTTTAGACTGTCTTGTGGTGCCCTTGCATGGGCTGCACTCAGTGCCCATGCTGCAGCTATGAAAAGCTTTGATGCATGTGCGAACATTCACAGTGCTGACCACAACACCTTGTCATCAGTTTTACTTTGGTCATGTCACCATCATAGTATGGTCTGTCCAGCAATGTGCTTACCACCATTATCATGACTGGGAGTCAATACCATGCAGTCCTGCCCATAAGATGATGGCACTATCACAACAATCATCATGCCTAATCAGCATCATTCCACACTATAAAATACATATTTGCCACTATGTGGCATAGTTATGAATCTTTGCAATTACCCACCATACATTGAATTGTCCAATATTGCCTAAAAGCTCTAGAAATATTGCATAAGGCTAAAGAAATGGCACAACTCTGAATGCTAACTGAGGTTTCTGCCTTATGTATATTGATATAGTTGGGTATTCTGCAGAGAGCAGTCATTCATAATTTCTCCATGCACTAAGTCAGTTTGTCCAGGACTTGCTGTAGACTGATCTTAGGGATATTTCACATTCCACTGAAAACAGGAAGAATCTTGTGAAGATTAATTTCATCAAATGATGTTCTTTTAGTAGGGCATATACATTATGAATCTGTGCTTGTTGAGTAAATATCCACTGATCATATAATTTCATGAATGCCAGCAAGATTTAAAACAGAAGTTGTTTTGTTATGGTACAAAAAGAAATAGAGTTCATTTGCCATCATCAAACACTGACGTCAAAGCACCTGTAGGAAAAATAGTTCCTAAACAAAGACTCTCAGCAGAAGGCAACTCCCAAAACACTACCTCAGGTACCTTGTTGTTATTTATTTTAAACATCTTTATCATCTAGGATCAGATCCAAGAAAAATTTTAACCTACCTAGCATGGATGTAGAAGGATTTCCTCAAGCACTGCCAATTTAGCAGTTCTTTCATAATTTTCTGTTCAGCTTAAGGTGCTTCAGGTAGCACTGTGCAATGCTGTATTTGACATGTACAGGTACTTTCATTTCAGATTCTCTCATGGGAACCTTAGTTAACATCACCTTCCATTTAACGCAATATAACTCTCAGAGCTAAGCATTGGTACATTGTTGCATGTCTAAAGCTGATCTCATAGCCAGTCTAGACCAAATTATTTACTGCCTACCAGGTTTTGGCTCTTAAACCAATTGTTTTTTTCTTTTATCTGCATTTATTATTTTACCCCAAATCAATACCTTAACTAGGAGATGAAACACTACTATATTTTCTTATTTGCCTAACAAACTGACCAGGGGTTACTACCTTTTGCTGCGGCTAAAACTGGACAGAGGCTACACACCCTGGCACCACCCCTAACTCTGCTTATCATCTCCTTTCCCACCCTCTCCACCCACATATATGCTCATTTTGTGATGGAATTTGTCATGTCAGGGGAAGTGGGATGGCTTATTTTTCCCCAGATTGCATCGAATTACCACTTCTTTTTTAAAATTAAAAATAGTTAAGAGTCTTAATTTTAACAAACACCAGTGTTCTGTTTGTTTTGTTAAATAGAGTATCGGAGTTTGAACAGTGTTTTCTGGACTACTTGACAACAATTATGATTTCTGCTTAGTCCATAAAAAAATCCAGATAGGTAGCAAGGCTAAACTGACCCCATAGCTACGCTAGACTAGAATGGAGACTGCTTACGGTTAACTTGGTGATCAGACTGGAATTCATCTACATCTGCTACTTTTCTTGAACAAGGAAATGAAACACTACTGTATTTTTTTACTCTTCCCTGACAAACCTTCCACCCTTGGTCAAGACAGAAGGTCTACAAATTTGTCTATCCTCACTGCACTTGGTATACTCAGGTAATGTAAGAATTATCTGATACTCACAGAACATCATCTTTTCCTTAAGTTGTTGCTGTTTATTTATGTGAGATGCAAGTACATAGCCAAATAAGAGGCCACACTCTCATAATAAAACCCATCTCTATAAGCATCATTCACCTACACCACAATCTGCAAATACACAAATGAAATTATCATACTGTGAGGCACTAAAAGTCCTTGTCCAAGCTGATATGAACTAGTAGGTGCAAAGCCCAGTGTTAACTAAGCACTGTAACATTAACTAGTAACAACCTAGCTATAGACCAGTGTGTTTAGAACTTTAAGAAGCTTTCTAGGGGCTTGTACAAGTGTATAAATACTGAGCACGTGCAAATCTAACGCCATTTTGTAGTAAACTGTTGAGATGTAGGCATATACATCTGTGTAGCATGTCAGTTGATCAGTTAGTTTATATTTTGTAAAGCTGCTATCTATCTATCCTGATGTGTTTCTATGGAATAAAGCATGTAAACAAACTACGCCACCTGTTCGTCATCTATACTAGAGAGGGGCGAGCGACATGGTGTCCGAAGTGACCTGCTGTCTTTGCAGGAGAAAGGAAAAACTGTCATATAGTTGTACTGGCTGAGGAAGTCAGTTTTTCACTCTGATGATATGTATGTAGTATAGGTTTTGACCAAAAAAACTTTCAAATCCAAGAGGATCCAATCTTTGCTGAAGCAAATAATTTTACAAAGTTTAAAGATAAATATGTCATTTAGAGCCTTTCATGTTCCTGGTAAAACCAACATATTACTTAAGACCAAAGGATGATGTAGTGATAAACCAGAAGTTAGAAAATAAAAGCTGAATAACAGAAAAATTCCAACTCCAAGAACATCAATACTTTATTACAGCAAAGCTTTCGGATATAAATCCTTCTTCAGTGCAATATAAAATCTGTTACATTCTTTCAGTTTTTCTAAAACAAGAGTAAAATCATGTGAGCATGGCCAGCTAATCACATCATTTCTACAATAATTCAATTAGCATTTTAACTTAGAGCTAAAGCAGTTCCTTAAAAAGTTTCCTTAAAAAGTACTCAGATGTATTTTCAACTCAATTTATAAATACATGCTAGAACTATATACTTAAATAATTCTTGCTAATAAAATATTTATTGCAAACATTTTTTACATATTCAAATTATTTGCACATATACAAAAAAGAATGCATATATATGCATATACACACATTTAAAATACCTAGTGCAGTTGCATTTGTCTAGTTGCTAAAACTGGCTTAATACTAACCATATTATTCACCCCTGGTAATACATCAGCTTGCAGTCTTAAGATCCATGCATATTCTTTATTCTCCAGAAGGTTATTAACATCACCCCCTCTTACTGTCTTATACACTGTTTCCATCAACCTAAATTTAAAGGTGTGCTCAGTTCCTTTCTCCGAAACATGCTTACTTAACGCATTCTGCCGTATTTGTCGACGCACCTCTGACTTATGTTCTATTATTCTTTCCTAATGTTGTTGTTGTGTCTTTCAGCTTTTCCCGGTTAGGGGTCGCCACAGCAGAACTCCGGTCCACTAATGATTGGTAGTTGATTTTTTACATGCCGAGTTACCAGCCCTGACGCACAACCTTCAATGAAGGTACACCCATTCACGCATGTCCCAACGCAGAAGATGCTCTAGCTGAGTATCGAACCGGACAGCGTCTTACTGTGAGGCGACAACGCTACCGCAGCACCACCACCTTCCTAATATGCTTGCTTAATGCATTTGGCTGTATTTGTCGAAGTACCTCTGACGTATGCTCTATTATTCTTTCCTTTAGTTTCCTTTTACTTTTCCCAACATAAAATGAGGGGCATTTTAGGCAGGCAGCAAGATATATTACATATATAGTATTACATGTTGCCGTACATTTGAAAAGATATTTTTTATTTGAAACTGGATGGATGTACATATTGTTGTTCTTCATAAAAATATCAGTACAACAACTGCAGTTCCAACATGGGTGTGTGCCTGTTGTATATATTTTCTGAGCTCTTCTGATGCCTAAAATCTTTATAGCACAATAGCATTTTTAAGTTCTTTAAATTCCTATATGTGAAATCTGGCTTATTATGAAGTATCTGAAGTAGTTCTGGCATAGCCATCAAGATACTCCAGTTATTCTCAATAATTCTCATTACTTCCCTAGTCTTAGTATTATAGGTAGTGAGATATCTAACCTTGTTTTCTTCTTCTTTACTCACTATACTACAGGTATAGTCACTATTAGAAATAGGTTTTATTAGTCCTGTTCTACTATTAAAAACTTCATTTACTAGCTCATCCACCATAGATTTTGCATATCTTATCTCTATAAATTCATTTGCCAGTTCAGTCGTCTGCAGCTTACATTGCAAACCCTGCGACAATTCAGACTTTGGATGACTGACAAGGAGTAGCAGTTTGGCTAATCTCTCAGTCCTGCCAGCTACCACTGAAAGGGCTTACAAATCCTCCATTGCATCCTTTACTCATTTTTACAAAATATACCTCTGAGTTGCAGTTTTTGGTCTCCCTTCATCATCTTCTTTTTGGTCTCCATGTGTTTATGCAACAAAGCAGTGAAGATGCTCTGCATTTACATATTGGATTTTAGTTCTTGGGCAAAAATACTAGGTTTATCACACTTTACAAAAGATTGGGTGGTATCGGGATTGGTGTTAGACTGGGGGAAGACTTTGAAAACTGTGGTAGACTGTCATCCTCCCATTGACAGAAGCTTGTTATTGGTCATTATCGATGGATTCTATAAACTGAGGCCCAGCTATGTATGTGACATTAGTTACCTGGATGCATTGGGGTGTTTCAAGCAGGTAAACTTCCGCTTCATTTAACCTGGGGAGATGTTTACCTTTTTAACAATGCTGTCTGGCTTCATCGATCTACAATGGAGCAACAGTCCAACTTTTGTACATTTTTTTTGTGTTGAACATGAATTCTTCTATTTCTCACTTAGTTAGTTTTTTAAGCACTTCAAAATAAAAATATTACTCCCAGGATGTTTTGTACCATAGTAAATAAAACACTACAGGTTCAAGCTTTGCCTAGAATGGATATTTCACCTCACTCTTTCTGCACTAGTAGAGCTCCTGACTTGCCTGGGAGGTATGTTGAGGTCATAAAGAGGGTCCCCCCAAAGCACAAGGAATCTGGGCAAAGCCTAAAATAATGGGTAGACAAAGGCCCAAAAATAGGGATAATTTTTAAATGTTGCTCTTATAAACTTAGAAAGTTGCTAAAATTGCAAGTGTTGTGTTATTGCACATTTCCTGAAGGATATGAAGTTTGAAACTCAAATGTATGTCATTATTTAGTGACTTGATTCCTCAGTGATTTGCCAGAAAAACCCAAATTTTATGAGGAATAGATAAGAAATAAGAGGCCAAAATCTGGACACTCTGAGAATATCTGGACAGTTGAAAGGTATAATCTAATGTTATTTTCAGCTGGTAATGTTTATTTCTTTTACAGGTGTGTGGTATGGTTTTATCTGATCACTCCTACATTTTAATAGCAGCCAAAGGAGCGTCAGTCTGGCCCAATAGTTCCAATCAAGGCTTAGATCCATTTTCAGTCAAAGTGGTTTAGAGGGTCGACCCAGGTTTGCGGTGATTATAGTTTTTACCTAAATTTCGAGAACTAATTTGTCAGATTGGAACTCTGTATTTAATATCGTTTTATTTGAGGAAGATGATATTAGACTTTTGCCAAAATGTCATATTTTGGCTGAAATTTTTAAGATGTTGTTTTTGGTTCAGTTTATTTGTCATGGGTCTATCTGCTGGTCTGCCATCATTTAGAGTCTTTGTTGTACCAATATGACATTGACTCCAGTGGCAGGGATGGTAAAAAAAATTGGTGAACCATAGAATTAATCATGCAGCTTCAGCATTGGGATTCCATGTAACTTGACCAATGGGACTTGCAGGACAAAGATCCACTTTGATTCCGTTCAAATGACATCTATTTATGTTATTCTGGTTATGATCTACTGAATGATAAGTTTTGCTTTCCTTATTCAGACATTATTACAGTTTTAGTGTTTAATAAATTAAAAAGAGAGAAAACGGGAGAAGCAGTGTTTTAACCTTGATTTGAATTTTACAGGTGTGTCCAGGAGAGGTGGGGGAACGGATAATTCACCTGGTGGCTGATATAGGGCAGAATTTCCCTCCTTTTACTTTCCTGCTGCTTTTGTTTGCCTTGATGGCCAGTTCATTGGCGTTTGTAAGTGCAAGTGGGTGCAAAAGCTTTACTCGTGAGGGGTACAAGTGCCAAGATGTTTTTGGCATCGACAAGGTTTCCAGGGGTTTGTTCTTCATGCCACCTATAGCAGGTATTTCCTGAGGACAGCACTAGAGGTTGCTTGAATATACTGTTATTGCATGGTCATTATTTTCATGGGACACAAATATAGCTGTATTCAGCAAAGGTCACAATGGCACTCTGGCATGGTTATTGGTGCTTTAAGTGGATTTGTCACAAAAATAATTGTCAATAATAACTCATATGTTTTTAAAATGAAGCAGAAAACTTTGCTAAGCATAACATTGAAAATATCTGTACTTGATCTTTGAAATATTGTGACTGTGAAGCTTTTCTCCCCAGGCCTCCTCAGAAAATGGGTGCTTTATGGCCCAGTCAGACTTTTTCGGTAAACAAATGTCAAATAAATAAAAATAAACCAGTCACTCAATAAATAAATAAAAATACTTGGAAATGCAAATTGGTGCACACATTAAGGCAAGAAGATGGTTACATCACAAGTACAGGAAGAAGCAACGTTTTTGCAAACCATGGTCAACATGTAGCAGGTAAAACATATCATTTATAACGTCTGGTTGCAGACATAATGGGTCACTCTGGTCACTGAATAATTGAACTTTTTTTATACTGATGCAATTATGGATGGTGAGGCTTTTGCACACTTCCAATTCCCTGAGGATCCTTTGCTGAGTTTCGCTCTATCAATAGTGAACTAATGATCATCGTTTTCTTTAGCCAATCACTGCTGGTGTGGTTTCTGACTATGTGCTGGGTCCTGCGCACCGTCAGTGTTTCCTTTATTTTAGGAGGCATCTTACTTCTTTGTGCTTCGAAGAACGTAGAGCTGGTATGTATAAGCTTAACAGTGTGGCAGCCCCCATATGCAGTTGGAGGAAGCACTTAAAAGTTTATATGGGGGAGTTTAATCCTGAGCACTTTAGTTTTAGGGAGTAATCAGGGACTTCAGATTTAGGGAAAGAACTGGGAGTCTTAGATTTAGGGACCAACTGGGGAGTTTAGGGAGGATTTTAGGTTTAGGGAGTGGAAGAAGGAAGGGAGATTTTAAGTTTGGGGAGCAATCACGGACTTTAGGAGGGGAAAGGGAATTTTAGGTTTAGCTAGTGTTCGAGGAGTTTAGGGTTAGGGAGAGGGAAGAGAGTCTTATGTTTAGAAAGCTATCATGGACTATGGGTTTAGTCAGGGGAAGGGCATTTAATGTTTAGGGAAAGATCGGTGACTTTAAAGTTAGGGAAGGGAATGGCAGTCTTAGGTTTAGGGAGGAATCAGACACTTTAGGTAAAGGTACTGGATAGTTATTAGTGAATTTTTAGGCCAAGGACAAGCACAAGGTATTCTTTAGCTATGTCCACAACTTCAAAGGCAATACACAATTGTGTGCAGAGCTCATTGTAAATGAAGCCATCTATAATGAACCAGAAGATATAGCAAACCTCCTGGCTGATAAATTCAAGTTTACCCCTCTCTCCCCTCAACCTTCCCTCAAGAAATACCATCAAATATAACTCCCCCTACTATCACTTGGGAACAGGTCCTTAATGTTCTCTCTAAGGCCAAGAACACTGCATCAATGGGCCCAGACAAAATCCCGGGATGACGTCTAAGTAGCATGGAACATGACCTATCAGTGCCACTGGAATTATTATTTAACTGTAGCCTCCAAACAGGCTTCATGCGTCATGAATGGAGAAAGGCAACAGTCATCCCTCTGCACAAAGGTGGGCTATTTATAGACCCTGGAAACTACAGACCCATAAGTCCCACTAGTCTTATATGTAAAAGCCATGGAAAGAAGTATCATGGAGATGATCAAAAGAGATATATTAAACCTCCAGACACTGGACCCAACCCAGTTTGGTTTCGTCAAGGGCATATCATGCCTACTCAACCTGGTGGACTTCTTTGAGAAGGTCACCAAAGCAATGGATGAGAGCAAAAATCGTTCACACTACCTACCTTGACCTGGCCAAGCCATTTGACATAATAGTCCACTCGGGCATTGTTGATAAACTCAAGAGGTTAGGTACAAACCCATATGCCACCCGGTGGATAGCCAACTGTCTCACAGACAGGACCCAGGAAGTTAAAATTGGGAAGTCCACCTCTACAAAAAGGCCAGTCATAAGTGGAGTCCCTCAAGGATCACTCCTTGGACAGCTCCTTTTTGGCATTTACTTCTCAGAAGTCATGGCCAATGTCTGTGGTCTCTGGCTGATTAAATTTGCAAATGATTGCAAATTAGGAGTGGTCATTGAATCCCACACTGACACAAATGTTCTCCAGGAGGGGCTGATACAGAGCCATGGACTAAAACTAAATGCCAAGAAATGCATAATAGTATCCTTTAGGAAGTCATCCTCCCCTGGAAACTATCATATTGACAACACACCCTTAGAGTTGACCCAGTAGTCAGGGACTTAGGGACACACATAGATAGTAATCTAACCTTTGACCATCATGTGTCTACAGTAGTGAGGAAATCATTCTATGTTGCACAACTTATAATCAAAGGTATGGCATTTAAGTCTAAGGAAGTCATTATTCCACTGTATTTGGCATTCATCAGACCTATCATTAAGTACAGTGCCCACTTTATTATGTACTTAACCAGGCATATCCAACAATTGGAACATTCACAGAGGTTCCTCACTAAAAGAATACGGGGGTAAGTAAAATGTCCTAAGCAGACTGCCTCAAGGCCCTATCCCTGTATTCTGCCTCCTACAGACTTTTGAGGGGAGATCTATGCCTGGCATACAGGGCACTGCCAGACCCCACTATGATGGACCTCCTGCATATCCACAAAACAAACAGCACCAGAATTACCCATTATAAAGACTTAAACCTTCCCTATGATATAAATAGGACCTGCTGGAGAGACAGGTATGTATCCCAGAGACTACACCATCTATGGGATCCATCCATGTGAAGCAGAGTTCCTCCCTAACCCAGTTCAAGTGCAACTTACACAATTGGATGGGGAACAGGAAATTCATCCCTGGCTCAAGTCAGTGAGAGTTAAAGGAGTTGCCAAATCAAGTGAGTTGTAGCCAGGAAGTGAGTCATTAGCAAATGGTATGCAAGCCCTTATAACACACCTGTCTGTCTTGGATTTTACAGGAACTAAGTGCTCTAACATGAAGTTTACCGTTAGCCACAGATGTCCAGTGAAAGCAACATAAGATAAATTTTGTTTGGAGTGCACACAGCTAACCATCATGTAATGTTTAACAAAGGAAACATATAGCTAGGTATTAGATAAACCTGTCTTAGATGAGAACTAACAGCTTTAACGTAGTAACATTTTACTTTTAAACAGTGCAATAAGATAGATAACTGATTTTAAATATGACAAAGTAATTGAAAATCGTTTAACTCGACAGTTTACATTTACTGGGCAGGTAGTCTGTCAGCTCTGCTTTATTATTTCCATAACAGAGAACAGGTTAATTTGAATATTTAGCTTCATTACCCAGAACTATGGCAACAACAGTAAACTGAAACAGTTAAGATGAACATACACAACTTTGCTTACTGCATAAAATAATCAAAGCAAGGCACACAATGTAGATAAAACTGATTTTTTTTAAGTAACTGGAGACTGAAGGCTTGCCTTAAAGAAACAGGTGTCTGCACAAACAAAACAATAATTATTTTTAAGAATTTTATTATCAATAATGGCACTATGGCAACAACACCCACTTAATATCAACCTTTATAACTTTTCACAACTAATTAACAACATTACCCGCCCCTCAAAAGCTCTTTCCAAGGGTAGCATTCTAGACTGGATTCCAGTCTCTCACCCTCATTATTTCTCTGATAGTGGTACACTTCCAGACTCTCTTAGTGACCACCTACCTATCTTCACATATCGACTACTAGCACCTTTACAGAGAACACATAATTATATTACTACCCGCAACCAAAAAAACTTCAACCCAATAGCTTTCTCTGACTCTCTAAAAGTAGTTGACTGGAACATTCTAAAAACTTTACCTCTAGACAATGCCGTGGCCCACTTCAACACATCCTTCCTAAACCTTCTAGACTACCATGCTCCCACAACGACTAAAAGAATAAAACTAAAAACTACCCCCTGGTTAACCAAAGACACACTAACAGCCATGCGACATAGAGACAAGCCCTGGACACTTTATCAGAAAAATAAATCTCCACTCACCTATAATGAATTCAAAACACTTAGAAACAAAGTAAAAAGGCTTTTTGTCACCGATCGGCAAAACTACTTGTCCATACTCCAAAACACTAATAAAGCAAATCCTCAAAAATTCTGGAAAGGAATCTCTTCCCTTATCAATTCTGGCAAAATAGCCAACCCCAGCCCAGACCCCAATGCTTCTGACATGGACTTGGCTACACAATTCAACTATTTTTTCATTAATTCTATTTCCAAACTAACCTCCTCATTCTCTGATACCACTGCATCCTCGACTTCACCCTCATCCTCCTCTACCTTCCCCTCCACTCCCATCACCACTCTTACTTCCTCTCCAATACCACCACCCTCAAATACCCTACCCCCCTTTCTCCACCTTTCTCACTAAAACCTATTCCCACATCTACCATAAAAAACTCCTCCAGAAACTAAAGCCATGCTCTAATGCCCCAGACAAAATTCCTTCATACTTCCTTAGCATAGCTGCAGAAGCCATTGCCTACCCTATTAGTATTCTAATCAACCGCTCTATCCAAGAAAGCATAGTACCCCAAATTTGGAAAAAGGCCTTTATCATACCTTTGCATAAAGGTGGCAATAATAACAATACTACAAACTTCCGTCTCATCGCTATTCTGTCTCCCATCTCTAAACTCCTAGAAAAATTTATCCATTTGCAGCTCCTACCTTACCTCTTAGACAATCACCTGCTGACTCCAACTCAGCATGGCTTCAGACCCGGCCATAGTACTATGACAGCCCTCCTCTCCTTCTTAGAAACTATAAATAAGGCCCGGGACTCTGGACACATTGTTTCTAACCTGCTACTGAACCTCTCAAAGGCCTTTGACACTATCTCTCACAAACTACTCCTAAAGAAACTCTCCCAACTTAACTTATCTCCTTCCTCATTAAACTGGTTCTCTAGTTACTTATCTAACAGATCTCAAGCAGTTAAATGGAAAATAGCCACCTCCTCATTCCTTAACGCCCCAACTGGGGTCCCCCAAGGTTCCATACTGGGTCCTCTTCTATTCAACAACTTCATAAATGACTTCCATAATTCTATCCCATTCTCAAATATTATTCAATATGCAGACGATTCAACTATTATCTGCTCTGCCACATCCATCCCTGTACTCCAAAATCTTACACAAGACACATTCTCAATCACTGAACAATGGATGAAAAAAAACCCACCTAGCACTAAATGCCTCTAAAACCAAATTAATGGTATTTACTCCCTCTAAACACGTCTCTATCAATCCAAACTCTTTTTTAATCACTAGTAACAACAACACATCCTTGGAATTGGTGCCAAAGGCTAAGTTACTTGGGGTTCAAATTGATAGTCAACTTAAATTCAACTCTTACATACAACTTAACATCAAAAAAACTCATCAAAAACTAGGCATGCTCTACCGACAAAATTGTTTCCTTACACCCTGTACTAAAATCACTCTCTCTCTTCCACATTCCTGATTCCCTCTCTTCTTTATGGAGCCCCACTCCTGACTAACCTACAATCTTCCCTCAAAACACAACTTTCCTCATGCTACAATAAAATAGCCAAATTCGCTACTAGTCATAAAGCGTCTACTCACCATTGTTCTTCTCTCCACAAACTAGAATGGCTAGAACTACCCAACCAACTCATCTATTCTCAACTTACTCTTGCGCATAAGCTCATTTTCAAACCCTTCTTTTGTCCATCTCTTTCCTCTGCCTTTAAAATGCACATCCCCAACAGAGTACTCAGAACTAATAACCAGAACCTAATTGAATTATACAGACCAATACGACCCGCAGGTAAAAATCTCCTATCCTATAGTCTAGCACATCTCTGGAACTCCCTACCTCCAGCCATTCGTACCACTTTCAACCTCTTTATATTCAAAAAATCTCTTCACTCTCATCTACTAACCCAGTGGGAATGCTCCTGCACCCATCCATCATATCTACTATCCCAGTGGGAATGCTCCTGCACCCATCCATCATATCTACTATCCCAGTGGGAATGCTCCTGCACCCATCCATCATATCTACTATCCCAGTGGGAATGCTCCTGCACCCATCCATCATATCTACTAACCCAGTGGGAATGCTCCTGCACCCATCCATCATATCTACTATCCCAGTGGGAATGCTCCTGCACCCATCCATCATATCTACTATCCCAGTGGGAATGCTCCTGCACCCATCCATCATATCTACTATCCCAGTGGGAATGCTCCTGCATCCATCCATCATATCTACTATCACAGTGGGAATGCTCCTGCACCCACCCATCATATCTACTAACCCAGTGGGAATGCTCCTGCACCCATCCATCATATCTACTATCCCAGTGGGAATGCTCCTGCACCCATCCAGCATATCTACTATCCCAGTGGGAATGCTCCTGCACCCATCCATCATATCTACTAACCCAGTGGGAATGCTCCTGCACCCATCCAGCATATCTACTAACCCAGTGGGAATGCTCCTGCACCCATCCATCATATCTACTAACCCAGTGGGAATGCTCCTGCACCCATCCATCATATCTACTAACCCAGTGGGAATGCTCCTGCATCCATCCATCATATCTACTAACCCAGTGGGAATGCTCCTGCACCCATACATCATATCTACTATCCCAGTGGGAATGCTCCTGCACCCATCCATCATATCTACTATCCCAGTGGGAATGCTCCTGCACCCATCCATCATATCTACTATCCCAGTGGGAATGCTCCTGCACCCATCCATCATATCTACTAACCCAGTGGGAATGCTCCTGCACCCATCCATCATATCTACTAACCCAGTGGGAATGCTCCTGCAGCCATCCATCATATCTACTATCCCAGTGGGAATGCTCCTGCACCCATCCAGCATATCTACTAACCCAGTGGGAATGCTCCTGCACCCATCCATCATATCTACTATCCCAGTGGGAATGCTCTTGCACCCATCCATCATATCTACTAACCCAGTGGGAATGCTCCTGCACCCATCCATCATATCTACTATCCCAGTGGGAATGCTCCTGCACCCATCCATCATATCTACTATCCCAGTGGGAATGCTCCTGCACCCATCCATCATATCTACCATCCCAGTGGGAATGCTCCTGCACCCATCCATCATATCTACTATCCCAGTGGGAATGCTCCTGCACCCATCCATCATATCTACTATCCCAGTGGGAATGCTCCTGCACCCATCCAGCATATCTACTATCCTAGTGGGAATGCTCCTGCACCCATCCATCATATCTACTAACCCAGTGGGAATGCTCTTGCACCCATCCTTCATAAATCAAGACTGCCTTTACCTCCTTCCACCTCCTTACCAACAAGTTCCTTGTTTCTGCCTCTCCTAAAGTATTACTTTGTATCCTTTAGCTACCTATCTAACTCAAAATGGCTTTCAGTATCTCTATTGAAATGTTTCCATTTTCTAGTCAGTTTCATCAGTAATGTCACCTAAATGTTATACTCTTACTATAAAATTCTGTAAATACTGTAATATGAATTGCTTTTATAGTATGTACCATCTGTAATGTTCATTACCAGTATGATGCTTAACTATGTAATTTTGTAAATATTGTAATACATATCCAAAAACTATGTAACCTTGTTTCTGGAGCTTTTCTCCCCAGGACTCCATTGAAAACGGGTTTATCTTGGCCCAATGGACTATTCTGGTAAACCAACTGCAAATAAATAAATAAAATAAATAAATAATCTAATATTGTAATTGAAAACTCACTGTTTATTTGCCAGTGTTTGTTTTTTATTTCTATTGCTTTAATATATATGATTAAACTCAACTATAGGTATTACCAGCTATTTCAATGGAACAACACTCCATAATTGTTTTTAATTTAATTCTTTCTTTATAGGTTCATAGATTCATAGGAGGTTACTAGGCTAGCAGCTCTAGAGCCTTTACAAGCCTAGCCATCCCAAGTATCCTCATTTGTTCTTTTTTGGGTAGTTCACAGAACGAATTTATGAACAGATCAGGTCTGTGATCAACACCAGCTACCTCTGTCCATGAGGGACATGGGTGCCACCCCAGGGGCAAATTTGCAGTCTCCCATTCAAGTATCTAGGTAGTGTTTGAATAGGGTCAGTGAGGAGTTCTGTTTTACATGAATAGGGACTCTGTTCCAGAGAAGCGGCAGTCTCTAGGAGACATATCTGTCTCTTCAGCATGTTCTGTTTAATGTTGTGTCTTTCGGCTTTTCCCGGTTAGGGGTCGCCGCAGAGGAACTCCGGTCTGCTAATGATTGGTAGTAGACTTTTATGTGCCGAGTTGCCAGCCCTGACGCACAAAGGTGTGCCCATTCACGCATGTCTCCACACAGAAGACGCTTTAGCTGGGAATCGAACAGGACAACGTCTTACTGTGAGGCGACAACGCTACCGCAGCACCACCATCGCAGTTGGCATGTTCTGTGTTCTGTTTAATACATTGACATTATTGAAGGACTCAATGATTGCTCCCAGTTTGCAATCATCAAAATCCTTTTTTTGTGAAAACCAAGTAATAAACTAATATATTCCAAACAAAATCTTCAGGCAAATTCACAAGTGACTGGAACAAAAAAGAAGATATAATAGAAGATATATTTATTGAAGCGCTTTTCGTCGCCCTCTATGGAGCAACTTCTTCAGACGAATCTAAAATTAAACAAAGTATCACATATATAGGCAACCTAATTACAACACTTAAAGTGACAGAGATCAATTTGTACATACAGTTTGCAAAATTACATGTTATTAACTCAGAATAATCTAATAAATAAATGAATCTTATTAAAAAGCTTAAAATATATGTATGAGTGTATGTAAAGATATACATTGACTAGAAACTCCTACTACGTATCTAGAAAAACACAAAACTGTAAATGCCACAATATAAAGACAAATTAAAATATAAAGACGTATATCATAAAACAATGTATGTATAAGGCCATAAAAATACAAGACAAAACAAAACACTTTTTTGGCATTAAACACAAAAAGTGGGGACCTACAATGATCGGGCAATTGCTACAAATATAAAAAAACTAATATACTTTATTAGTATTTTATTTGTCTTTAGAGAATGGGTGAACTGTAGATAGGCACCCTGATTGGAGAATGAACATTCTCCAGCAGGGCGTTAATCTACAGGTAATTCTTCTTCTTCTTCTTTCGGCTGCTCCCATTAGGGGTCACCACAGCAGATCAACTGTTTCCATTTGCCTGCTGAAAAAAAATCCCACCACTACACAGTAATGTATTAAGCCACCATGCAGCTCAGACTAAAAGCAACCTAACAGGCACCATTATTTTACTTGCTAAGGAGCGCTTTCGGTGTTTAGTGAGTGTAAAATACAAGAAAGAAAATTAAAAAAAAAATAAAAAAGTGCGTGTGTGTGTGTGGTTATGTCTGTGTGCGAGAGTGTATGCTTGCATGAAAGTGAGAGCAAGATCGAGCATGCTCTTATTTTACACTCGCTAAACACTGCTTTTGCTGCTTAGCAAGTGTAAGCAATAAAAGAAAAAGAAAAAAGGTGTGTACGTGTATATATGAGTGCGTTTATCTTGATGTCTGCATGTGTGAGTGTATGTGTGCTTGCATGTATGAAAGTGAAGAGTGTGTGTGTGTGTGTGTGTGTGTGTGTGTGTGTGTGTGTGTGTGTGTGTGTGTGTGTGTGTGAGACAGTGTGAAGAGTGAGAGAGATCAAGCATTGGCTGCAGCAGCAGATAAGAGGTTTGCATACCTCTTGATCTCTTAGCTCAAGAAATCTGGTTAAAGCCTAAAATAAAGGGGGGGATAAAGGCTCCATTTCTTAGTAATAATGACCATCCCTCCTGGCATGTCTAAAGGTCAGTTCTCTCTGCTTTCCAGTGGTGGCTAGTGACTTCAAATCAAAGGGGGGTTGCAGGAGACAGCTGAATGGGTGGGGTCAATGGGAAGGGGTGTGGCCAACTAGAAAAGGGAGGAGCTATGCTCAAAATCACAAAAACTGTAACTTTAATTAAATATGCTGCCCTGGGTGCCAAACCGTCATTATGAGAGTCCAGTCAAAACAAAATGAAGTGTAGAAGTGTAGAAGAAAAAAAATATTTCAATCCATTGGCTGCATGACAGCTTACTTAATATCTATGGAAACAAAAAGGTTGTGAGGCATGAAAAAATAAATTACTTTTTAAATACATTACTGGAAGGCCAGTCAAAATCAAGTATAAGAAAAACAAGCAGCACTCAACTCAAACCACTTCTCCTTGCACTGCAGTTCTAATTATAATTTATATTCAGCTTTATTAAAGTACCAAGTAACATGCTGAAAGCAGCGATCTCTGTTATACCCCCACTTGTAAAAATGTTTCTTATCCAAAAAAGACCTGCTGCCTGACAATAACTATCTACTTGTTTCATGGGGAAAACATGATCAAGGTAAAAAATGAAAAGCAAACAAGAAACAACCTCAAGATACATTGTTTAAAGGATTACTGCACAGGTTATGGACCACACACGATAGATTGGCAATCTGTTTAGTTTACAGGTAAAGCCTGCAAAGATGACTGCAAGTCTCCAACAAATGTAATGAACTTCTTAAAATAATGTAATCCTGTCCTTTATTACAAATACTGTCATATGCATTTCAATACCCAAGGCTTATACGTTATCTAATTATCTAGTTATGTAAGTATTCTCTGCATGGCAACAACAGAAAGGCTTTCAATGTTGGCAATTCTTTAACAGTATGCTTATTAAAGCTTACTTGCATCTTACAATCTCAGCTAAGCTTACCTGATGGTCATTAAAGCATTGCTACTTAAACACAGAGCAACAGGCACTTTCTGAATAATAATAAGCGTAAATCAACTGTATACAAATATGACAGAAACCAGAACATTCTGCAAAATCAAGGACATATGAAAAGCCACTGTAATACTTGTGTCTCCTTAGATGGGGGGATACTCTGCACATTTACACTGCATAACTGCTCCTTGCCTTGCCTTTACACATCCAGAGTCACTACATGGGGGAGTAGGGTGCAACAAGTATGTCACAATTTGAAATGTCTCTGGCTGACTGTGATGGCCCTGACACATTTGTCATACCTCTCAACCTCAGAGCAAGAAATCTGGACAAAGCCATACATAGAAGTGGGACAAAGGCCCAAAAATAAGGACAACCTTTAAATATTTCTCTTATAAACTTAGAAAGATAATAGAATAGTAGGTCTTGCATTAGTATGAATTTTCTGAATGGTATGAAATCTGAAACTCAAATGTCTGTCATTATTTTCTAACTTCAGTCTTTAATGATTTGTCACTAATTTGCCAAAAACACAAGTTTATGAAAAATGGACCAACAATGTGATGCAAAAATATAAAATAGCCACACAATACAGCTGGGAACTTGCCAAAGAAGGGACACTTTAATATTAGTACTGCTAACTTGAGCAGCTGACAAAATAAAAGAATCTACATGCATTTCTGAAATAAAAGTAATCTATAACTCTGATTATTACAGTTATTTATTAATTGTAAACCTGCCACATTTTCTTCCAAAATTGCCATTTTGCGGAGGGATTATTAGGGGAAGAGCAACATTTTGAGCCAAAATCGGGGACAGTTGAGAGGTTTGGATATGCCTAATTCTATAAAGCAATTTATTTGCACGTACCTCTCAATCTGTTAATGCAGGAAATCTGGACAAGGCCAAATATATTGGAGGAACATATAAACAGTACTAAAAATTACTCTTGTATAAACTGAGACAGTTGATAGAATAACAAGTCCACCGTCAGAAAATCACAGTAGTCTTTATTGCAACAAGCAAAGCTTTCGGTTAAACAACCTTCATCAGTGCTAAATATCATACTACATTTTCACATTCATTTAAAGGGAGCAGGATAGTTACAATGTGACCACAGCCATCCATACACAAAATGTAGTACGATATTTAGCACTGATGAAGGTTGTTTAACTGAAAGCTTTGCTTGTTGCAATAAAGATCACTGTGATTTTCTGATGGTGGACTTGTTATTTTATATCAGAAATTACTTCACTCTATCTTTGTACCAGTGTGTATATTAATTTCAACAGTTGACAGAATAACAGGTCTTGCTTTAGCATGCATTTTTCTGAAGGTTATGAAGTCTGAAACTCAGTGTCTGTCATTATTTAATGACTTAATTCCTAAATGATTTGCCAGAAAAAACAGAAATTTTATGAGGAACAAACCAAAAATAAGAAGCAAAAATCTATTCATTCTGTGAAAATCTGGACAGTTGAGAGGTATAGTTCAGCTGGGGCTGTCTTTGAGTTTGCCACCTTTCCCCCTCACAAAATCTTGGTCAAATGGAGCCTCCCCCCTGCAGCCATTCCAATGAACCATTACTTGGCTATTTCACCCCAGTTACCATAAACACTAATGTGCATACTGCTTTACTTCTACGATGATTTGGACTTCATTTGAAAGTTTTATTTTGCATTTTACAGCACAAACACTAAGACATCTGCTAAACAAAGCAATGCAGTCTTACAATGACATAGGTTCATAGGTTCATTGTTTCATAGGTTGGTACTAGGCTATCGGCCCTAGGGCCTATACAAGCCTAACCATAACAATTCCCTGGCTATTTCTTCCCACACTATTTAATTCCCTGGACCCCTGTCTAGCAGGCCGACTGACGTGATCCCCGGGGTGAATTTATAGGCTCATAGGTTAGTACTAGGCTATTGGCCCTAGGGCCTATACAAGCCTAGCCATAACAATTCCCTGGCTATTTCTTCCTACACTTAGCATTAAAACTTCTCTGTCCTTGAAACTCACATTCATTGAAACAGCATTGAAACCCACATTCAAAGAAAATACATTTGGCTAGTGGCAGATAAAGATTAACTTTGGGCTATTTTCAAATGATAGGCCCCTTGCACACAAAACATACATGTGTTCTGTGATGCACCTTCCTGATTGCATTAAATTATATTCTTGTATAATACAGTACAGTTGTTAGAGCGTGTTTTAAATTTGTTTTGAACATTTTTCCAGTAAACAATGAAGCAAAATGCATGCACCAATAATGGCAAAACTGACCAACTGAGAACATTTCCATCATAAAAGTCTACTCAAACTTCTACAATCTCTGCAGAAGTAAAAGTCATCTAAATAATTCCACATTAAAAAGATCTGTAACTAATGAAGAAGATGCTGCTAGCAAATAACTTTATATTTCATTGTTTCATCTACAAATCAAGTGCCTGTTGCCCTTGAGGAATAAATTGCCTATATTCAATTAAAAATGATAAGCTAGTAATATTGCAATAGGGAATGGATGGCAAATAACAGACGGGTTCATAGTTACTAGGTATATTCACCAAAGAGGACATTCTCAAGACGGCAACATCCACCCCATTTACAATACAGTACAATATCAGCAATGCAGCTACATACTGTGGTAGTAGAACCCACAGCGTTCTGCATCAAAAGCAAGTACCACTACATGTTGTGCTATTAACAATGCAAGCAGTTTCAGTATAAGCAGCACTAAACTTCTCTTCCCCATGCAGCTTTCAGCTCCTTGTAAAATCTACTCGACACTCAGCTGTATCTCTCAACTTTGCAGCCCAAGAAATCTGGAAAAAGCCAAAATGTATTGGGGAGGGACAAAAGCCCAAAGACCAGGGATACATTTTAAACATTGCTTGTATAATCTTGGAAAGTTGCTAGGTTAAAATGCTGTGTTACCACCATGCATTTTACTACCAAGTCTTGAACCCAGGACACTGTGCAAAACAGTCAGAGTAACATACCTCTATGCCAAATTAGCTGTTTTGTGAAAGAGAGGAAGACTGAAACTTAAATAGCTACAATTTAGTGAATTCAGTTCTCACCATAGCTGTCAATCTCTTAGCATAAAACACATGGACAAAGACAGTAATAGGGGAATACAGCCCTCAAACATATTCAGTGAATTCATTTCTCACCATAGCTCTCAACCTTAGCACAAAAAACCTGGACGAAGCCAATAATGGGGGAATACAGTCCCAAAAATAGGGACAAACTTCAAATATTCATCTTATAAACTTAGAAAATTGGTAGAATAAAAGGTTTTGTGTTACTATGTACTTTCTGAAGAATATGAAGTCTGAAACTCAAATGCCTGTCAGTTTTACTTATTTAACATTTATTAACCTGAAAAGTCTGACTTGGAAAAAAAGCCAATTTTCAGCAGAGACCCAGGGATAAATACTGCAGACACATGTCTTTGTAACATGGGAGGACACCAGAGCAAACCCACAGCAACACAGGGAGGACATGCAGACTCCACACAGAAGGCAACCCAGCCAGGAATCAAACCAGAGAACCTCTAGCTGTGAGGCAACAATGCTACTACTGCACCATCAACTATTTAAAGAATTAAAAACTCAGAAACTACAATTTTATGAGGAACAGAACAGAACAAAATATGAGGCAAAAATCTGCAAACATTTCACAAATGGTGGTGGGGTAGGGAATTCAGGCTCTTGTTACCTGCACCCAAGGTACAGGGTTCAAGCCCACCAGCAGGTATCCTGAGTTCTCTCTAGCCACCTGTATAAACCAACTGGGGCATTACACACACACACACACACACACACACACACACACACACACACACACACACACACACACACACACACACACACACACACACACACACACACACACACACGCACACACACACACACACACCCTTCCTACAGCTTGAGTAATCACACCCCCCCTTCCTACAGCTTGAGTAATCACACACACTCTTCCTATAGCTTGAGTAATCACACACACCCTTCCTACAGCTTGAGTAAAATCCGCTTAGCTTTCTCCTGCAACCCGTTCTCACAGACACCCACCCTTCTTTACAGCTTGAGTAAGCAACTGTTATTGTACCTAAATCCACATAGCTTTCCCTGCAAAGTAGTAATCCACTTCCCCATAGGTTAGCTTGTATGCAACCTGTTCAGAGTAATCCATGTAGCTTTCTGTTCAGTAGAGTAATCCATTGTACCTGCTGCTTCTCCTGCAACCCAGCGTTTGCACTGGAATGCACACTTCTGGTTTCCGGTTTCTTGGCTCATTCAAATGTTCCAAGACTGCTGACCTTGCAGTCTGATGCCGTTAGCACCACATAGAGTTCTGGGGAAAAAGCAGTCTGTTTCCTTCTTCCAGACTAGTAAGTCAGCAGTCCAGATTCACTTTGTATGGAACTGAGGATTTAGAACTCAAGGACTGTATCATTGTGGTTCACAGCTGGCGGTGGGGGGGGGGGGGGCTGCAGTCTGATATCACGAGCTGCCACTGGTGCTTTCTCCTATTAACCTGGTGAACTTGGGCATTCTGATGCAGTGTAGCAGTTGCCTCATGTACACACACAACTCTCTTCTTACCTCCCAACACTCAGACTTGTGAGAGATGCACTTAAATATTCAAATTGGAAGCCATGTACTCTCAAGCCAAGACCAGAATAGCTGGTCAAGAGGAGAAGGTCAACACCTGCACCACACTAAATGCAACACATAGCCCTCCGAAACACCCACCATCACAGCGCTCACATAAAAACACAAACCACACACCCACCTTCGTGGAGGCTGTCAATAGAAATCTACCCAAATAACAGAGGCCTTCAAGGCAGAAATGCACTCAACCACTACAACACAGCACAAACCACAAGACACATAGCTCACCTACACAGTGTGCCCCTCAACCTAAGCCCCTAAGGCAAAACAGCTTGCCCAATACACTAATCATAGGTGATGCGATAGTGAGGCACACTGATATCCCGTCCCACTCACTAGGTTGAATAAGGAGAAGGTAACAGTCAGCTGTCTATCAGGTGCCAGAATCCAACACATAACACGTGCACTCAGGTCACTCCACAACAAGTACAAGTATGAGTCTGTCACTGTCCATGTGGGTGTGAATGACATGAGACACACCTCCCTGGACTACATGAAAAGAGACATGGAGGAGCTCTTGGATTATGTTGCCCAGGCAGGTATGACCCTAGCCCTGAGCAGCATCCTACCATTGCCCAGAATGATACTGCAGTACAAGAAGAAAATGACTGACTTCAACAATTGGCTAAGTTTCTGGTGTCATTCTAAGGGGATCCAGTATCTGTCTGCTTGGGATGACATGACTGACGTGATTGACAGACCTCGATGCTTTGCCAGAGATGGCCTGCATCTGTCACCCCTGGGTTTCTGGATACTGGCTAAGGCTCTTGCCACCCCTATAGTGCCTTTTTAGGTGATGTTTCAAAGACCAAATTACCACCTTAACAGCTATAAATAAATGTAATCTGAAGGTCATGCTGCTCAATGCTAGAAGTCTAAATCTCAAGATGCACTTACTCGAAGCACTCCTCAAAATGAAGAACATTGACATTTGTGCTGTAACGGAGACCTGGTTTAAAGCAGCAGAAAGCACCCCTGCACTACCAGGATATAACCATTCCACACCTTTCAGCCCCAGAACATGGACCAAAGCTCCAAAGGCGGTGATGTTTCCATATTCATAAAGGATATGCACACCTCCACACTTGTAGCCCAGCATAATGCATCTGAGATACTTCAGGTACAATTAACATTGGGTAAGACGGTGATTCAGGTCGTAGCCTGCTATAGGTCCCCAACCATGTCCCAAGACTCTCACTCCTCATTCCTAACCATGGAAACTATTAGGGTCTAACCCAACAATCTCATGCTAGGTGACTTCAACTACCCCTCCATCAACTGGGAAAACTACTCATGCACCAATACACTGGCCCAATGCTTCCTGGAATTCATCAATTCCAATGCCCTGGACCAGCTCATTCTTACCCACACTAGAGGAAGCAACATCCTTTATCTGGTTATTATTAACATGGGCAACCATTGCTCTACACCAGTAGTCAATTTCTCCCTGGTTAGATCCGACCACAAACTAATCACCATGGAAATCTACATCTCACCCACACCCCCCACAAAGGTAATCACCATGAAAAACTTCTCCAAAGCTGACTTTGGGCTCCTAAAAACAGAGGTGGCTAACTTCACGGCACCAATGTCAATGAAAAATAGATGCTTGACTGCCGAATCATACACCACTGCACTGTACAAACATGTACATAAATGCATGGAACTAGCCATACCCAACAGAACCAAGACAATCTCCTCCAAAAAAAAGGAAACCAATCTGGTGATCCCCTGCCATTAATCAACTCTACAACAGAAGGATGAAACTGTTGCAGAAAAAGGTGAAGTCCCAAGACTGGAAAAACTCCCTTATTAGCCTCAACAAAAAATTGAGACCCTCATCAAAACTTCTAAAGTCAGCTATGAAGGCAGAATTTGGCAGACACCAAAATCTACCACAAAGCCTTCTATAGATTAATCAAGAATCTCCATGGCAATACCCATGTTTGCTCTGAGATACTACATAATGGTACCTCCTATACTGAGCCAGCAGATATTCCCAACATACTGGCCAACTTTACCCCTCTCTCCCTCCAAAAGGACCAGTCACAATACCAGAGGAATGCCAGACAACCAGCATTACTGCAGCACAGGTTAAAGCTGCATTGTCCAAGACCAAGAATACAGCTTCCATGAGACCCAACAATATCCCTAGATGTGTTCTACATGAACTACAAAGTGAATTGGCACCACATCTGTATGCCCTGTTCAATCACAGCCTCACCTCAGACTTTGTCCCTACTGAATGGTGCACTGCTACAGTCATTCCTCTCCATAAAGGAGGAGTGACTACAGACCCTGGGAATTATCGCCCCATTAGCCTGATGATTTTGATATGTAAGGCTATGGAGCGCATCATCATGGACCTAATTAACAAGGCTATAGGGAATCTCCAAACTCTAGATCCCATGCAGTTTGGTTTTATGAAAGGTAGATCATGCCTGCTTAACCTGGTTGACTTCTTTGAGTCAGTCATCAGAGCTGTGGATGAGGGCAAAGCAGATCTGGCCAAGGCCTTTGATACCATTCCCCACTCAGGAATTATTGATAAACTCACCAAACTAGGCATCAACCCCTATATTACTAGGTGGGTTGCAAACTGGCTCACAGATAGAACCCACAGTGTGAAAGTAGCACACTCCAAGTCAGACTGCCGGCCAGTGATGAGTGGAGTCCCTCAGGGATCAGTCCTGGGTTCTCTCCTGTTTGGCATCTACTTCTCAGAAGTCCAGGCCAACACGGAGGGACTCTGGCTGACCAAGTTCAAAGACAACTGCAAGCTGGGAGCCATTATTAACTCCTCAAGTGATGTAGACATTTTACAGAAAGGCCTCACTGAGACCAATGAATAGTGTTGAAACCATGGCCTTAAGCTTAATGCCAAAAAATGCGTCATCATCCCCTTTGGGAAAAACTACGTTCCCACTAATTACCACATTGATGGGAGCCCACTGAACACTGAAGGCATTATAAGAGATGTGGAGGCACAGGTTGACAGCAACCTCTCCTTCGACCACCACATTGCCACTGTGATCAGAAAGTCCTTCTACGTGGCCCATCTCATTACCAAGGGTTTTGCATCCAGGAAAAAAGAGGTCATCATCTCTCTCTACTCTTCCCTCATTAGGCCAATCATCGAGTACAATGCCTCATTTGGCATGTACCTCACTAGACACATGTAACAGCTGGAAAGGCCAGAAAAGTACCTCACTAAGAAGATCCTATGCCTGAAACACATGTCCTACATGGACAGACTCAAAAAACTCCAACTGTTCTTTATCTCATATCATCTACTAAGAGGCGATCTCTGCTTGACTTACAAAGCCATGTCTGACCCACCTCTGTTAGAAATGCTACATCTAAAGAAATCCAAATCCCTCCACACCTCATGCTCCAGAGACCTCATCCTCATTACCACAATCAACAGAACATGCTGGAGGGACAGGTTCATAACCCAGAGACTGCCCATGCTCTGGAATAGAGTTCCCATACATGTCAAGCAGAGCACCTGACTGACCCTCTTCAAGAGACATCTTGATGAAGGGATGGGAAATAGAAAGTTCACCCCGGGAATCACTGCAGTCGCTATACTTGATAGAGGCACTGGGAACTACTGTCAGGTGGCACGATGCCAGGGCACTTCTATGGGGTAGGCTTGTAAAGGGTCCAGGGCCATTAGCCTAGTACACACCTATGAACCTATGAACAATAGGAACGGATTTTAAATATTGCTCTTACAAAATTACAAAGTTGCTTAAATAACATGATTTGTGTTAGAATGAATTTTCTGAAAGAAATAAAGTCTGAAACTGAAATGTACTGCATATTATTACTTAGTGACTTTAGTCACCAATGATTGGCAAGAAATTGCACATTTTAGGAGTAAAGGACCAAAAAATAACTATCTGGATATTTTTTTAAAAATGTTATTTTTTGGATGTAAAATGCTTCTTCCAACACCATTTACATATACTACAGCAAGTTAGAAGCATCAGGTGGACGAACTATTTTACATCAAAAATATACAAAAAAGGGAGGCAGTCTACGCTCACTTCATTAGCAGCATTGACAGGGGTGCAGGATCCACACTACAGACTCTATATGATGTAAATGCTTAGAAGCGTGCAGGCAGCTCCTGAAAGCAACGATTATGGTGCTTGCAAGGCTGCCACAGGGTGGGAGGGGTTAAGACACCCTCAATGGCAGCAATATGATGTGGCACCAAAGTCCTTGATCTTCCTACCCACCCCAGACATGGGTCAGGTTGAGCTTGAAGGAGGCTAAATGAGAGTCCAGTGTACCTGGTGAATGAGGAAGTGAGCTGGTGGCAGCTGAAGCCAAGTTGTGTGGAGGCGAAATACACACACACACAAAAGAAGCATGCACTTCCCCCATTCATCTACTTATTAGGACTTAGTACCCCAAATGTTTAGGCCCAGTATACTGGCTTTGTTCATCTATGCATCATATATGTACCAAGCTTTAATGGGAGAAGATGTTAGGTTACTAGCTTCCTAAAGCAATACTGAAAAGGAGAGAACTTACCTCTTCAATACATAGAAGACAATTTTAAATGGACAGCTTTTTTATAGTTTCACAATACAGTTGTCTCAACATCTTCATTTATTTTATGTCCCTGGCTCTGCAGTATGTTTTGAAGGTGGGCCCTTCTACCCACCCAGATGGGTTTCAGAGTGTGGGACCGCCCTAAGTCCTAGTCTGGTAATGTTATAAAGAGAGGTTAAAGTTGTAAGAAGAATTAATCCATGGTAACAATGAGAATTCATTTAATTCATATGCAGATGAGCATTTACTAGCAGAGACCTAGTTGTAAATAACAAGGTGGAAGTGACTCAGATATGACTGAACACAAATGTCTGACAGAATATTGTCTATTTAATCATTTTAAAATCCTTAGCAACAATGAAGATCTGTTAATAACATTGAAGATTATGATCAGGTCACTAACCCTAACTAACTTATTATGTGTTCGAGACATGGATGTCAAGATATTTGTTCAAGAAATGAATGTATTACCATCCATGTCTCGAACACATAATAATTCAGTTGGGATCGGTGACCTGATCATAATTCTTTGAAGTGCATGGAGATTTTTTCTGCTCTATGTACTATAAGTTAAAGAAAAAAAATGCTAAGTGTTTTGCAGGCTTTCAAAGCCATAAAGCACATAGTGAGTGTTGTCATGAAGACAGTGTAACACAGCCCTGTCTGTTTACTCTCACCTTCTCATGCCTCTCAACTGTCCAGATTTTCACAGAATGTGCAGATTTTTGCCTCATATGTTTGGGCTGTTCCTTATAAAGTCCATGGTTTTCTGACAAATTATTGAGGATTGAAGACATTAATTAATGATATATATCCTGTTATTCTGGTAACTTTTTAAGTTTATTACTGGAAGTCAGGACATGTTACCAATGGACAGCAGGCAGAAACAAATCTTTTGTTCTACTGCTGTCATTTGCTGGTCAGTACAGGCAGATTTTACTGCCTAGGGCAGGGCCTAACCTTAACAACTTCATCAGGGGTGCTTAACATTTGTTTAGGACAGGTCTTGGGCTTTTCCAAATATTGAAGCTCAGTCACCACACTCCATGCACTACATAAGAATTAGTGTTTGAACAGTAGTAGCAGTATGCAGGTCTAGCAAATGCAGAAAAAAATGAATAGTTGTTACTGAACCAATTAAGTTACATCCTTAGTGTTTTTATCATAGCACATTTTTATAATGCAGTTATTTATTTTATTTTATTTTATTTTATTTGACATTTGTTGATCGGGAAAGTCCAACTGGGTCAGGATCCCATTTTCAGCTGAGCCCCAGGGAGAAAAGCTCCACAAAGTAAAAACATTTGACATAATAAAGTACAGTGATTTTTATGTTTACATGTTGGAGTGTAGCTTACAAAGTCACAAAGGCACTCTCTATTGACCTATAGGTGGTTGATAATCATTTACAACAATAATTTTCCAAGAAATATAGACATCATGGTTAATACATTTAGTTTATCTAAATACAATCCTTTTAGGTAGGGTTAGTGTACACATTTGAAAATAAGTCTACATGGATTTTTAGGTAGACTGCAGTTAGACCTATGGAAAAAGATATTAAAATCAAGTAAAGGTTAGCTAATGTACATTAGTAATACTAGTAGCTAATCTGAAGAGAGAAGGGGGAGCGTAATATTTGAGGTTAGGACTCAATAAATCAGATTGAGGTGTATTTAGTGGGAAGGAAGAGGGAGTCAGAGGAAGGTAGGGTAAAGTAGAACCAGAAAGGGGGAGGGGGGAGGAGGAAGTATAGAAGAGTTAATGGAGAGTTAGCTGAGGGAATGGAGTTATACCCTCTGATCTATGTTTTCACAATGCTGGTGTCTTAACTTACAGATATTTTATAACCAGCAGAGAAGACAAGAAGCTACCAGCTCTAAAAGAAAAGCATAATTTTACTTTCTTATGTGCAAAACTATCTGTCCAATACAATGGATGTCACTTTTAACAATTTCATTTTGTACACCTAGTCCTTAATGTCTAACTTTCCTACCTGCATGCTCCATAAAAACCTGTTGCAAGAAAATGAGGGAATGGAAAGAAACACAAGAGGAATTAGCAACTTGACTCTGAACAACAACTAAGTGCAACATAAGACACCTAAGCTTGCAATTAACTAGGGATGTGAAATTGTTTCTTGTTAAGTACCGGAGTTGCTGATGGCAAGAAATGGCTACCTGTTAATGACTAATAATGGGAAACAAACAGTTTAATAGTTAAAATAAAACAAAAGATAAGTGACCAATTTAAAACTGGTACAGTTTAGGGATAATGGATAAAATTCAGTGCTTTGAATGCAAATCAAGGCAGTTTTTTATAATAATTAAGCCAACAGATGGAAAGCCTTTACCATGAAATGCAATAAAATGATTATGCAATGAATATCGTGAGGTTGTTTATTTGATTAACATAACTGAAATGGAAGAATGAACAAACCACTGCACTGAACAAGCATATTGAAAATTAAAATGTAAGCAAATAAAGAGTCAAACTATTAATCTGTGACTGAATTTAAAAGAACAATGTAAACACTGAACAAGTAGATAGTTGGAAACAACCGACAAAACTGCAAAAGCACAAAATCAAAGTGATAACACAATAATCAGCTACTATCTAGTTGATACCAATATGCTCTGTTAGTCCATTTTATTTGCTTTGGATCATAAGGCCCCACCCACTACTTGTTAGTTGCCCTCCAATCATCTTGGATGTTAACCCAGTCTCGGATGTCTGGAAGGTTTACAGTCCAGTCATGATAGGGATGGATTAGAATAACATAAAAATGAAAAAAAAAATAGGCATCGTTCTAAAGTTTGATGGTGATGCCTTAGGATGGCTTTTTCTTGCTTTGGTCTGTATGTTTTTAATTGTCAAGTTATTTTGCAGAAGCATTCACTCCTGCTTGTACTTGATGCAAGAAACCATTACATACATTTTTTCTTTATTACCTGTCCTTTTTGGCCAGATGCAATGGACCTAGTATCAGACCTGATATTCATTTTGGTCCATAGAAAACAGAGACTCTGGTTTGTGAAAATGGTCATGTGATAACAGAATATAATATCAATTGCACCCTTAGCAAATGAGTTGGTTTGCATGCACAGTGGAAAGGTAGGTACTTTGGATTCATGACATTTAAATCTCACCCATGAAGTCTGAAGTCCGACAGCCTTTGAGTCAGTTCAGTTTAAAATATTATTGCAGATTTATAGAACTCCCTAGAAACAAAATATTCACATACAAACTTAATGGGGATAAAAACAGCCCTAAATTATGTACCCACACACAAACTGGTTCAGCAATACCCATATTTATGGAGACATAATAAGATGAAGTATTTAGGAGGATGGATTGAAAAGGCTTCTGTTATAGCAGCTAAGGATATGTGAGAATATACTAAACAAAAGAAAATACAAAAATTTAGAAACTGGAAACTCTTATTTATGGATATTGATAGTAAGATACAAGCAGTGAAAATGTTTTTAGTCCCTTTAGTCTTGTGTACGGGTCAGGCATACTTTTATCAACCCCAGGAGAAGTTGTGGACAATAATTAATAAAGAAATGAAGGAATGTATCTGTGAAGAGAAGAAAAAAAGAGTTAAGTTGGATAAGTTGATCCTTCCAATAGAACTAGATGGTTTAGTTTACCTGATTCGAAGGGATATTTTAGAGCTACACAGTTAAGGCTCATATACATAATACAAGCAGAAGGTTATAATTCAAAGTGGAAAGGGATGATGATGAAGCAAGTGAAAGTTCAAGAAATACAAAAAAGAGTGAGAACTTGGATGCAGATCCTTAAGGAAAATAATAACCATACAGAATATTGTATTAATAAAGTAGTAGAAAGTATTGTAAGAACTAAACTAACACGAGAATCAAGAAAGGAGATTTTGTCAATAGGGATGACTGCAAGTAGTTGTACAGAAAATAGGCAAGATGGGCTGGAATTTACTGGAGAAACCTATCAAAGATACCAGATATTGAGAGCAAATAACTCAAGCAGGAAAGGTAACAGAGTGGGATGAGGCCAAGAAGACATTTGCATTGCAGGCTAGAGATTGCCTTCTCTACAAGGGCTTGATCTCAGAGTACAGGCAATGAGAAAGGGATAGGGGAATTTTAAGTGAAAGACCTGCTCTGGTAGAGTTTTTAGTTGAGTCTAGAACAGAACCAGTTGTTAACTAACGGATAATTAGTATGGCATAAAAATATTGCAAGGTAACTATAAGAATCAATCAGCGGAGGTTAGAAAAGATCGGGAAGAGAAATCGGATAAGCAATTTACAACAAAACAATGGGAAGACAAATGTATGTCTCTCAAGTATGCAACTAAGTCCAAAAGGTTTAAGATCTTTGCTTCCAAGTGTTTGCATAGGTATTGTATACCCCAAGCACACTTCGAAGAATGTTGGCGGTGTGATGGGGAAGAAAGAAGTAACTGGGAACATATGTGTTGGGAGTTTAATGAGTTGGCAGATTTTAATATTTTCCCACATAGTACTCTGTCAGAAATATTTGGTGAGCAAATGGCTTTACATAAGGAAATGATTCTTATGAGCTGGGATACAGGATCTGAATTGCCTAGACACAGTATGATCTTATTAAGTTTAATTCTGTTATCTGCCATAAATGCAATTACAAGAACATGGAGATCAAAGTGTACACCAACTGTATTTGAGGTACTGAATATTATAAATGAGATAAAAGAATTGGAAATTTGATCTTTAGAAAAGGGAAGGAGCAAATTGCATAGAAGTAAATGGAAATTGTGGGAACAATAGATGTATAATAATGTTCAGGGGGGAGGAGGAGGAGTGAGGTTTAAGAGAAGGCTGGAATTCAGCAATTTTTGTAATGCTGGACTGATAATGGCAAAATATATGTGATGTATATTGTATTTAAATGGAAAAATGTTAAAATGGTTTGTTTTCTTTTCGTTGAATGTATGTTTGCCTGTGTCTTAAGTGATAATTTATTAAAGGTGTTTAAAAAAAGAGAAGCTGTATTTATAAGGACCATGTCAAGGGTATTATGTCCTCTAGTGGGTTTGTTAACAATCTGGCTCGGGGACTTTTTGTTTATTAAATGTAAGAAAGAACTTTGCATGTTTTTCAGGGGACATAGAGGGTGTCCTATAACAGACTATAAACTGATAGTCTTATTTATTGTGATTTATAGTTCTATCAGTTTAGTTTGTGCATCCCTGGGAATCTGTCTGGAGGTGCTATAGTCCCTTACAGATATGGAAACTACTACAGTTGCCATTGGGTCTGACATCTTGGTAGGAGAAAAACATGGATGTGAAGGGAGTGCTTTCTAAATATTTAAACCAAGTTTCAGTTCTTACGCAGATATGGATTCATTCTAAATGTAGCTGGACCTCAGTGTTAAGCAGCTTGTTGTTACGATTTCTAGCACTGAGTAAAGCCACTTTAATATGAGTCTGTTTTGGACTGGATCTGTTACTTATGTGGAGTAGCCATTAGCTGGACTTTGCATAAGAAAAGGCAATAAAGGGGCAGTAAAGCTTTTAGCCACTGTGGAAGCCTTCGATTATGAGATTTATTTATTTTACATTTGGTTACCGGGAAAGTCCGACTGGACATGGATCCTTTTTCAGCGGAGGCCCGATGAGAAAAGCTCCACAAATAACATTTACATAAACAATAATAGTTTACAATTTAGTTCACACAGGAAGTACAAATGATGAATAGTAATATTTATCATATAACAAAATGTATATAATAGGATCAGGAATTAGCAATCTTAGTTTCACTATAAAGTATCTTTTACATTTTAGCAGCTGTCAAATGGTAAATAAGGATGAGACATGGATAGATGTAATTATATAAGAAATGAGAAGAGAGAAGTGGGACGAAAGTGTAATAGATGAGCACAGAAAGGAGACAGAGTGTAGGAAGGGAGGAGTCATAGTATTAGAAATTATATAAAATATAGTATTAGAAAATTTGGACTAAAACTAATCAACCAGACCTCCAGAAATATAAAGAACTTAGAAATCTTGCCACAAGTCACCTAAGTAAAGATAAGAAAAACTTCTATAATAATCCATCTTCTACCTTTAAATCCAACCCTAAAAGGTTCTGACACTCTGTAAATCAAATACTACACCCAGGTAAGCAAGCCTCCTCTAACCCTCATCCTGACAAAACACATGAGGAAACTGCCTCCATATTTAACAACTACTTTATAGACTCAATATCCAAATTACTAAATCAAGACCCAAACCTTCCCACCAACAATAATAGACCTAATAGCTCAAACTCTTCCATCAGTAGTAACCTTACCACTACATTTTCCTTCAAACCTGTCTCCACTAACTATATTAAAACTCTACTATCTCGTAGACAACATTCCCTCTGCATTTCTTCAGGCTGCTGCTGATGTTCTTGCTTTTCCAGTTTCTATTTTAATAAACCGCTCTATTACGGAATCCACATTCCCTTCCATCTGGAAGCAATTTTACACCCTTCCAATACACAAAGGAGGAAACTCCACAGATATAACTAATTTTTGGACCCATAGCCATACTCTCACCACTCTCCAAAATTCTGGAAAAATGTATACACAATCAAGTCTTAGATTAACTTCTGCAAAAAAATCTACTCACACCTACCCAACATGGCTTTCGTCCCATGCACAGCACTGCAACAGCTCTCCTGTCTTTCCTAAACTCTGTATCACTAGCTAGAGACGGTAACAAACTTATTTCCTGTCTCTTCATTGACCTCTCTAAAGCCTTTGATACAGTCTCTCATAAACTTCTTCTCCTTAAACTAGCAAACTTACACTTCTCTCCATCCACCATATCTTGTTTTAACAGCTATCTCTCTGATAGACTCCGATCAGTCAAATGGCTCTCAGCATTCTCCCCTCTTCTTCCTGTTAAAATGGGTGTTCCACAAGGCTCCATCCTTGGGCCACTTCTTTTTAACATCTTTACCAACCTTCTCTACTCTTCCTGTCCTGGATCCTCACTCATACAATACGCAGAGGATTCTACACTTATCACTATTGCTGAATGACCAACTCAACTAAAATCAGATACAGTCCTCTTTTAACTCTGTAGAAAACTGGCTCTTTGAAAACCAACTTATCCTTAATCCAAAGAAAACCAAATTACTACTCTTTCTCCCTAAAAACCTTAGCCACATAAAGTCTTCCTTCTCCATACTGTCACAAAATAATACTCAAATACAGGTGGACAACAGTACAAAACTCTTAGGTGTTACTATTGATGATAGACTAACCTTTGATTTACACGTTAATAATTGTATCCGAAAAACACATCTCAAGCTAGGTCTCCTCTATAGAAACAAAAAATATCTTACCAAAACAGAAAAACTAACCCTTTCAAATGCCTACCTCTTACCCACTTTAGTTTATAGCTCCCAAATTCTCACCAGCCTCAACACTGGACTACTAAACAAGTTGGAAACAGCTTATAACAGGATTGCCAGATTTGTTGCCCAAAATTCTTACAAGTCCCATCACTGTCTCTCACTAAAAGAACTAAATTGGCTAGAATTACCTAACCTGCTTTGGTATAATCAGTTTCAGATTATTCATTCCATTCTCTACAAACCCTCTTTCTGTCCAACTATCTCATCTCTAATCTCTCATTACCTACCCACTAGATTACTCTGCAGTTCTGAACAAGGCCTACTAAAAATCTGCAAACCAAAGACCAAAATGGGTCACCTAGTCTATAGCTCTAACCCTTCCAAGGCCTGGAATAGCCTACCACTAGACAGAAGATCCCTTGAACATCCCAATCAATTCAAAACCGCTAGAAAAAAATACCTTCATGAAAAATGGACGTGCCAATGTAATTATCCCCCGTAAACACTCCCCTATAACCTACTTCTCTTCTCTCTTCCTTCCCTTCAATAAACAAACTTACTACTTTAGCTTCTCTTCTTGGTACATCACTGTACAAACATAACTAGTAAAATATTTCAGCTATGTAACTATTGCACTATTATGTATATAATATGTAATTATGAATGTATCCCTCTGATGAATGTATTTCTATGTATTTCACTTGCCACAGTTTAATGTATGACACTGTAATGCAGTAATGTCAGGTACTGATGAATGTAATGTGTGGCACTGTAATGCAGTAATGTGTGGTACTGATGAATGTAATGTGTGGCACTGTAATGCAGTAATGTGTGGTACTGATGAATGTATTTCTGTATGTATTCAATATGTAAAATTTCTATTTTCTGTTGGAGCTTTTCTCTTCGGGCCTCCACTGAAAATGGGCATTTTTAGCCCAGTCGGACAAACCCGGTCAACAAATATAAAATAAAAAAAATAATAAATTAGCATGTACTGTCACATTTGCAGAGCCATGAGTTCAACAAATGTGACTTTAAGGACTTTTTAAATTTGAGTATGGAAGCTGCGGCTGTGATGGGGTGGTGAGTTTGTTCCAGTATTTGGCTATTGTGCTAGAGTAGAGGGATGAACCTGCTGTCTTGTTATCTTTAGTTACTTTGAGGAGAAATTTGTTAGTGGAGCGTAGTTGTCTGGTAGAAGAGTATGGAAGTATCAGGTCACGTAGTGGGGGGGTTTTCTCGGGATGATACAGAATTTTGTGTGTTAGGGTAAGTTGATTGTATAGTAGTAGGTGAGGAAGTTCAAGCCAGGTGAGCTGTTTGAGAGCTAGACAGTGGTGTGATCTGTAGGTACTGTTAGTAGCTAATTTGGCAGTTTTGTTGTAGCAGGCATCTAGTTTGGTTAGGTCAGATTTTCGAAGGCTGGTTAGGATTGGAGAAGCATATATTACAGCAGAGATAAGATGTGTGCGTGCAATTGTGGACCTAGTAGTGTCTGTTAAAAATGTTTATTTCTATATAGAGTATCTATTTGTTTTGGACTTTATGGTAAGACAGATATGGATATCGAATTTCATGTTTGAGTCAATCACAACATAGAGACATTTTGTGTGGGTAACAGGTGATATGATAGTCTTGTTATTGGATATGATGTTGAAAGAGAGGTCAGGATTGATGCAGGTCATCCTTTGTAAAACAAGTAAGACTGCAAAGCATCTTATCCGAGGCTGACACATACTGGATCCCCCTGGAATGACACCAACTACTAAGCCAATTGCTGAAGAAAATTATCTTTTCTTTATACCTAGGCATCAATCTTGGAAAAAGAAAGATTCCATTCCCATGTTCAGTCTTGCCTGCATTTTTGACATGCATGGAAAGCTCTGATACATCTCTTTGCATATCCCTCAGGGTTTTGCATCTCATATTGTTCACCCCCATGTGAACCTCCACCATGTTATAGTCATATTTTTTAGGTGCAGGGTTTTTAAGGGTTTTTGAAATATAGTGATGCTAACACCTGAAATGCAGCTCAACAACACTTTGTGTTTGTTCAGCCTAGTGAGTTTAAAATCAGTGTGCCTGACTATAAGTCACCAATCAGTAAAACATTTTTATTTGTAGAGTGGTCTGGTGTACTGGACTGCACATGATTTACTTTTCAGTGTCTCTTTGTTGAAAGTATGCTTAAATGCGATGCAGTATTGAACCTTTGCTCAGACATAGTCTTCACGTGTCTGCAATGCATTGGTAAGGATTATTTACAGCCTCAGTGTAAGATATTTTAGTGTAGGATAGTAGGTAGGTGTGTATTGCTCAAGGTTCGTGTTTTTTGTTACAGTGAGGCCACCATATTTGTAAATATTTGAATCTTTCACAAACAGTTCCTTATTGAGTAAGAGTTCATTCTCTCTGAGAATAAGGCAGTTATTACACTGCCTAAGGATACCAAGTAACATGAGGCTGGTAATAGAAGAAAAAAACAAATGTGATGACCTTCCATTTTAATCCAGAGACTTAGGGATTTAATTAGAATTACACACAGTACTATATGTAGTTTAATGATGTCACTATGCATATTTTCTTGCAAAGGGTTTACACAGAGTTACTATATAAACTGTGGTAAATAAGGTTTAGTTAGTAGGGGTACATTACCTGACAAAATAAAGTAAATGAAGTAATTTAGGTTCACTTGCATCTGTGACAATGGACAGCACAGACTCATTTAGCAACTTTAAAGTATGAGCTACGTAGAGCAGCTATGCACTGCTTTAGGAAATGTGGAGCAGCCTGGGCTACTTAGAGCACTACATATCAGCTACAAGGCACTTAGGATACTGTAGAGCAACTGTAGGCTACTACAGGCTGCTTGGACTGCAAATGGTGGACAGTGTCTTGTAGCACAACTGTAGGTAGCTTGCTACACTTCTAAATACAGTAGTGACACTTACTAATAGGACTTGGGAGTGGTGGCTGGTACAAAGACAGGCATGGATCAAAATGCCTGTGTCTGTACAGTATACATTGCAACCAAGCAAACATAAACAATTTAGGGCAAAGCTGAGCAACTAAATCAAATACACTCTCCACTAGCAAATAATACTCTTCAAGGTTTTACAGCAATCCGAGTCCTAGAAACAACTTGGCTCTTTCTCTACTCTCATTCGAGTAAACCGGAAGCAATTATTTTCTATGTAACTAAAAATGGACAAGAATATGTCAACAGTAAACTCAGTAAAAAAAAAACATAAACAGAAAGCACTCATCCCGTATCTTGCAGGGCTGTCAGCTCATATCCTTAAACCCCTCATGCTGGCAGACGATAGCTACTTTTGAAACACAGTACAAAAGATTAGTCCAGATAAAATCACTTTAGCTAGCAGATCTAGGAGACTTTCTCTTAGATGGACTCCCTTTGGGAGGAATAAAGACACCTTGATGAAGCTTCAAGTAGTTTATTCAATTGAATAGGTAGATGGACAGGTGGGGAGCTGAACAGAGAAAAATCTTGGAAATGGAAAAACAAAGAGCCAGTCCTAAAGCTTGGAGGTTAGTACTTAATTTGAACATTCCTGAAGGAACTGCGGGAGGTTGCCAGCTCAGCAGCCTGTGGAACTCCATTCTCAGTTAAAAATACGTAATTTTGTGGACTCTATTAACTAGAGGCAAGAGTTTATTTTGCAGTTGTAAGAGTAGGTTGTACAGAAATTCTCCAGAAAGGCTGTAGTCATTCCAGTTACAGACTGGTTACTAATCAGTGCTGGTTTCCAGGCTGTGTAAATGATAACTCAGGAAGAAAGGGGATAATTTCTGTAGGTTTCCAGTAGAGTATGTTATAGTTAAATAACACTAGAGAGCAGAAGCGTAGCTGGTTCATCTTTAGCAAACTGCTTGCTACAAATGTAGCGAACAGCTGTTCCACATTATACTCTGCCTGCATGTTGCACTATAGTACTCATATTTAGGTTTAAAAAAATATTTTTAAACTGTAGCAAACTGCTTCCTACAAAGTGCTCATGTTTTAGTTAAAAAAAGAAGAATTTTTTTTTCCCTTTTTGCTTTTAAACTCTAACAAACTGCTTGCTATGTTGTTACAGTTTAGGCCACACAGGGAATGCTACAGCAGTCAGGTTTGACTACAAGGTATTGCATTAAAGAGAGATTGGGATTGGCTGATCATGCCCTCCCAACACTTTGCGCCTGGGGCAGTTGACCCTCTCGCCCCATCACAGCTATGCTACTATTGAAGACTGATCACCAAGTGCAGTTGTAGAATAGAAACAGTGGTGATTACGTTTGAAATAGATTAGATAAAGTTATGTGCATGGGGTAGCTGATGTGTGGAACTTTACTGAGTTCAGCAATCAAGAAGGCTGAAGAATGGAAAAAGATCATAAATGTGCTTTTACGTTTACAAGTAATGATCAGAGTCCCAAGAATATTATGACAGAGAGCTGGATAGTTATGTCAGACAGAGTTTTGGCAGTAATTAGTACAGTGGGTGGCATTTTTAACTGGACTGGGGGACAGGACCTGTGGAAGATAAGACTGCTGTTTGGTGTATTAGAACAAAATTTATTTATTTATTTATTTATTTTATTTAACATTTGTTGACCGGGAATGTCCGACTAGGTTCCACAGAGCCTGTTTTCAGCGGAGGCCCGGGGAGAAACGCTCCAGATTCATGTCTTTGGAAAGCAAGAAAGAAGTTTAGAGTTGGAGCATGCATAATAGTTATTATAATAAGTTTGCATATTATTTATTAGATTAATGGTTTAATTGAATCGGTAAAGTATATGACCCTCTAGTAGTTAGTGTAGGGGATTTACATTCTAAGCTGTTAATTAGCTGCTTCCTGTAGTACAGGGTTTGATTCTCTCAGCCTCCATTTGCCTACTGTGTGACTCTGAGCAAGTCAATTAACCAAACAGTAGTCTCTTGTAATTGAGAAAGTGGCTTAGATTTCTCAGTGGTCTCCAGGGCTGCATGCATAGTAACACCCTGCACATCTATATGGGATTGTGTATTAGCTATAGGGAATGGAAGGTAGGCATATGTAAAACATCAAAGTGAAGATGAGCAGGATGGATGGGAATGGAGGGAGAAGAGCAAAGTGGGCTAGCACAGCAGTATAACTTGCAGGAACCACTCCATGCATGCATGTATATACAGCACAATCCTAGCAGGTCAGTGGCAAAACTGGGTGAGTATGGTAAGATGAGGCAGTGGGTTACAGCCAATATGATGAAAAAGAAATGAGGGTACTTATATTTGCAAGTAACTGTAATTGTGAAAACAGAATGGCTGAAGCTGTGATAGCTGCTTGTGATATACACAGAGACAAGGAATGTGATTCCTAATTACCGAGCTAAATTAAAATTATAATGCTCTACAATTGCTGTGCTGCTGTTTCTTTAGCAACTGCTATTCACAGAAATGTAGATTCTGATGCCAGGTAAGGACTGCTTGGCTGACCTAATATGTCCATTTCCCTGTCTTCTGAATAAGCTGAATATTCTAGTTAACCAAAAGCTTGCATCTGTTTTCTTCCACCAAGCATACATTTTGTGTTTCCTTGGTATATTGTTTCTTGAATCCTACCTTTGTTTTTCATGCCCCCACCTGCTTGGGAAGGTTGCTCTAAGCATGCACAATCATTTCTGTGAAAAAAATGCTTCTTTATAGCTCCTAAGCCTTCCAACTTATATGTTCAAATAATGACCACTTACTCTTGTATATCACTTTTGTAGCATGTATGCACTCTACAGATTCTGTAGTGGCATGTAATTTATTCTGTACTACTTCCCCTCTGCTGCTTTTCTCCATGACTGTAGAGTTCAAGCCTTGTAGATATCTTTCTGTGGTTTCTGCTGACGACTGTTCACGGTTTTTGTTGCTCTTTCTGTACTGCCTCTATTGTGTCTATGTACTAATTAAAGAGAGGTCTTGAGAATAGCATGCACCACACTACAAGTAGATGTATTACCAGCTATTTATATGGAAGGATAAAACCTTTTGTTACTCACTGTATATGTCTCTTCCTACTCAAGCAGACACTGCATCTGCCTTGTTTACCACTTTAGCAAACTGCTTGCTTGGCTTTACCGCAGATGATATGAATAGCACATTCCTTTCTACCACTGTTACTGTGGTTTGCTGTATTACTGCTTAAGATTCTTCTAAAAAATCTTCTACAATATTCCTCTTTAGTCTGATGAACATCAGTGTTTCCAGCTTCTTCCCTAACTTCCTACCAACACTCACCATTGCTGTGACAGCCCTAGCATTCTACAGTAACTCTCTAACCCCCTGTTCCCTTTTAAGCTGCACACACTCATGTGTGTGTGGTGTGTGTGTGTGTGTGTGTGTGTGTGTGTGTGTGTGTGTGTGTGTGTGTGTGTGTGTATGTGTGTGTGTGTGTGTGTGTGTGTGTCTCAGAGTTCTACAACAGCTTCCTATCCATACCCAGTAAGGCTATATGTGCCATATGTTGGCCATGTGGCCTAATAGATAAGTCATCTGACTTTAGATCAGAAGATTGCAGGTTCACGTCCTGCCATGGTTGCACAACAAGTAATGCTGCCCTTTTCTTTCAGGGAGGTGGGATAATGGTTAAGGTGTTTACCTCACAAACAGAAGGCACAGGGTTGGATTTTCACCTTTCAAAGGGACATTGGCTAGGCTTAAAATGACCAGCAAGGACAGCAAGCTTAACACTTGCCTATGACTATACGAAGCTATGTGCCATTACTCCAGTTTTCAACAGGAACCCCCCCCCCATCATACTCCCCAAAGCCCCAAATTGTTTTGATAGCTCTCCAACTGGTAATCCACTTCAAGCTGTTATGTATCACTGTCCCAAGTTTATATAAGGAAATATGCCATTTAACTGAAACATGGAATGCATCAGTTTTTTGGATTGGTGATTAAACCCCTTTTTCCTAATTGGTGCAAACTCAGATTTGGTTATGTAAAGTAAAGGGGTGTAGTGGAGTGAAGCAGACTACATATAAAATGAGGTGTGTAGCCCCCCACCATGTTTTTTTTAATAAAATTTGATGGATCATGATTTATCGCAGTGTCTTACACAGTTGAATAACGAACGGGCCTACACATGCTCCTCTGTAGACTGTGTGTCTCGCCAACCTAGGTTTATAACTAATTACCACACTCAGACTCTTTCTCTTTGTTGGGCATCATTGGCTCATATTTCTACAATAACTCCCAGAACCACACTTTCATTTAGTGTGTGCTTATGCCCTGTTGTTTGCACTAACCCACTATATACACTTAACATAAAGCTGTGTGTCAGTGTTCCTGGCCCATTTCAGACTTCTCAACTGTCCCTGTTTTGGAGGAACTTACCTACTTTTGGGCCTGAGTGATGACAAGTGACCCATAGTCACCTTTAGGTTATAACTGTCACTGTTCCAAGGTGTTGCCATAACCTCATCTCCATAACCTCTCAGGTCAGTCAGTCACTATTTCAGGTTTCTAAGGAAAGTCCCCATATGTAAACTCCCTTTAGACTGTGTTCTACTACCCCTCAGACCTCTCAACTGTCCCTATTTTGGAGGAATTTTCCTACTTTTGTGCCTCATTTGCCCCTGTACATGATGTCCCTATTTTTGTCAGTATGTTCCTATTTTCAGGCTTGATTTACCCTTTCACATAATTTTCTGGACCCCACCTCACCCCATGTGATTTTTGAAACTAACACACAGAAAACCATAATAGATAACCAACATTCTAATGGCAACAATAATTTAAATAAACTCCCTTTTTCAGAAGTAACAATAAATGACCTTGTGTGATAGAAGTTTGCAATTAAGTTCCTTAAGTTCAACAGATTTTACTCCATCTCTTTTATAATACACTTATATGTTCTATACCTTTTACCACTGACTGGTTTTTAAACGTGATTCTGAGTAGTATCCCACATTCCTACTGAAAGCAGAAAGAGTTATGTATTATTTGGTATTCAAATTTTTGGCTAATTAGAGGTCCAGATTTTTCACAAGCTGCACTTACTTTCCAAGTGCCTAGGTTCCTATTTTCAATGTCTACAGACTGAGAGGTATGCCCCAAGTATCTACAATAATCTCCTACCCATTTTCCCCTTCAAACTGCATGCATAATTGCCCCAGATTTCTAAACTGAATATACCTATTCATAACCCCTTCAGAATACATGTATTACTGCCTGAGGTTTATAAGGTAAATATCCAGATATATTCTCCTTTATTGCACATATACTACTGCTCCAGTTTCAGCAATAAACATCCCTCATCACAATCCCCACCTGGCTATGTATTTTATTGCCATAGATTTCAACATTCTCACGTGTAATTTGCATCACTACCCCAGGTCTCTATCAGAGTTTCAGACATGTGTTCCCCTTTAGCATGCATGTTTCACTTCCCTGGGATTATACAGTAATTCCCTGTCAATGATCCCCTTTACTATGAAAACCACCCCCCCCATCCATATTTCCATTCAGGATGTATGTGCCAGTGTCACAGACTTATCCTGCAGTCCACATTATGTGGCCCCCATTTGTATGGCCCCGCTGCTGCCCCAGGTTTTATTAAATATCCTCCTTCCTATGTTTCCATTCAGGCTGAATGGGCCATTGTTCCAGGATTATATATATAATCGCACATCTAAGGTCCCCTTTATCTGCCACTTTCCATTGGCCCAGGTTTCTACAATAAATGCCCCCATACTTCACATTAATGTGTTTATCAGTGCCCCATGTTTCAACAATGGTCTCCATGCATTCCTCCATTTAGGCTGTTTATGTGATATTTCTAGGTTTCCACAGCGACAAACTATTCATACTCCCCTTTAATATGTGTGTCTCCACTGCAACTTACTTCCATAATTACCTACCTATCCTCTGCTTTAGGTTATATATGTGACTGCCTTAAATTTCTAAAAGAAATTTCTGTCCATACTCCAGGTATCCACAAACTGCTCTTACTAATTCTCCCATTTAGAAACTGTATACTACTACCCTAGGATTCCACAACAACCCACTAGCCAGTACTTCTCTTTAGGCTGTAGGGGTAACTGCTCTATACTCCCCTTTAGGCTGTGCATGTCACTGCCCAGGTTTCAACAACAATCACCCACAAAGTCTTGTTGTTGTGGAAACCCAAGACAATCAGTTCATCAAAACGTAAATTAAAGATCATGCTGCTAAATACTAGGAGTCTAATCATGAAACCACACTCTTTGCAAGCATTCTTAACCCTGGCAGAAGCTACAGGCCTCCAAATCTGACTCTTCGAATCTATCAAGATTCAACCCTTTACCCTGATCCTGGGTGACTTTAATTATCCAACCATAAACTGGAAGAAATACTCACACCAAAACACAAATGCCCAGAGATTCCTTGATTTCATCAATGCAAATGTCTTGGACCAGTTGGTTGACACCCCTACAAGAGGTGAACATATCTTGGACTTGGTATTAACCAACATGAGTAACCACTGCAGCATCCCTACAGTGTCATCATTCCTGGTAAGATCTGACCACAAAGCAGTGACTTTGAAAGTCACCATCTCCCTGACCCTCCCCCCAGCTAGGGTCAAACAAAAAACTTCTCCAAAGCTGATTACAGCCACCTGAGGGAAGGTATAAACAGCCTCACAGCCCCCTCATCCTACACAGAAACTGGCACATATGTCCAAACTTACACCAAAGTACTATATGAGCATTTATATAGCTGCATGGAATCAGGAATACCAAACAGGAAGAAATCCTCCTCCTCAAGGAAGAGTAAACCTTTCTGGCAGACATCTGCAATAAATAAACTCCATAATAAAAGGAAATAAATTGCTGTCCAAGACCAAGAAGGAGCAGGTGCCCAATTGGAAGCAATGTCTCCTTAGCCTGAACAAGCAAATAAGAGCACTAGTGAAATCTTCCAAAGCAAACTTCGAGTCCAAACTGGCCTCATCTACTAAAGACAATCATAAGGCTTTCTTCACATATGTTCACAATCTCAAGGGAAGCACCCAGATCTGCTCAGAACCGGTGGTCAAGGACACCACATAAACAAGCCCTGTAGATATAGCCAACCTGCTGGCAGACAGGTTCAGTGAAAATGTCACTCCTTTGCCCCCCCCCCCCCCCATCAGTAAAACATGACATCCCCGGTACCTGCCCCTCCCCTTATTTCTAGGGAGCAAGTCATCACTGCCCTCTCAAAAACAAAAAATACATCCTCCATGGGACCCAATAAAATCCCAGGCTGCATCTTACATAAACTCAGGCAGGAGCTTGCAGCACCATTAGGCACCCAATTCAATCGAAGCCTGAGTACTGGCTTTATTCCAACCGAGTGGAGGACAGCTATTGTCATCCCTTTGCATAAATGTGAAGAGTCCAGTGATCCAGGAAATTATAGGCCAATCAGCATAACTAGCCTGATCTGCAAGGTCATGGAGTGGAATATCATGGACCTCATAAATAAGGACATTAGCAACCTCCAGACACGTGATCCCACACAGTTTGGTTTTGTCAAGGGGAGGTCATGCCTGTTAAATTTGGTCGACTTCTTTGAGACAGTCACCAAGGCCATAGACGAGGGGAAGACCGTGCACACCGCCAACCCTGACCTGGCCAAGGCCTTCAATACTATTCCCCACTCAGGTATAATAGATAAACTCTTTCAACTAGGGATCAATCCATATGTTACCAGATGGGTAGCAAGCTGGGTCACTGATAGAACCCACCTAGTCAAAACAGGAGAAGCCACCTCAAGTAGTAGACCCGTAACAAGCGGTGTACCCCCAGGACTGGTCTTGGAGCCTCTGCTGTTTGGGATATACTTCTCAGAGGTGCAGGCCAAATCTAGTGGGCTATGGCTGACCAAATTTGCAGATGACTGCAAGCTGGGTGGTGTCGTCAATTCCCCTAGTGATGTGGACATCCTCCAAGAGGGTCTCACCCAAACAAATGACTAATGCCAGAAACATGGCCTCAAACTGAATGCCAAAAAAAATGCATCATCATCTCTTTTGGGGAGAATGATGTCCCCACAAATTATCACATTGATAATAAGGCACTAATGTACGCAATCAGTCATGAGGGACTTGGGAACCCAAGTTGATAGTAAACTGCCTTTTGACCACCGTATTGCCTCCGTTGTACGGAAAGATTTCTACATGGCCCACTTCATTAATAAGGGTATCTCTTCCAGGGACAAGGTATTCATAAAATCCCTGTATTCCTCCCTTATAAGACCGATTATTAAATACAATGCCCTCAGCATGTACCTCGCAAAGCACATGGAGCAGCTGGAGAGATAACAGAGATTCCTCACCTGGAGAATCCAGGGCCTCAAACATCTACCCTACACAGATATGCTAAAAGCCCTGTCCCTCTACTCAGTCTCCTACAGACTCTTCAGAGGTAATCTCTGTCTGGCATACAAAGCAACCTCAGACCCCGCCCTGATGGGACTGCTACATATCCGCATGTCAAGCTACACTTGAGTAACCCACACGCGTGACCTCAACCTGGTCTGTGACATCAATAGAAATTGTTGGCGGGACAGATTTGTGTCCCAGAGACTCCCTCTTTTGTGGAATAGATTCCCTCTCCATGTAAAGCAGAGTACCTCATTAAACCTTTTTAAGCGCAACCTGGATAACTAGATAACCAGATGGGGAACAGAAAATACACCCCTGGGATTCCACCCATGTCCCTGCTGGACAGTGGCATAGGGTGCTGACTTGTTGGAACATGGGCTAAATTCTTGGCTAGGGTTGTAAGGGCCTCAGGGCCAATAGCCTAGTAACTTCCTATGATCCTATGATCCTATGAATTTTACACTGAGCTTAAATGGGGGTAGACATGTATGTGTGTCACTGCCCTGGGATTCTACAACTACAGCCCCCTTTCACCTATAGATGGCACTGCTCTTAATTTCTACAAGAAACCCCTAATTATACTTCCCTTTTGACTGAACATATATGGCCCAGGAGTAGACAGTAACTGCCTGCAGAGGGTCTCATTAATTATGTGCATGTTGATATCTCAGGCTTCCATATAAGCCTATTATCCATTCTCTCATTTATTTTTACAGCTGAAATGGTGTAGTGGTAAATTGCTCTTACTGTAGTGTACAGGGTCCTGGGTGCGAGCTTGGCAGTGCTGAATATTCAACCCAGAGCTGTTAGACATGCTACACCTAAAGAAATCCCAATCCCTCCGAGCTACATGCTCTAGGGACTTAAACCTTGTCAGCACAATAAACAGGACACGCTGGAGGTACAGATCCCTGTCCCAGAGACTTCCTATACTCTGGAACAAGCTACCCATCTATGTCAAGCAAAGTTCCTCATTGGCACTCTTCAAGAAAAATCTTGATGAGTGGATGGGAAATAGGAAATACACCCCGGGAATCACTTCTGTGGCTCTGCTCGACAGGGGCACAGGAAAATAACTTTCTTGGGTGGCATAAGCCAGGGAACCCTGTTGGCTAGGCTTACTTAGGCTATTGGGCCGATAGCCTAGTACCTACCTATGAACCTATGTGTTACCGGCCAGGGATTTGACAACAATACTCTTATCCATACTCCTCTTCAGTCTGTTTGTATTATTGCCATAGGCTTCAAAATAGCCCCCTAGATACATCACCTTTATTCTAGACATATCACTACCCCAGGCTACAACAATAATCCATACAAATACTCAACTTCAGTTAGTGTGTGTCACTGCCTCAGGTTCCAGGAATAACATCCCTATCAATATTTTTCGCGTGTGTGTGTGTGTGTGTGTGTGTGTGTGTGTGTGTGTGTGTGTGTGTGTGTGATTTTTATTTCATCATATTTATTGACTTTTCAAATTTTACAAATTTAAGTTTTACATATAATACTGAACAATATACCCTAAACAAAGCTAAATAGCATTCATAAAAAAAGATTACATTCCATCTCTGTCCTTTTAATTTCTCTATCCTACATTCATTACAGTTAAGTATGTTCTTTCTCCCTTTTTCTCCATCAGCCTATTTTTGAAGTAATCGTGCCTTTTTGCCTCACTCTCTTTTTCTATTATACCCCATTTCATCTCAGTCATGTCAACTACTTCCTTCCCCAGCATGAACGATAGAAAGCATACGGCCTTCCTACGTCTCACCCAGAATCACGACTCTGCCCCTTATGCTGATCCTTCTTCCACTTATTATCCTTGATCACCACTTCTCTCAGACTCCTCTTAAAATCTTCACACCCAGACACTTTACTCATCCAGCTCTTGCCTAAAGTCTTATTACAGTTCTCAATCACCTCTCACTTGCATGCCTCCAAAATTAGCTTTCTGACCTCCCCTTGGCCTGCATTTGGGGTTTAACTCTCTCCTCCTTGTTCCCCCATAATTCCCAACCTCTATACCAGACAAATAAACCACCTAATTATGCTTCACTTCCCTTGCATAATCTTCTACGGATGTCTTTACCCTGTTTTCACAGCACTCTTACCATTGCACATTCCCACCACATACGAACGCGGTCTCCTTTATCTTTTCCACATTTCCAGCATTTCTCCTCTGAAAAGACCCTTCATCCATTATCTGAAGGGGGGGGGGGGTTATACCATCTGTCGACCAGCCTGCAAAACATGTTCCCTTCTGAATATTTTCTGTAGAAACATTAGACATTTCTCACCCCCATATGTCTTCCTCCCTTATCTATTGCTGCTACAAGTGCCCCACAGAACTTCCATCATTCTCATATCCTCAGCTGCTAATGACTATATCCATACTAGTCTCCATCCATCCTTTCTGTATCTTGTGTTCTTTAGCAATATCCTCCTTTCCTGCTGTCAACTTTCTTTCACTGACTGTCTGCCTCCTTTGCCACCACCCTTCTTTCTATAAGCCACTTTTCTGAACATAACCCAAAACAATACCTGAACCCCAGAAAACCCAAATACATCTCATTCCCATCTGATTGTCATAATCTTGCACTCACTGAAACCCACTTTCCTTCCATCTCAATAGTGCCTTCTCTGTCTCATGTGGTATCTACCCCCCCCCCACAGAAGTTACAACCTCTTCTACTCCACTGCACACCCTTCAGTTCATAGGTAGGTACTAGGCTGACTGCACTTGTGGGCCATTTTAAGCCTAGCCAGATTTCCTCAGTAGGAATTAAACTCTGTATCTCTTGATGATGAAGAAAGCACCTTAAATATTATGCCAACCCCTAATTCATCCAGCTATACTGTCCACTACTCTACCTGCAAATGTCCTCACCATTATATCTGTATCTATCTCCAGGCATCTAAATGCTCCCCCTTCACCCATTCTTGACCTGCTCCCACAAAACACATTCCAGCTTACTGTTTTTATGCCACCCAAACTCTGTACCAGGCTACAGCTGTCAAAAATCTCCTGAAGTCTGGCACCCCCCGCCTGCCAGTCTTCTCTCCTCCCCATTTCCCCTTCTGCTTTTCTTACTCCCCTCCCCCTTCCACAAGTAAAGGTCCCATATTCTATCTCTTCTATTATTTAACTGTGGAAATTAGTACCATTATGGCACCCTAAATATAACATATGGGGCAAGAGCATGCTTCTAATAAACTTTACACTCCATTTCAATGTAAGGATCTTCTCCAGTCACCTGGAATTTACCATATTACTCCCCAGTGAGTTCCAGTTTTGCCTAATGTGATACTGCATCATCAGATGACAACCCTACCTCCAACATTTCCTGGCCCCCACTGTGAGCACCACCAGCTGAGAATCTTATGCAAGAGGATGCAGCCAACAGAAACAGTGTCTTCCAAAGTAAAATGTAAAGGTATGTAGGTGCATCTGGTTCAAAATGTACAAGGGTCAGTTTCTCTGTAATGTATTTAATATATCATCATGAAACAATCTCTTTTTTGGAGGTCTAAGATGCAAGACCCTTTTAGGAGCTGTTTAAATGAAGGCTTGGAGTACAAGGGTAGATACATGGGCAAACAGACTGAAATAGAAGCCCAGGCCACAACAGGTGCATAAGATAACCCAGTTTTGTAAAGGACTGAAAGGTAGTCCAGGACCATTGCCACTTGTGCCTTGTTTGGATCTTGATCTCTGGGCAGACACAAGAGGGAGTATCTTGCCTTTTAGATTGGTAGGATTTTCTTGCAACTGGTTTTCTAGCCTCCATCATAATGTTTGGTATAGCCTCAGAGTACATGTACCAAATGGGAATTAATGTGAAATCCCCCAAGATGCCAGCCTTAGACTGTCCATGTCCCAGTGTGGAAGGCATGCTTTGTTTAGTGTGAGAAGGTACATATACAGAAGCAACACATTCTGTTTTTCCCCTTTTTGCCAAACTGTGGAACAGGGAGAATCATTTCTGCATTGGTCAATAAGGAACCATTACCATGAATTTTAGTCTTTCCTCCTTGGTTTTAGGAATGACCTCTAGATCAAGAGCATTCAGAATATGAGAGGGAAGCTGTAGAGAAAAAGATCCGCCCAATTCAGGGAGAACCCATTTATCTTTCAACTTTATGGAGTTGCTGTTCTGCAACAGAACTCTCTTAGTAACCTGTTTTGACTTGAAGTAACCAGGTCTATGCTTGACACACCCCATATCTTGGTCAGATCTAGAAAGACATCCCAGATCAACATCTACTCATGAGGGTCTAGCTGAGATCTGTTTAACCTATCTACCAACACATTTCTTGTAAGAGGATGTAGGCGGCTATTAGTCATGCTTACGCCTTGGGCTATCTCCCTAGATTCCATTACAAGCCTGGATTATGAGTATGAGTGGGCCCCTCCTTGTTTGTATATGTTTCACATTATAGCTGTTTTGCCTATCATAATATGGGGGGGGGGTCCTCTCCCTGAATATGTATCTGAAAGCCTTCAATGCTAGAACGACAGCCATGATCTCATTCATATTTATATGTCTTTTCATTATGTTTTTTCCCCCAAGTCTCTTGAACTTTGACTTCTCTCACATGTGCCCCCAGGCTGTGCATAAGGAATTTGCAGTGAGGATCATAGTGGTCTGGGATGTTCTGAAAGACAATTCCAGGTTGAGCTGGTGCTGCATCATCACTCATAAGATCCTGGTGCAAGACAGGAGGTGAATGTTGTTCTCTAGAAATTAGGTGAGCTAACATCACTTGTTTCTGATGTACCACTGGAGTTTTCTCATAGGTTCACACTAGGCTAACTGCTCTTGTTGACCATTTTAAGCCTAACCAATTACCCCAAGTAAGAATCAAAGCCTGTACCTTGTGTCTGCAAGGTAAACACGTTAACCATTATGCCAACCTCCCACCAAATTTAGAGGTCAGAATCAAAATCTGTACCTTATATTTGTGAGGTTAAGACCTTAACCATTATGCTAACCTTGCACTCATGTGTAGACATGCTAGTGGCATCATGAAAATATAAGACATCATGAGGCCTAGCATTCTGTGGACCTTTCTTGCTGATTCTGAATCCTGCTGAGAACCTTTCTGAGGAGACAGCTGTAGTACAAATGCTTGTACATTTAAGTAGAAGCACGGTGCAATATAGAAGACCAGATCTTCCCCAGCTGGGTGCATTTGTTAGCTTTGATTCTCACACTGTTTCTTCATTCCCTTTCCTATTCTATGTGTTGGAACCTACTGTTTTTTCTTTCACATTTTCTATCCCTTTGTTACTCTTTTGTGTCCATTTATTTAGTTTTTGTTAAATGGGTAGATGGGGTGACCACAGGACCTTTTCAGACACAACCTGGGCTCACTAGTGAGTGGTACAAGTAAAATATATGTGGAGAATATCAGTTATATGGAAAACCATAGTACTGTAACACAGAATATGTTATATATGTTATAGTATAATGCACACAGCAACATTCAAAAGTATTTGCATCAACAGTAACATTCATCAGTCAATTAGAGCAAACTGAAATATTCAGCTACTATCTCGCAAATTATTATTAGAGTGAAGAGCAATGCAAAATGAGCAATAGTTATCTTTATTAGAATATCATATCTCCAAAGTCACAGCATTTCTTCTGGTAAGAATTAAGGCCTCATTTGGAAGGCTTGCAGTGCTCGGGCCTGTATTACCTGCCCAGGAAGAATGTTATACCAGGTTGACGCAGTCTTCCTTGATGCTCACACTGTAACAGTTAATCCCAAACATTGGTCTTATCAGTGTTACAGTGTCATATTATTTGTTCTAAGGTTAAAGCGGAGGTTTCTTTCTATTAGATTTGAGAATAATGAGATGCAGAGATAGTGTTTGCTTTAGATAGGGTTCCTATCACATAGTCGGACTTTTACAAGTTCGAACCTCATATGGTCGAGACCATAAGTTCGAATTTGTAAAAGTTCAAGCATTTGAATGGAAATCTCCATAAGCAGAGGTTTCCATTTTGTTCAATGGGGTGCAATCTCGGAGTTGGAATATTTAAGTAGTGGGGGGTGTGGGGGGTACAGGAGGGCTTGCCCCCCCTGCTTAAAACAGTTTATTTTGTTTTCTGTTGTTTTTTTTTTTTTTTTATCCATAGTCGAAGTTTTGTAACTTCGAACATAATGGTTCGAAGTTATAAGACTTCGACTATGTGATATAGACCCCTTTAGATAGAAAAGTAGACATAGGTTCATAGGTTCATAGGTAGATACTAGGCTGTCTGCCCTAGGGCATTTATAAGCCTAGCCAGAGTGTATTTGGCTTCCGCCTCCCTATTAGATTAGCCTACTGTGCCTCTGTAAAGTAGGTCACAGAAGTACCCTTTTAAGATTAGTTTACTGTGCCTCTGTCTAGCAGGGATACAGGAGAGATCCCAGGGGTGAATTTGCGATTTCCCATCCACGCGTCCAAATTTCGCTTGAAGAGGGTCAGCGAGGGGCTATGTCTAACATGAATTGGGATTCTATTCCAGAGTGAGGGGAGCCTCTGGGAAATGAATCTGTCCCTCCAGCATGTCCTATTTATTTTTGTGCTGAGGTTTAGGTCCCTGGAGCATGTAGCTCTAAGGGACTTGGATTTTTGAGGTGGAGCATGTCCATTAATTCTGGGTTTGACATGGCTTTGTACGTCAGGCATAGATCGCCTCTGAGTAGGCGGTAAGCAACTGAGTAGCGCTGGAGTTTCTTTAGTCGAGCTGCATAGGACATCTGTTTGTAGCCCATGATCCTCTTGGTGAGGTACTTTTGGGGTCTCTCCAGTTGCTGCAGGTGTCGGGTAAGGTACATCCCAAAAGGGGCATTGTATTCAATTATGGGCCTGATGAGTGACGAGTAGAGGGGCACCATGACCTCTCTTGATCTAGATGCGAACCTTTTTGTGATAAGGTGGGCTATATAGAAGGTCTTTCTAACCACTTTGGCAACGTGATTATCAAAGGAGAGATTACTATCTACGTTGGTCCCCAAATCTCTAATTACTTCTTCTGTACTTAATGGATTACCACCTATGTGGTAATTTGTGGGCACCTTGTTTTTCCCAAAGGGGATGACTATGCACTTTTTAGCATTTAGCTTGAGGCCGTGGCTCTGGCACCAAGCATCCGTGTCTGTGAGACCCTTTTGGAGGATGCTTGTGTCAGCTGGAGATTCGATTATGGCCCCCAGTTTGCAGTCATCTGCGAACTTGTCAGCCATAATCCCCCCGTGTTAGCCTGAACCTCAGAGAAGTATATACCGAACAAGAGAGGTCCCAGAGCTGAGTTTGTTCTTCCTACAATAAGCAGCCAGTTTGACAATACTGAAGTAGGCAGTGTAAGTTTTAGAAACTACCAGGAAGACAAAACAGGATATTTTGTTAACAGCTGTTTGAAGTCATGTGTTGTTTGCAAAAATGTTTAATGAGAGTATGGATTGGGCATATTCTAATGTTTAAAATTATATTAACAACATAATTAATCATTAATATTTATGGTTGTCTCGCACCAGTGATCGTCTTCCTTCTCAGCCTCCCATGAAACCTTTAAACTTATCCCTAAATTGATAACTTTTTGAATTTCTCTGTGCATCTCCCATGCTTTCAGTCTGTGCAGAGATTTTTAATTTGTTGTTTTAAATGGTGTAACACAAATCTTGATTTTCTTTTAGCAGAGTCACCTTGCTAAGGCAGCTTTTTGTGATTTTTTTTTTTAAATTTCTCCAAATTTTTGGGTTTTACACAGTGACAGGATAGGATCCAATTCCTAACTCTGGACCCCCTAAAGGGTGAGAGGTCAGCCTAATGGTCAAGGTGTTTGCCTTACAGACACAAGGTGCAGGGTTCACTTCTCTCAAGAGATACTTGGCTAAGCTTAAAATGGCCCACAGAGGCAGATAACCTAGTACTAATCTATGACCGTAGTTAAATTTCACCAAATCACTTTTTCTGGTCTTTTGATGTCTGCCTAGAGAACTTTCTCAGCACTTGTACCCAGATTTTCCTGCTTCTGTAGTTCATATAGAGTTCGCTGCACTCTTATCATATCTATAAAAGTACACTTGGCAATTCTTTATTAGGCCATAGCCAGCCTTAGGCATAGGCCAACTAGGTGGCCGCCAAGGGTGCCACTCTAGCAGGGGCGCTTTTCCAGTAAACTGAATAGTGTAAATAAACCAGGATGGGGTTACCAGATGGTGTGAGGGGGTGCTGTGGAGCCCTTTTGCCTAGGGCACCACTTGACCTAAGGCCACCCCTGTATTAGGCTAATTGCTTTAACTAAAACTTGAACTTTTGGGGTGTGTTGCAAGAAACACAAAAACTGATAAAGAAAACTCAATGGGAATTACAGACCTGATTCTGAGTAACAACTAAGTACAATGCAGTAGAACACCACAATTAGTAACTTACTGGAGCTGTGAAACTATGATGTTGCTACCTAATTTGTGGATAACAATCAACAGCTAGTTATTAATGTCTTTCTATTAATGGGGAATAAGTTTAATAGTAACAATAAAGTAAGAGTACATCAGACATTACTGATTAACAATGATCAAAATGCAAAAAGTGTGATGTATTGATTATTCTCAGCCAGATTTTTATAAAAATGAAGAAAACGCAATAGATGGAAGTTTAGTGCAAACATGCAATATTGTGTCAATATTATGTAACATATGATTATAAATAACTTAGTTAAAAGAATTAAAGTGGAAACAGACCATATGACAAATGATTAACTTGTGACTGAATTAAAAAGGAGAGCTATGAAATATTGAACGCATAGACACTTGAAATGCAGCAGTAGCATTGTTGCCTCACAGTAAGAGGTTCTCTCGTTCGATTCTCGGCTGGAGTGTGGGAAGTGCCTTCTGTGTGGAGTCTGCATGTCCTCCCTGCGGTTGGGTGGGCATTCAAAAGACATGCGTAAATGGGCGTGCCTTCACTGAAGGTTGAACATCGAGCTGGTACCTCGGCATTCGTGAAAATCTACTGCCAATCATTAGCGGACTGGAGTTCCGCTGTGGCGACCCCTAACCAGGAAAAGCCGAAAGACAACAATAAGACACTTGAAAATAGCTGACACCTCTGCCAAAGTACAAAATGATAATCTGATGATCAGCTACGAATCAGTTGGCGAAAATATGTTCCGTTAGTTTATTTTTATATGTGTTGGTCAGGAAACCCTGACCGCAAATTGCTTTCTGTCATCCTATCATCTCAAATGTTAGCTCTTATGGTTTTGTAGCCTAATCACGAGAGAGCTGTGTAATTATATTATACCACTGGAAAAGTCCAAGCATGCCTGGAAACTTTGGTAGTAAGAACCTCATGATGATTTCTTTCACTTTGTTTTTATTTTTTTAACTGTTGAGTTTCAGGGAAATATTCACAAATTCATCTGCACTTGATGGAAGGAAGCAATATAAATGTGACCTTTATCTTTACCTGTTTTGGCTGAATGCAATGGACTCAGTGTTAGACTTGATATTTATTTTAGTACCTGGAAAATATGATCTCTGGCTTGTGTTTGTCATACCCTAAGGGGTCGTCAGGTAACTGCAGTATACTCTTAGCTGTTTCCCACACCTGATAGTGTTGTTAAGCAGGAATAACCATTAAACATTAAAAAGGATACATCTTCAAGTTGGGCCAATCTGTTTTTTTTTTTACCTTAATGTTGAGAAATAATTCCGTTTTGATACTAAGGTACACTGTCTGATAACACAGATCTCAGCAGGGCAAAAACAAGTAAATAAAGAAGAGTTAAGCAAATAATGTACCATTACTTAGTCCCATACAAAAACAAAAACAATAAACAAAAAAAAAAACAAACAAACAATTTTGAAGCTTCCTCTTCTTCTCAAATAATCTGTCTCTATTTACTTTCGATGAGCACTTTTGTATGAAGACTTCACGAGTGCAGAGTTTTAACTTTTAAATGCATACATGTTGGAACATAGGAGGTTTCACAGTAGCCCATAGGAGAAGTAGAAACTGGTACTGGCTTGGAGACACTTGCAATAGCAAAACAGAGGAGGATAACAGTAGACCCAGCACTAAGTGAGAGAAACACGGACTAGCTAGTAAGATCTGCAAATGTGGCCTTCCTCACTATCAATTTTGCCTTGTCATTGTGGCAAGAATTGTTTTACTTTGCCAGGCTCCAAGAAAAAGATTTTCAGTAGGGGAAGAAGCCCATACCCCGACTTGAGGCATATTGTATACTTATTATTGGCAACAATGTTTCTACTGACCAGTAGTGATGTGGCCGTAGCACTGGCACCTACGTGACTAACACATCAAGAAGTGTAGGGTGATGTGCTGCAGGCTATTTAGTTAGTTACGTCCTTACGTCTTCTATTTGTTAACCAGGTAGGTGGACTGGTCGACTGACCCTTTTCATCCATAACCTGGAGAATATCAAAATGCAGCAGCAGTACAATTAGGTACAAAGACTGGAGAGTAACAGACATGAGTACAGCAGATCACACTATATATATCATGCAAATATAAGAAGTATAATAGATTGCTATTTTTAAACAAGAAACACATCCAATAAACCATCACTTACTAAACCATAGGCCTGTCCTCACAATTCCCATTCCCTCCCATGCAGCCTGCTCTCACCCTTTTCCAACAACCCAGAAATTGCCTCTCTGGCAGCCACTATTACTAGACACAGCAAGGCCCCAAGATGTGCAGGCAACTCCGACTCTGCACCACAGGCCAGAAAAATCATCTCCCCCATCAGACCAATCGACCCACCCAGCATCTCCGATATTGCATCCTGCAGGGAATCTTTAAAGTCTGCCAACTCACTGAACTCCCAGAATATATGTTCCCAATTACCTCTTTCTTCCCCTTCACACCACCAACATTTACTGTCTGCCTTAGGAAAAATTCTCTGGAGTCTACTTGGGGTATAAAAATATCTATGTAAACATTTCCAGGCAAAAATCCTAAATCTTCTGGATTTTGTTGCATATTTGGGAGACATACATACATCCTCCTGTTGTTTCATAGATGCTATTAACATATAATAAGCATTATAGTTTTAAGTAAGTAAGCATCAAATATTTCTATATACATTATATACAAGAATTATAGAATACCAGTTGTTGGTTGTTATACCATTTTTATGAAAAAGTAGACAGTTTTTCTATATTTATCAAACTTATTTAAAGCATTTTAGTCATTGTTTCTAAAGCATTCACATAAAGCTTCTTTGATGAGATAACTTTGTATGTTTTAACTCCTGCAATGAAATAAAGCTTGAGATTTCAGCTGACAAATAGTTCCAGGTTGCTGGGTGTGAAAGACACAATGGTTTTATGCAAACTGCTGTTTTAAAACATGTCCGGAAAAGTGCCACACTGTTTTCTTGATTGCCACTCTAAAAGAATGATTGTTCTCTTATAATCAGCTTTATTTTCTCTGAGTGTGAGGGTGGTGGTGGTGGGGCACTATCCTTAATTTTTACTTTTAAAGCAGTGGACAGCTAAAACCTATTCTTGCACAAAACAAACTTCCTCACAGTGGCAACTCAGCATTGTGAGATGACTACAGAGGGCCAATACATTAAACCGCCAACTCAGTTCATTATATAAATACGGATGAAAAGGGGGAGAGAGTAAAGATGGAAAAGGGAGAGAACAAGCAGTGCAAAACACACAAGGGTAACTTTAATGTCCATTTGGATGACATGTTAAACCAAGGCCCTAGTTATTTGAGTTGGTGGTAGCTCAGGTGGATATTAAAAATCCCTCGGCACCTATGAAAAATAATAGGGGAAGTTCCCTGCCAAATTACCCTTATTAATATAAATACCTCCTTGGGTCTTTCCTGAAAGGCGGCCACTAGCCTAGTCGGAGTAACACGATCAACAAAGGATAAATAAAATAAAAAAAAAAGAATGATATGCTTGGGGAAAAAGGGCATTTTTAGAACAGGTGTCCATTTTATGTTTTTTAAGAAGAAGGGTAGATGGTGAATATAACAAGCAGCTTATGTAGGAAGGATAGAAGCAGATAAACATAAAATGCAGACATAGGCAGGAGTAGTATAGAAATAAGAGGTAGAGAAAAGAGTGGAGGAGCTCAGATTTACAGAGGGAAGACCACCGGTGATGAGGGGCTTTGAACAGAAAGAAATATAAGGGAAGGAATACCATGATGTAAGATAAGACAGGGTACAGGAGGCCTGCCTAACTGGCCAAGATACAGGCCTTTATTACTGTTCACTGGTGAAGCTTCTCATGTGTTAAAGAACAGGACACCTTGTCTTTTTAACTTTTTTCCTTTGTTTTGGTAAGATGCAAAATAAGTAAACCCCCACATGTATTTAAAGCTACGCATGCACACACACACACAAACATAGACACACACATGCACATACACACACATACACACGCACATACACATGCACAGTCACACGCGCACACACGTGCACATGTGCACACACACACACACACACACACAAAACACACACACACACACACATATACACATGCACATACACATGCACAGTCACATGCACACACACACACATGCATGCGCGCACACGCACACACACACACACACACACACACACACACACACACACACACACACACATATACACGCACAAGCACAAATACATAGGTTCATAGGTTCGTACTAGGCTATCTGCCCTAAGGCATTTATAAGCCTAGCCAGAGTGTATGTGGCTTACACCACCCCTTAGGATGAGAATACTATGCCCTTTTAGGGTTTAGTTTACTATGCCTCTGTCTAGTAGTGACACAGAGATGACCCCCGGGGTAAACCTACGATCTCCCATCCACTCGTCGAGATTTCTCTTGAATAGAGTCAGTGAGGGGCTCTGCCTAACATGGACTGGGATTCTGTTCCAGAGTGTAGGGAGCCTCTGGGTTATGAATCTGTCCCTCCAGCACGTCCTATTTATTTCTGTGTTGAGGTTTAAGTCACTTGTTCTCATGGCTCTGATGGATTTGGATTTTCTGAGGTGGAGCATGTCCATTAATTCAGGACTGGACATGGCCTTGTACGTCAGGCACAGATCACCTCTGAGTAGGCGGTATGCGACTGAATAGAGCTGGAGTTTTTCAGTCGGGCAGCATATGACATATGTTTAAGACCCTTTATCCTCTTGGTGAGGAACTTTTGGGGTCTTTCCAACTGCTGCAGGTGTCGGGTGAGATACATCCCAAATGGGGCATTGTACTCAATCATTGGCCTGATAAGAGAAGAGTACAGGGCACAATGACCTCTCTTGATCTAGATGTGAAACCCTTCATGATAAGGTGGGCAATATAGAAGGTCTTCCTAACCACTTTGGCAATGTGAGTGTCAAATGAGAGGTTACTGTCAACCTGGGTCCCTAGGTCCCTGATTACCTCTTCTGTACTTAATGGATTACCGCCTATGTGGTAATTTGTCGGTACCTTGTTTTTACCAAAGGGTATGACTATACATTTTTTGGCGTTCAGCTTAAGGTCATGGCTCTGGCACCAATTATCCATTTCTATGAGGCCTCTCTGAAGGATGTTTGTGTCCGCTGGAGTATCAATTATGGCGCCCAGTTTGCAGTCATCTGCGAACTTTGTCAGCCACAATCCTCCTATGTTTGCCTGTACTTCGAAAAAATAAATGCCGAACAAGAGGGGTCCCAGGACTGAGCCCTGTGGGACACCGCTTGTGAATGGCTTAGAGTCTGACATAGCTCCAGCAACTCTGACCTTGTGGGTTCTGTCCTTGAGCCAGTTTGCAACCCATCTTGTGACATATGGGTTTACATTTAAGCTGGTGAGTTTGTCTATGATGCCCGAGTGGGGTATTGTGTCAAAGGCTTTTGCAAGGTCACGGTAGGCTGTGTGAACTGCCTTACCCTCATCAATGGCCTTAGTGACTGTTTCAAAAATGTCAACCAAGTTCAAAAGGCAGGATCTGCCCTTGACAAAGCCAAATTGAGTAGGATCCAATGTCTGTAGGTCCCCAATGTCTTTGTTTATGAGTTCCATAATGATCCTCTCCATAGCTTTGCAGACCAGGCTCGTCAAGCTTATCGGGCGGTAATTTCCAGGGTCTGTAGAAGCACCGCCTTTGTGAAGTGGGACCACTGTTGCCGTACGCCACTCTTTGGGTACATATCCTGTAGTAAGGCTAAGATTAAACAGCAGCCTTATGTGTGGTTTTAGTTCCTCTTGGAGTTCATGTAGCACACAGCCCGGCTCACCATCCGGTCCCATTGATACTGTGTTTTTAGCTTTAGAGAGGGCGGCTCTCACCTGGGCATCTGAGATGTTAGGGAGGCTACACTCTGCTGGGATAGTTATTTCTCCTTTTGGGGGGGAGGGGAAGAGAAATTTGCACTGAACCTGTCTGCCAGAATGTTGGCAATGTCAGTGGGTTCAGTGTATTTTGTGTCATTTTGGACTAACTCTGAGCATATCTGGGAGTTTCCACCCAGGTTTCTAACATAGCTAAAGAAGGCCTTGTGATTGTCTTTTGTGTCTTTTGCGATTTTTCTCTCAAAGTTGGCCTTGGATGATTTTATGAGTGATCGTAGATTTTGCTAGTACTGATCAGAGACGCCTTCCCTTTTAGGGATTTTGCTCTGTCATGTAGTAGCTTCCTCCTCCTGTTGTAAAGTTTGTTTATGGCTGGGGTCCACCAGACCGGGCGCCTGCCTTTGGGGGAATGGGTCTTGGTTTTATTTGGGATTGCATGATCCATGCATTCTTGAAGGTGCCCATAGAAGGCATTTGCAAAGGATTCAGCAGTGTGGGTTGTGATTTCCACTGGCCCAGGGGCCTTGAAGGATACCACTTCAGTCTTAAGAAGTGTGAAGTTTGCTTTTGAGAAGTTCTTCACTGTGGTCTTTTGTGCAGGGGTGGGGCGGATGTGGATTTCCAGTGAGATTAATTTATGGTCTGATCTTACCAAAGAGGGATATACTTCCGGTGTGGAGCATTTTGTCCCCATGTTTGTGATGATCAGGTCTAGTATATTGTCTCCTCTTGTGGGAATGGTGACTAGTTGTTCCATTGCATTTGAGTTTATGAATTCTAGGAACCTTTGGGCTAGGGTGTTGGGGCTTGAGTAATGTTCCCAGTCTATGTTTGTGCACAGTTGTACGCACAAACACATACGCATGCATGCACACACACACGCACACACACACACACACACACACACACACACTATGACTTGATGGCAGGGATTTCCCCAAGATTTCTGGATATGTATATGAGCTTCCAGACATACCTCTCAACCTCTTAGAGCAAGAAATCTGGGAAAAGCCTGACATAAATGGGGGACAAAGGCCCAAAAATAGGGACACATTTTAAATATTGTTCTTATAAACTTAGAAAGTTGCTAGAATAGCAGGATTTGTGTTACCATGCATTTTCTGAAGGATATGAAGTTCTGAAACTCAAATGCATGTCATTATTTATTGACTTTAATCCTTAGAGCACTGCAGTGATTTATCAAAAAAAACTCAGTTTTTATGAGGAACAGACCAAAAATATGAGGCAAAAATCTGGATATGTGTGAAAATCTGTACAGTTAAGAGGCATGCAGAGGGTTGAGAGGGTGGCCTAATAATTAAGGTGTTTGCCTTACAAACACAAGGTGCAGGGTTTGAGTCTTACAAGGGATAATTGGCTAAGCTTAAAATGGCTCGCAAGGGTAGTTAGTTTAGTACTAATCTATGAACCTATGCTTCCAGATCATTTTTTTCCTACTGCATATGTCCTATATATAATTAAGGATGCAGGACATTTTGTAAACTTATTATATTAGAAGGCTTTAATAACACAGCTAGTCTTACAACAAGAACACATCTTTTTGGACATAGTTATCTTATTTTGTGCTATTTTTATTTAATTTAAAATAAGCAATTTGGTAGTCTTTGGCTGGGTAAAATGCTGACTGCTTAAAAATTAATTTGCACATCTGTATTCCTAGTACTGAATCAAACTGAATTTCATCACGTAAAATATTCCAAATGGTAACTACTACAGAGCTATTAAAACTCACAAGTCAATGCATACAGTTCGCAGAAGTAACACATATGGCAGGAGTCTAAAGGAAAATGCATCTGTGAAACCTGTTACTTGGGTCTGCATAACTGCAGAGAGCACACGTTCATGTATCGGTCTCTCCTATACCACTGAACCCCTTAGTGCAATATATCTGGACAAAGCCTAAAATCATTGTGGGCAAAGGCCCAAAAATAGGAACAGATTTTAAATATTTCTCCTATAAACTTAAAAAGCTGCTAGAATAACAGAATGATAGAATGATTTGTGTTGACATGCATTTTCTGAAGGAAATGAAATCTGAAACTGAAATGTATGGCATTATTTAGTGACTTCAATCCTCGGTGATTTGGTAGAAAACCACAAATTTTATGAGAAACAGACCAAAAATATGAGACAAAAGTCAGGACATTCTGCGAAAATCTGGATGGTTGAGAGGTACTGTCTTGTCTGCCCATCTCATTTAATATTTACACTAATTTACACTAACTCTTCCTTTGCTCAAGGCTTTCTCATAAATATTAATTAGCTTATCAAATAGCATAGGAAGACTTTCACTGACAGACAGGAAGGAAGTGAGCAATTATGGACAAAACTTTTATTGAGGACAGCATGTATTTCTGTGCAGTAAGGTACAGAAGTATTTGAATTCCTGTTGATATAATCATTTATTTTGGCTCAGAGTCTTTACAAAGTAGCAGTTGCTTGAACAGTGTTTCTTTTGTTGCTGGAGGCTGAATCGGGCATCATGAAGTTGGAGGTAAGAGGTTCTAATCTGATAAACAACTTGCTTCCTCTGGATCAGACGGTGCCCTTTTAATCTCAAACTCTGACAGGCTGCAGGGTTAATTTTTATAAATAATGCAGGTTGTTTTGTTAAAGAAAGTTAGGGACAAAAACTCATGATGGTGCAGATAAAGAAATATTTGCTACAGGGAGTGGCACAGGAAATGAGCATATATTTGTTTTTCTGATCCTGTACTATATTAAAGTAACATGTCCTTGTGTTTCTAATTGTTACATTTTAGACTACTGAGTACAGAACTACAGTCATGAAGCTGTGGGTAAGGAATGCAGCCTGTAGCTAGAGTGTGGTCAGAAATGTTTTTTTTTTCACTGAATAAGTATAGTTTGAGAATTACAGACTTGTTCAGAAGTAAAACAGTACTGAATTGCCAGTTATTGTGGGAGATGTCTTGAGTCTTTTATCTCTGCAGTCTAATGTATTAAATACCATAAAATGCTTATTTCTTTCTGAGTACTTTGTTTTTCTAATGTTAACAAAACTTTCCAAAGCCATGTTTAGGTTTTCTCCTCTGTGTACTATGAGTGGTTTAAAAAAAATCCAGAAATGAGGGGACAGAAGAAATCTGAACCAGAAGTATATCTCCACTTTTTTTTTTTTCAATGAACCAGAAAAGTGTTGTGGATGTTTGTTTATGCACCAGGTTTCTATAAGTTGTAGTGCAGTTTTTTTGTACCAGGTTTGTATAAGTTGTAGTGCAGTTTTTTTCTTTGCAATAGCATGGTCGCCTCACAGCAAGAGGTTCCCTGGGTTGATTCTTGGCTGGGATGCCTTATATGTGGCATTTGCATGTCCTCCCTGTGTTCACGTGGGTTTCCTCCGGCTGGTCTGGTTTCCTCCCACATTCCAAAGACATGCAGTAGGTGGATTGAACACTCTAAAGTGCCCATTGGTGCGTGTGTCCGAATCTGTGGTGTGGAAGAAATACCATGGCGGGGCCACCCGGGGGGTGTAAATCTTGGTGATTTCAATGTGGAAACAAGAACTTGCCTTGACAAGGAGAGTTATAACATAAGAGACAGTGCATAGCTGACATATTTTACCCTGGATGTGGTGCTGCCTGAAAAACCTAAGGGATCACAAGATCGAAATTTAGTTGACTACTCTGAGATGGTGGTGTTATCATCCATAAAATATAGGCTATATTTATAGTATGTGGGACTGAGATACACTGAAAAGGTAACAAACCAAGTCAAAACAATAAAAAAATGGAAAAAAAGAGTATACATGTCAAATTGGAAATTCCTTTTCCTTTCATGTCTCTTCAGAAAGACTCCATTAGGCATACTGGAATGTGTGTCGTCTGTTGTGGAATGTTAGTGCTTGAGTTGGAGAGAGAGCATAGCTGGCTGTTTGATATGAGCAGTACAGTAAAACAAGTTTAATATGTTGACCAATTTGCAGAAATAGCCACAACCTGCTGCAAAGATTTATATTGTAAAATGTGTTAGGAATAATCCAATGAGAATTAAAATAACTGAGTACAGTGCTTTCATTTCTTTATTTATTGCCATTTGATTACTAGGAAAGTCCAACTGAGTAGGAGCCCATTTTCAGTGGGTGCCCGAGGAGAAAAGCTCATGACTTGAAACACTTTTCCTAATGTCAGGGTAATGTGGATCAGATTTGGTTTTGCTTACACAGTTACTTTACTGTCTAACTCTGAATCATGCCTCAGCTGTGCAGTTTGAGTTGTTCAGGCTGAAACAAGGATCGAGATGGTGAGAAATGCTGACCACCCAGGGCATTGAATATTAAGGGTCTTTCTTTTGCATGAGTATCGATTTTTTTTTCTCTTTTGCAGTTTTGTCAACGTTTTTTATTACAATAAAAACAACAAAAGGACAAACAAGATATGTATTTATTTTAAAACTTAAAAACCAACACAGAGGAAACTGTTTACAAACTTAAACTAAAACCGTTTTAGAAAAGGAAGTCACTTTGGAGCTTCCATGTGACTTCCTTTTTTGAGATGTATGTATTTTTGACAGCAAACCATGCAAATAAAATACTGTAAAGATCTGTTTATGGAGAACAAGCCTTGTTTATCTATTATATCCTTCAGCTGCAGTTTACCATTCTGCAGTCTGTGTATTTACACCTGTTACAGCTTTTTTAAAAAACAGTACTTATTAAATTGTATGGTGTAATTATACTTTTTCTTGGACATTTCTTATGCATTGCTTCCAATCTGTATACCCTCCATGAACATTTAAACTTTAGAAAATCGTTGTGAGGCTTATCCAGATTATTGTACACTGAAGTTTTCCACTATTTTGCTAATAGTATCTTTTGTTCTTAAAATAAAGTTCTGGTCCCTTTCTCTTCCTTTCTCCGTCTGGCTTCTGTCCTCTCACTCTCATACCTAAACATTTCCAGGTCCATATCAGCTTGGCAAGTAGCTCCCACCCATGGATATGTTCCTTCCATCTGTTTTCTTATCTTGGGCACTCCCAAAACCTGCATTTAATTTCTTTTCATATATCCCAACACCTAGAATCAATTCCTGTATTATCTCTGAGTAGTCTGAGTGGTAAGTACCATAAATTGTTATAGTACCTTATTTATGAAAATGCCCAGGCTACATACAGGGAATTGTTATACCCCTTACCCATGAAAAAGCACTTCTAGTTATGCAATCAGTTTCTGTTTTTATGACAGTATCAGAGGCTTGACCGGTGCGTATAATTGATTTTGGTGCTGGCAGATAAGGTAGCTGTTGGTTCTAGTCCCACCTCAGATGATTAGATTAATTTTCCATTACTGACACTGCAGTGAAGTATTAGGAGGTGGTGCTCTCCTGAGTGTACCGTTATTTGGATGACACTTTAAACCAGCATCCCATTTGTTTGAGTTGTTAGTAGCTTAAGTGTATGTAAAATATCCCACTACACTTATCAATAAGAGTAGGAGAAGTTATCTAGAGTTCTTGCCAAATTTCTTCTAGTCAGTATGATTACCACCTTGGGTCTCCCCTGAAAAAAAAATAGTTGGCCCAGTGGGACTGGTCTCCCCTGAAAAAAAGATAACATGTTGACCCAGTGGACTAACCCAGTAAACAAAGAAACAGTAAACATTTTTAGATCACATTTAGGATTATTTAATTCCTTCATCTGTTCATCTGTTTTCTTTTTCTTTTAAATGACAGTTCCTCCATTGTTGAAAATCTCTTACTGTTTTTTTGTGTTTGTTCTTATCATTGACAGCTGCTAAATGCACCCTTACCACTGCCTTCAATCCATCCCATAATAGTACTCCTATTTTCCCTTTTGTGTTTTATTACCTACGTTATTGTCCTCTTAACTACTTTCTTCAAATGCCCTTTCTTCTCTGTCATTCACCATTTATATTATGCCCACTTCCACCTGCCTTGCCTTTACTCACATTCTCCCAGGACAATATCCATTTGGATTATAGCATGATCTGAAGTATATCTTTCCTTTCTGTGTACATCTTTTACTGTATTTAAGTTCAGTGCAGGCATCAAATGCAGCTTTTGGGACTGCCCAAAGGATGTTCTTTTACCTGAACATCTTTTTTTTCTAGAAAAGATCTTCACCTATCCTTTTTTCTAGAAAAGATCTTCACCTATTCTATCTTTATTTCTGTCTCCGAATGTTGACCCAATCCTTTATATCCATTTCTTCCCTTATTTGTCTCAGTGCTGTGATGTGGTACTCCTTTCCTCATACAACCTGTCCAACTCTTCATCCAGAAGTACCACAATTTCTTTACCTCTTGAAAAAGTATGTGGAGAATGTGAGATTATCTTCACTGGTGTATAATTTTTATACCTATCCTATTGTTTTCTTAAACATTCCTTCCATGCCAGCAGTCTTCCTAGATTACTGGCCTTTTTCTGTGACAAAGTTTACATTTTTATGAACCATGTAGCTGCCTGTCCCTCAGGGTGCTGTTAGATAAGGAAGAGTCCGGGGGGGGGGGGGTGTTGTACAGTTACCTATCTGATATGATGCTGTTTCATTTGAGGTGAACTGTGAGTGAACCATGCAGCTACCTATTTCTTGTGATGCTACTAGATAAGGAAGGACTTCACAATGAGCTGTATTATTGCATGAAGTTGCCCCGGGGCAAGAGCTGTATTATTACATGAAGTTGCCCCGGGGTGAGAGCTGTATTATTACATGAAGTTGCCCCAGGGTGAAGCGTGCAATTACCTGACTCACATGGTATTGTTACACTTAAAGAAATTCCAGTCCCTCAGACACACGCTCCAGGGATCTAAACCTTGTCATCACAAAGAACAAAACATGCTGGAGGGATAGGTTCCTGACCCAGAGACTCCCCAGACTCTGGAATAGACTGCCCATACATGTCAAGCAGAGCACCTCTTTGGCCCTCTTCAAAAGGAACCTTGATGATTGGATGGGAGATAAGAAATTCACCCCGGGGAACACATCAGTTGCCCTGCTAGACAGAGGTCCAGGGAAGTAAATACTGTTGGAAGAAATAGCCAGGGAATTGTTGTTATTATTATTATTATTATGGCTTGTATAGGCCCTATGGCCAATAGCCTAGTACCAACCTATGAATCTATGACCATGGGGAAGTTCCAGGGTTAGTCATGCTGTTATTTTTCTGGCATGATGCTGTTACATAAGACAGGCACCAGAGATAAACTATGCAGTAACTGGTGTCTCATGGTGCTGTTACATAACAGGGGGCCTGGGTGAACCATGAAATAACCTGTCCCTCATGACATTGCTAGAAAAAGGAAATCCTTCCAGGAATCTGTGCTGTTACTTGTCCCACATGGTGATATTATAAAGGGGGAATGCCAGGGGTAAATTATGCAGTAACCTGTTCCGCATGGTGCTATTACTATTAGGGTGGGCCCTGCTGTTACCTGTCCACAAATGATGCTGTTACATAAGGGAGGAACCTGGGTGAACCATGCATTTACTACACTGCTTTTGGGGGTATGAATTTTGAAAAACAGGGTGGTTTACCCTTACTGAAGGGTTGTCATAGCTTGGATGCAGGATAAGTTCTCACAGAAGCAATAAACCTGATGTGTTGCAGTGACTGGAGCCTTAGGGAGTTTGGTGAAAGTCACATGGTGGTGGTTGTATGTATAGACTTCAGTACAAGCCTTTGTTTTAGTACTGCATGAAAGAATAGTTTGTGTGTACTGACTGGGTAGGTGAGTGTATCCAGCACACCCTTTTCAGTCACATCTTGATCCAAAGCCATTACTGCAAAAATTAAAAATACCAGGTGCAGACAATATTCTCAGGAAATGACTAAATGAAATGCTATCATTGTAATAAGTCAAGTTCAGTTGGATGAAAGGAGCAAGTAAATATACCACTGACAGTGTAATGCACTCATAACTAAAATTTTAACGGCAGGGTAACATGGGAGCAATATGCATGTAATAATTATATGTGAGGCTAAGAAAGTGAAAGGAAATTAAGAAAAAGGATGAGAAAATGCTTTAAGTAGTTCCTTAATCAAGCAGAAACAAGTTGCCTTTAAGAGATATTTCAGTAGCCATGTAGGAATGCAGAGTGGAGTTGGAGTTGTGTAGGTGGCTTAGTGGCATGATGGATAGTGCTTCTGCCTCACAGCAAGAAGTTCTCTGGTTCAGTTCTCATCTGGGGTGTCTTCAGTATGGAGTCTGCATGTCCTCCCTCTATTCACGTGGGTTTCTGTGGGTGCTGTGGTTTCCTCCATCATTGCAAAGACATGCCATAAGGTGGATCAGCGACTCTTAATTTGCCTGTCTATGTGTGATATGCAAGAAATACCCTAGTAACCTACTTATTTTTCCCCTTTTGCCTTGTAAACCCCAGTGGTAGCAGTGGCTGTCTGAGGGTCACTATAGGACTTGTGAAAGAGCAAGCAGCATCTGCAATGGTTGTGTAACTCACAATTATTACATTTCTTTAAACACTAAATTAGTGATTTCGTAAACTTGTCTACTGCTTTGGCACTTCTGAGGTCAGGTTGGAGAGAATCTCACAGGGCTGATCACACATAAAATGTACTTATTGCCATGTTTCTGACTGATGATAGTGTCATGGAGATTAACGGCACCACCATCTGTTTTTTGGGTTGAACAAGGAAATGAATGGGGGAAGTAGCCATGATCATGTAGGTGAATGATAATCTTGACTGAGCATTCTTAGATATGAAGCTATTTGGCCTTGAGTAAGGTCATCTGTATGCATTAACACTTCAAGATCCATTAGATGAATTTGGAGGGAATTCATAAAGGTTCACAGGTAAGTACTACGCTAGCTGCCCATGTGAACCATTTTAAGCCTAGCCAATTTCCCGTTCAACAACGTGAGAATCAAACCCTGTACCTTGTGTCTGTGAGGTAAACATCACAGCCATTATACCAACCCCCAATCCTTTATGGTAATCTCCATCCTTGACAAAATGTACAGGGCACAGAACAGAGTCTTGCTATATGACGGAGTGAAGTAACTTGAGATCCTAGAGGCTGTGTATGACGGGAGTGAAGTATCTTGAGGCACTAGAGGTTGTGTCCAAGTTTTACTCTTCATCTGTGACTGGAAAGCTAATCTGAAATCTTTGCACTGGATCCCATTTCCATTCTGAAGGTCTCCAGTCCCTGCCTTAATAAGGAATGACCACCAGGTCAAAGGCTGTGGTCAGATCATTAAAGACAGCCTCAGTAAAAGTGCCTCTGTCCATGTTGATTAACATCCTTTCACTGAATATATAAGGGCAGCAAAAGTGGTGAGCCTGAAGTAGAGGCCATGTTGTAATTTCAGTAGTGTATTTTTGGTGGTGGTGCTGCGGTAGCGTTGTCGCCTCACAGTTAGACGTTGCCCGTTCGATTCCCAGTTAGAGCGTCTTCTGTGTGGCGACATGCGTGAATGGGCGTTCCTTCGTTGAAGGTTGTGCGTTAGGCCCGGCAAGCCAGCACGTCAAAATCTACTGCCAATCATTAGTGGATCGGAGTTCCGCTGTGGCAACCCCTAACCAGGAAAATCTGAAAGAAAGAAAGAAACAAACAATTTTAGGTCATTACAGGTCACCATGATGTGAAGCAAAGCTAATTGGAAATGGAGTATTTTAAGCATTTCTTTATGAATGAGACCAAGACCAGTACAAGAACCCAATTGGATATTGAGCTTGGTTTCAGTATTAGAGTGTGCAGCCATGCACTAAGAATAAGAAATCCCAAGGTGGGATGCTGGGGGGGGGGGGTGAAGTTTGGAAACAAATTTAGGAAATAATGGGATGTTTACTTAGGTAAACATGAGTTGGTTAGTCCTTGCATGAAATTTCATGTCTGAGAGAAGAATGCTTACTGTATATGAAAGGCTAGACTGTATATGGAATTCTTTGTACAGTTCTCTAGGTCAAACCTCAAGTGGAGAAATTGTACTAGAATAGGAGCAGAAGCAGTGGTCTAATAGTTGTTATGATGGAGAGACGATAAGCCCCTGTTGTGAGGCACACACGGTCGGAAGCAGAGTTATTGTGGAAACCTGAAGGGCTGACTGACTGACAGCTTATAAGGGATTTGGATAAGGTTTACTGTAAATACTTGGGGAAGTGACATGCAGGTAGTGGTGTGGAAAGGTGGTTATGGAAACTTGTGGCAGTGATGCAGAAGTAAAGGGATTATTACAAAAACCCGCAATAGTAGTATACATAAACTGAAGGAGAGCTTAGGCAGGGAGTTATTTAAGAATATTGAGCAGTGACAATCTGAAGCAGACTACGGGTGTGGGGTTATTGTAGAATCCTGGGATAGTGAATCTAATGCCTTAAAATGGGATACAAGTAGGGTTTTACTAAAAACTTAAGGCAGTGATGCATTTGGCCTAACATAGGCGGGTTGCTATACAAACCAAGGGCAGTATCTCTGGTGGTTACTGTAGAAACCCAGAGCAGTAATAGTTACAAGCTAAGTGTGGGAACTGTGAGTTCTTCAGTGAGGTGACCAAGACAACAGACTAGAAAAGATATGTGAGCCTGACCTACTTCAATGATACACAGCATATGGCCTGCTGTTACACATCAGGACAGCAAACAAACTAGGCACGTTAGCAGATGGATCATGGAGTAACAGACAGACAGACTTGGTAGTAATAGTGAGATAACATACTGCAGCTTAATAACAACGCCAATTAAATGGAAGGATCATTACCATGACATTACCATAACACACTGCAGTGTAATGGCAAACAGAGTCAATTAAATGAAAGGATCATTATCACTGGGGCTGCATTGCAAGAATGTTGGGGCTGATCCTTTTCATTGTTTAATAAGTGATGTTAAGATTTGAAAGTAACAGTAGGTCTCTTTGCTGACCATACAAAGATATGAATTTGATAAATAGGATACAGTAGAAAGGAAGAAAATACGACGTGTTAAGATCACAACAACGGTGTAAGGCTTTTTAGCTTCATTTAATTTTTAAAATGTTATCTTAATTTTTCCTGTACAACGCTACATCATACACATTGGTAAAAGCTGCATTATACTTCGGAGTCAGAAACAGTTATGTTCTCACAACATAAAAATGCATGGCTGGTGTAATCTTCAGAAACTTTAAAAAAAAAATGTACTTGCTTCAGAGGGTGGACTAGGTATAAACCAGTTTATTTCAGCTTCCAGGAGGCTGACATGACCACAGAGTGCCAAGATAGCTCTCAGCAAGCCTTAAGGAGTTAAAAAAGAACATGTTGTTTACAGTCTTTCCCCCAGGTCCCCAAGTCTGAGACATTTTATCAATAAAAAATTAGTTTGTTTGTGCTCTTGACAATTACTGAGCAAACTGTTTTGTAGGACTGACTAAAAAGTTTGTTGTACAACTGAAATAAATGAGAAGAAACCAGGTCCGGAAACAGAGCTGTATTGCAGTTGGTCACCATTACATTCCTGCTTCCAGGTCGGCTAATAGCTTGTGACATGTTATGCACATTGAATGCTACGGTGTAATACTACCACCATTGACCGAGACATTGGGGATGCTGACTTAGGCCTGGAGGATGAGTATAGAATTGCACAAAGGGATACAGCTGTACTCCGATAAGTATTATTTGATAGTCAGTCTTCTGAATTGAAGGGTGTGCATTTTGTGTGTATTTTTAACTGGATACAAAGCAATAGGGTGAGGATGTCTATGAAATGAGGAAATTTGGGCAGACTGTTCACAGTCAAATATTGGTTTCCAGTCCGAATGTGCAGATTGGAGGGGGGTGCTATTAGTTTGTGTGTGAAAACAAGTTAGGCACCTGAATGTCTGATGGTCATAACATTAGGAATGACTGAAAATGTTCCCAGGTATGAACCAAAACAACAAGTAAAAAGGTCACATAGAAATGACATGTCTGGGCCAAGAATGTCCTTAAGGGGTCATTTGCATTTGTCAGTGGGAATTCTGAAGCCATGTAGCTGAAGCACTTGTACGTCCTTAAGGGTTCATTTGCATGTTTCCCACAGGCCTCCTTCAAAGGAGTAATAAGGTACTACACAATGAAGTCTGTTGTTTGTCTGGGACCTTATGTTGATTTTTACCAATGTGGCTTTCTGTCTGACTTTTTTAGTTGCTGTTTTAGATCTTATTTAGGAAATTTTGCAATCAGCCTTAATGTTATGGTCATTAAGCTTTTTATCTATTGAGTAGATTGCCCAACTCTCTAATTAGGCTTTATTGACCAACATTAAAAGGTTCGAAAAATGTCACAACTACAACTGCTAGGTGTTGTATTAACTAGTTTGAATGCATCAAGTAAGATTTGCAAAAATAAAAAATGTCATTGCAGTACATAAAAGTCTGTGTTTGCGCTTGTTTCCTGCCTTTCCTGTTATTAGTTTAGTCCAGGTACAGATTTGCTGTATCCAGGACTCTTTGTAAGCTTCTGAGCCCCCCCAAGCTTTTCCGTGTTGGAGTGGTAAGCATCAGGTAGCCTATCTACCCAGGGTTGCCAGATTTCCAGCCCCCCAGATAGGGACAAAAAAAAAAGAAGGTCTCTCACGGCAAGTGAAGACCAAAAAAAAAAAAAAAACATCTTTCACGGCGGCAAGTGAAGACCAAAAAAAAAAAGGTCTTTAATGCGGAACACAGTTCCACATTAAAGAACAGTAGCTCTGCACTAAACACAGAGCTTCTCGTGTTTAATGCATTGCAGTTCCGCATTCAACACAAGTAGCTCCGTGTTTAGCAATTTTTGATTGTCCCGTATGTCAGGTATACGGGACAATCAAAAAAAAAAACAAACAAAGCGGAGGCTGGCCGGGATTTAAACCGGCAGGGTGGAACTCGGGATCAGGCTGCTGATCTCGGGACAGTCCCACCCAAATAGGGACGTCTGGCAACCCTGTATCTACCACAAGAGCAGTGGTACCTGGCCCAGACATTGTAGCTATTAGCTGTTTGAGCAGATTTTTCCATCTCTTTCAACTTTCTGGTTTGAAAGCCGCACTTGTGCCTGTTTCCAGCCTTTCCTATAACTAGCCTAGTCTGGTTACAGAGATGCTGTATCCAGGATTGTTAGTAAGCTTCTGAGCCCCCCAAGCCTTTCTGTGTTGGAGGGAAGCCTTCTAGCTTTCAGTGGGAGTGGTAAGCACTAGGTAGAACACAGCTCACGACCAGAGCAATCACAAGGACCTGGAAACAGATATTGTTTTACAAAAGACTCCTTTATTGCACTTTGTGTCCTCTTCAAATCCACAATTAAAAACAGCTTTACCAAAAACGAAAACAAGAAATATTGTCAAGCGCTTTCGCCCGGGCCCTCCCAGGCTTTATCAAGACAAGGTCTTGATAAAGCCTGGGAGGGCCCGGGCGAAAGCGCTTGACAATATTTCTTGTTTTCGTTTTTGGTAAAGCTGTTTTTAATTGTGGATTTGAAGAGGACACAAAGTGCAATAAAGGAGTCTTTTGTAAAACAATATCTGTTTCCAGGTCCTTGTGATTGCTCTGGTCGTGAGCTGTGTTTTACTGGTTCATCGTGCTAAGCACTAGGTAGCCTATCCTCCACAGGAAGAGTGAGTTTTGGCCAAGAAATTGTATTTGGCCGTTTGGGCAGTTTTCCATCTCTTTCAACTTGCTGGCTTAAAAGCCTACGTTTGTACTTGTTCCCCACCTTTCCTGTAACTAGTCTAGTCCAGGTTCAGATTTGCTGTATCCAGGACTCTTTGTAAGCTTCTGAGCCCCCCAAGCCTTTCTGTGTTGGAGGGAAGCCTTCTAGCTTATCAGTGGGAGTGGTAAGCATTAGGTAGCGTATCTACCACAAGAGGAGTGGTTCCTGGCCCAGAAATTGTAGCTATTGGCCGTTTGGGGAGTTTTTTTTCCATCTCTTTCAATGTTCTGGTTTAAAAGCCGCATTTGCGCTTGTTTCCCACCTTTCCTGTAACTAGCCTAGTCCAGATACAGAGTTGCTGTATCTAGGACTGTTGGTAAGCTTCTGAGCCCTGCAAGCCTTTCTGTGTTGGAAAATAGCCTTCTAGCTTATCAGTGGGAGTGGTAAGCACTAGGTAGCCTGTCTACCACGAGAGGAGAGGTTCTTGGCCCAGAAATTGTAGTTTATTGACCATTTGGACAGTTTGTCCGTGTCTTTCAACTTTCTGGTTTAAAAGACCACATCTGTGCTTGTTTCCCATCTTTCCTGTAACTAACCTACTGGGTAGCACTAGAAAGTCTTAAACTGATACAAGCCTTCTAGCTTAGAAGAGAGACTTTGGAGTGATTAAGTATCAGTTTTCTGTACTTTCTTGCTGTACTTAACTGTTTTCCACCTAAATGCAGATTCTCCAGCATTTATTGTGATTTAAAAGCTTGTTTTTTTCACATATTGTATTTATTTGACTGCCTGCACTTTTAAAAAGTTTTTTGTTTAAATAATTTAACTGTTGTAGACTACACACTAAAAAAGTGTGATAGCCTTTTCTGATCGTTTGTAGTCGTTTAAAGCTGTTTTAAGTGTATTTTTTTACTGTTTTTGCCTTATCTTTTCAAACAAACAAACAAAAAAAAAAAAAAATAAACAAAAAAATTCCTTGTTTCCTGCCTTTCTAAACTAGTATAGTCCAGTTTTCAGGCTAGTGCTGAATTCAGGGCTGTTATACTAGTTTCTGAGTTGCCCATACCTTACTTGGATAGAAGGAAGTTTCTCTGTTCACCTGTGAGAGAGGGAAGCTTTGAGCAACCTATCTGTCCCTGAAGGAGTGGTTCCAGCCCAGAAGTTAGTAGTTTATTGGCCATTTTGGGCTAATTTCTATCTCTTTCATTTCCCCACTATAAAAACCGTGTTTGCATGGTTTTGTGCACCGGGCAGTGCCAGTTAGCTACGGTTAAATTATTCCCGGCTCCACTAAGTCTCTTCTTCAGTTTTTCCCTTGAAACTAGTCTAACTCTCAACCTAAGCACTCAAAAAGCATCTTAAAGCCCAGCAATTGCTCACTCCTAATAGCAATCACTAATATACCCTGACACTTGATTGCCCAGCAGGGCAAGATTCTTTATTCACCCCTCACCAACCAAGCGACTAAGCAGCTCACCCTACTATTCAGGCATGACCAAAAGGCAACTTCAGGTGCACTCTCCAGTCCAGCTGGTGAATCTGGGTATCCTGAGGCAATGTTACAACTGCCTCCTGTACACATACAACCCTCTCCTCCTACCACAAAACACTAACATATGCGAGAGATGCAATTATACAGCCAAACTGGAAGCTAAGCTGTCTCCACCCAAGATTGGAACAGATAGTCAAGAGGAGAAGGTTAACACTTGCACCACACCTCCAGCCGTACACAGACCTACTAAAACAGCACTGGCAAAAATACACATAAATACACAAAATCATACTCGAAGGCTCTGAATAAAAACCTGCAAAAGCATCAGAGACCTCCAAAGCAGACACCCAAACAACCTGCACTTCCCGTCACAAACCAGACAACACATAAAACACAAAATCAGTGTGCCGCACAATCACAACCCTTAAGGCTAAATAACATACCTAACACACTAGTAATAGGTGACTCTATAGTCAGGCACACTGATGTCCCACTCACTAGGCTGGACAAGCAGAAGGTTACTGTTAATTGCCTGTCGGGAGCCAGAATCCACCACGTAACACAAGCAATCAGGTCACTCCAGAACAAGTACAAATATAACTCTGTCATTGTTCATGATGGTGTGAATGACCTGAGACGTACCTCCCTGGACTACATGAAAAGAGACATGGAAGAGCTCTCTGATCATGCAGCCCAGGCTGGTATGACCCTGACCCTGAGTAGCATCCTGCCCTCACCAAGAATGATACTTCAGTATAAAGAAAAAATGATCAATTTCAACAATTGGCTAAGCTTCTGGTGTCATTCAAAGGGGATCCAGTGTCTGTCAGCCTGGGACAGCATGATCGACAAGCCACGTTGCTTCGCAAGAGATGGCTTGCACCTGTCACCCCTAGGCTTTCAAATACTGGCCAAGGCTCTTGCTGCCTCCATAGTGCTTTTTTAGGCAAGGCTCAAAAGTCAAATCCACCTCCGTAAACAGCACAATTAACAAAAAACTGAGGGTTATGCTACTCAGTGCTAGGAGTTTAAATCTCAAAATGCATGCGCTCGAAGCACTCCTCTGTATGGAGAACGGCGACATCTGTGCAGTAACTGAAACCTGGTTCAAGGCTCCAGAGAGCACCCCAGCACTACCGGGCTACAACTCATACCACACTTTTCGGCCACAGAATACGGACCGAAACACAAAAGGAGGGGGTGTATCCATATTCATCAAGGATACCTACACCTCCAGGTTAGTGGCGCAGCATGATACCTCTGAGATCATCCATGTGCAACTAACATCAGGCAAATCTGCTATGCAAATTGTGGCCTGCTACAGATCACCCTCCATGACCCAGGACCACCACTCCACCTTTCTGGAGACACGGGAAAACATGAAGGTCCTACCGAACACCCTGATATTGGGCGATTTCAATTACCCTACCATTCACTGGGAAAACTACTCGCGTACAAATTCCCAGGCCCAGCGCTTCCTGGAATTCATCAACTCAAACGCCCTGGATCAGCTGGTAAACTCCCCTACCAGAGGTGAAAACATATTGGACCTGGTCATCACCAACATGGGCGACAGGTGTTCCACACAGGAGGTCAACCCATCACTGGTTAGATCAGACCATAAACTTATCACTCTGGATGTCCACACCCCACCACCACCATCCCCAACTAAGGAAGCCACAGTAAAAAACTTTTCTAAAGCAAACTTCACCTTACTTAAGACAGAGGTGGTAAGTTTCACAGCCCCCACGCTAAAGGATAACGCTGCCCAAGATGCAGAAATCTTTACAAGTGCACTCTATGAGCACCTACAAGGATGCATGGATCGTGCCATCCCTAGCAAAACTAAGACTCACTCCTCTAAGAGAAGGAAACCAGTTTGGTGGACCCCTGCAATAAACAGGCTATACAATAGAAAGAGGAGACTAGTTCAGAAAAAAAGCAAATCCCAAGAAGGAAAGACATCCCTGATCAGTATCGGTATGAAACAAAGGTCCTTCATGAAATCATCCAAGGCTAACTTCGAAAGAAAAATAGCCAAGGATTCAAAAAATAAACACAAAGCCTTCTTTAGCTATGTTAAGAATCTAAGTGGCAACTCGCAGATATGCACTGAACTAGTGCAAAATAACACAAAATATACTGAAGCTACTGATATTGCCAACATCCTGGCAGATAGATTCAGTGCAAACTTCGCCCCCTCTCACCTCCAAAAGGGCCCACAACAATACTGGAAAAGTGTAGTGTCCCAAAATCACAGACGCACAGGTGAAAACAGCCCTTTCAAAAGCCAAAAACACAGTGTCAATGGGACCAGATGGTGTCCCAGGCTGCTTCTTGCACGAACTACAGATCGAACTAACCCCCCACCTAAACACACTGTTCAACCTCAGCCTCTCCACAGGCTACGTGCCCATAGAATGGCACACAGCAACTGTTATTCCTCTCCACAAAGGAGGGACCACAACTGACCCTGGTAACTATCGCCATAAGCCTGACTAGTCTGGTCTGCAAGGCTATGGAGCGCATCATCATGGAACTCATTAACAAAGACATTGGGAACCTCCAAACACTTGACCCGACCCAGTTCGGCTTTGTTAAGGGCAGATCATGCCTACTAAACCTGGTTGACTTCTTCAAGACAGCCACCAAGGCCATAGATGAGGGAAAGGTGGTTCACACAGCCTACCTTGACCTCAGCAATGCTTTCAACACCATTCCCCACTCAAGTATAACAGAAATACTCATCAGCCTGAACATAAACCCCTATGTCACGAGATGGGTTGCCAACTGGCTTACAGACAGAACTCACACGGTAAGAATAGTGGGCTCCAGGTCCGACTCTAAACCAGTCACAAGTGGTGTCTCGCAAGGCTCGGTCCTGGGACCCCTACTGTTTGGCATATACTTCTCAGAAGTACAGGCAAACACAGGAGGACTATGGCTAACCAAGTTTGCCAATGACTGCAAAATGGGAGCCATAATTGACTCTCTGGCTGACACAGACATCCTCCAAAAGGGCCTTACTGAAACGGACACCTGTTGTCAAAGTCATGGCCTCAAGCTAAATGCCAAAAAATGCATAGTCATCCCATTTGGGAAAAACAAAACACCCACGAATTACCACATAGGTGGCAGCCCCCTTAATACAGAAGAGGTAATAAGGGATCTGGGGACCCAGGTAGATAGTAATCTCTCCTTTGACAATCATATTGACAAAGTAGTTAGGAAATCCTTCTATGTGGCCCATCTAATTACTAAAGGGTTCGCATCTAGAAATAAAGAGGTTATAGTGCCCCATCTGCTCGTCACTCATTAGATCCATCATAGAGTACAATGCCCCATTTGGGATGTACCTCACAAGACACTTCCAACAGCTGGAAAGACCACAAAAGTACCTCACCAAGAGGATTACTGGCCTCAAACATATGTCCTATGCCGCCCGATTGAAAAAACTCCGGCTGTACTCAGTGGCATATTGCTTACTCAGAGGTGATCTCTGCCTGACTTACAAAGCCATGTCCAACTCAGAATTGATGGACATGATCCACCTAAAGAAATCCAAGTCACTGCGAGCCACGTGCTCTAGTGAGCTAAACCGCGCCACAACAATAAATAGAACATGCTGGAGGAATAAATTCCTGTCACAGAGACTCCCCATGGTTTGAAACAAAATTCCAGATTACATCAGGCAGAGCCCCTCACTAGCACTCTTCAAGAGAAACCTTGAGGAGTGGATGGGTAACAGAAAATAAATAAACCCCTGGGATCAATTCATTGGCTCTGCTTGACAGAGGATCAGTTAATTAATCAACGGGGCGGCTAAAGTCGACACACTCTGGTTAGGCTTATAAATGCCCTTGGGCAGATAGCCTAGTACCTACCTATGAACCTAACAAGCTATTGGGTTGCAACACTTATCCTTAAAGGTTCATATGCACAGTTCCTATAAGTGTCCTTTAAAGGAGTTTTAATGAATTTTCATAGTGAAGACTTTGGTTTGCCATGGTCTTGTGTTGATTTTGTCAAAGATGAAGCTGAAGAATGTGGTTAAGGTCTTATTAATTTTGGTCATAAATGTTTTATAGTATTCCAGCATATGATCATCTAGGCGAGGGGCTTTAAAAGTTGTTATGGCGTTTAATAGCATGCGTAATGTCAGACTGCTTAAAATAATTACTTAAATTTACATAGAAAGAGTGCAAAAGCTTTGGAAGCTTGATTCATAAAGGAACTGATGTTTATTTTTTATTTTATCTGGTAAATATTTAGACCAAACAACCCTTTTTTATCTACAGTAAGTTACTTGTAAATTCAAAAAAAAAAAAAATTCAAAGCATGGAAAAATACATACTAAATTCTGGACAGTATTATATTTTGCACATCAGTAAAGGCAGTATAATGTTGACAGAAACAAAAAAATGAACAGAATGCTTTTTTTCTGCAATTTGAATCCAAAACCACACGTCCTTCAGACTTTCACTGTGACAGACAACAGAGGTTCACTTCTAGCTGTCATTTATGAATTTACCAAAGCTGTAACTGTAAGATAAGCACCTTAGCCACTGTACCAACACTCAGGTACAGCCTGAACAGGTCACTACACGATGCAATCCTTTTACTTTGCTTCAGTAGCAGGCCTGAAATGAGAAAGAAACAGGGCTTTTGGTTGTTACCAGTGGTGAGAGAGTCCATGTTTTGAAGCATGAAATGAGTAGGTTGTAGGGTAGAAATCCAAATAGAAGTGAGGAAAGCAAAGTAAAAGGATTGCAACATGATCTCAGGCTGTGAGTGGCACATATGATCTTGGTAAGTAACTCAGAGAGAGAGAATTTAACAATAACTGTCTTGTAAACTAGAAAAGAAACTCTAAAGAACCGTAACTCAGTGGAAAGGGTCTCTGCTTTTTAAAAAATGGTACAATGATGTTTCATCGGTGGCGCTGCGGTAGCGTTGTCGCCTCACAGCAAGACGTTGTGCCATTCGATTCTCAGTTAGAGCGTCTTCTGTGTGGAGACATATGTGAATGGGCGTACCTTCATTGAAGGTTGTGCATCAGGGCTGGCAAACTCAGCACGTAAAAAATCTACTGCCAATCATTAGCGGACCGGAGTTCCGCTGTGGTGACCCCTAACCGGGAAAAGCCGAAAGAAACAAACAAACAATGTTTCATCCTTGTAGTATTTACCATAAATCTGCAGAGCTTTTGAGTGATGCTAGAAGCCACGTATTGTTATAAGAACTTGCAGTAATCATTTGGAGTGGAGTCTGGATTCTAGCAGTAAGGGAAATATACCTTTCCCTTGTGTAGTCTAACCCAAGGTGTTAACAGATGTGACACCTTACAGCAGGAAGCTAGCAGTTTATCTACTGAAGCTATACTGTGGTCAATGCGAAATTAGTAAGATGGGGTCCAGCCACAGACCATGACATCTGTAAAGTATGACAATGAGCTTATCTCACAGTACACACCACTGTCATACCATCAAAGAATTAAATTTGCTAGATTCCCCCAATACCTTAGGCATGTACAACTAACTCAAGCACATAGACTAATATATAAGCCAGAGAATTGCCCAGCTTTAAAACATATCCTACAACTATTATACCCCATCCAGAAGTCTCCGCTCCATTAATAAACAGCTCTTAGTAGTATACAAGCCTAACAAAAGAGCTTGTTAGCGCTTCTACTCTTATACCATTTCAGAACTATGGAATACCTTACCCTCAAATATTAATATCTTAGATGCCTTTAAGGCCTTCAAACTCTCTCTAAAATCACTTTCTTAACACGCACATCTGTCCCTGTTCCTCTCCCAAAGACTAACATACTCTACTCTTATCGCCTGACTGTAATCTCGTACTTCCTTTTCCTATACTCTTCCCCAAACTCATTACATAGCATCTCACAATCTCTTTCCCCTAACTCACCTCCTATTATCATTCTGTCTTCTATCCTTAACCTTCACACTCCCTCTGGCATAATAAATCCAACACTTAAACCTTTTACTCTCTGAAATCCCTGAAAACTAACAACCTGACAACTTAATTACCTTCTTACAAATCTAATTCTATTTTGCATCCTAGACAAATTAGACTTAAACTGCTACTCTATTTACATATTAAGCTTTAATATGTCTATAACTGTAACTGTAAGTAACATTGTATTAAAGTTAAATGTTATATTTCTGTAATAGAATGTAATGTGTAAATACAACTGTAAATTGTCAAAATGTCTGTACTTTTAAGTGGAGCTTTTCTCCCCTGGCCTCTGCTGAAAATGGGTTTCTGACCCAATTGGAATTTCCCAGTCAACAAATGTCAATGAATAATAAATTATATGATCAACAAGAGGGATTAATTTGCCCACTAGAACCTGACTGTATTAAAACATTTCTGAGCTCAAATATAATGGCAACTATTTTTTAAATTTGATAATAAGGTTACACTTGGCAAATTGATGATAAATTCGGGCCAGTTTGCTAGACAAATTTTATCTAGTAGTATTGGTACAGTGGTTAGCGTTGTCGCCTCACACCAAGAGGTTCTCCCATTCGATTCTCGTCTGGAGCACCTTCTGTGTGGAATCTGCATGTCATCCCCATGGTCAAGTGACGTTAAAGACATGCAGGTAGGTGCGTGTGTGAATGGGCGTGCCTTCTTTGAAGGTTGGGCGTCGGGCTGGCAACTCAGCACCATAAAAATCCACTGCCAATCATTAGCGGACGGGAGTTCCGCTGTGGCGACCCCTAACCGGGAAAAGCCGAAAGACTTTTATATTAGGAGGTTAGTCATTTGCACATACAACTGTTTTTTGAGCATGCAATAAAGCAGAGATGTCTGGGGGAAAAACTTCAATTATGTTGTATTTATTTATGCTTTGTTCTTCAGAATAGTCTATCTAAACCTCTGGCCTTTTTTCAGGTAAGACCCAAGGCTAAAACTCATACTTACTAGAGGAAATTTGGCTGTGGCACTAAGGACATTTTCCTTCCTTTTTTGTTATGTACAAAGGGATCTTTTACATCCACTTAGGCTTCCACCAGCTCAGGCAGGTAAACATCAGTTTAACATTTTGTCTGAAAGACAGCCCTCCCCCACACACACACACTGCAATGTACTGAAAGTGATGGAAACCAAATTCATGCACATGTTATAGGAATAGAACCCACACTCTTTTGATCTTTAAGCATTAAAAGGTAATTTGCAAACAAGGAACCTAAAATGGATCCCTGTGGAATCCTAATGGGCACATGAAGAGTATTTGAAAGTAACTGTTTTACTTTAACTCTGCTTAATGGTTGCTTAATTAGCTGCATGCCCCAGTGATGACATGGCTACCCTGACCTAAGTGGTTTTATTCATAGAGTGGTTTTGTATACTGAACAATGTCAGATTTTTATTTTATTTTATTTTAGTTTATGACATTTGTTTACCAGGAAAGTCCGACTTGGAACAAAGCCAATTTTCGGCAGAGGTCTGGGGAGAAATGCTCCAGACACATGTCTTTGTAACATGGGAGGAAATTGGAGCATCCAGAGGAAATCCTCATGAATGCAGGGAGGATATGCAGACCACACAGAGAAGGCACCCCAGCCGAGAATCGACCCAGAGAACCTCTTGCTGTGAGGCGACAATGCTAGTGCTGCACCACTGCGCAGTCCACCAGATGATGTGGACAAGCCAATATCTAGTGCTGCACTTAATTTACTCTTGCCCATGTTGGCCAATATTGTTAGGAAGATGGTGGATGTGGGGCTGCTTTAGCCTTTATAGACATTGTATTGGCTATGAGTAAGTGAATTACATTAGAAAACTGAAACGGAAAATATTTGATGTACGATATTATCAACAAACAATTCAGTGATGCACCAGTCACAGGATGTAGTGAAAGTGCTTGCAGAATGCTGTTTTAACTACACAACTTCAACAAAAAAAGCCAAATGCTCTAGAGACAAGATCAGGCATCCATTATGTAAATACAGACATTACTTTTTTCAAACATAAATAAAATTAGACTCAAGTTTCATGGCGCCAGATAACATGTACATATTGGTTTCATATGCGAAATGAAGGAAGATCTCACTAACAACCCCCCCCCCCCTATCTGTTTGGTTAACTATAATGCAGGTCTGTCCATAACCTGTGGCAACAAGTTGTACTGATGCCATTTCATAAAAGGCGGTAGGGACACATTAGATCCAGACAGTTTTGGACCCATCAGCCTGACTAGTATTAGGCAATGTCACATATGTATATATATATATATATATATATATATATATATATATATATATATATATATATATATATATATATATTTATAATGTGTGTGTATAGAGAGAGTGTGTCATGATGGAGCTTAACCAGAATGACACAAGGGACACACTTCTGATAGTTTTATAACAGTGTGGGTTTGTTACAGGGAGCTCTTACTTCTTGCATATTGCGGCCTTCTATGATAAGGTAGCAGAGCAATTTATTAAAGGTCTGATTGTACATACTGATAATCCTAACTTCTGTAGGGCATTCATCACTAGCCTGCAGCTTTAAATATCAGTACATATACAGTTGTAGGTAAATACTTTTTTCACAATGGTTAGTGCTACACATATTGTGTATAGTCTTTTATACTGTTATATGTATTCTTTACACTGTGGATTGTAGTATATATTTTTTGAATGGACATAGTCTGAATGGAGAGATGCTAAAATCAGCAAGCAAAGGAGAGTAGTATTTCTGGAACTGAATTCATCCTCAAGTCTTGGTCTTCTCACTACACCTTTCTAAACATACTGGAAAATATTAAGATACAGCCAAACACTCTAATACCGGGTGATTTCAACTACCCTGCCATTAACTGGAAAAACTACTTGCGTACCAACATCTTTGCCCAACGGTTCTTGGAATTCATAAATTCCAATGCCCTGGATCAACTAATCGTTAGTCCCACCAGAGGCTCCAATATCCTAGACCTGGTCATTACCAACATGGGAAATCGATGCTCCACACCTATGGTCACACCCTCGTTGGCCAGGTCTGACCATAAGCTAGTCACCCTTGACATCCACATCCCACCCCCACCCCCCAGTAAGGAAACCTCTGTAAAACCAACTTCATGCTACTCAAGTCAGAAGTGACAAACTTCATGACACCCATGCAGACGGGAACTGAATGTTTGACTGCTGAATCCTACATTAAGGCACTGTATGAGCACATCCACTCGTGCATGAATTGTGTCATCCCCAAAAGAACCAAGACGCTCTCCTCCAAAAAAAAGGAAGCCAATCTGATGGTCCTTTGCTACAAACAAACTTTACAACAAAGGGAAGAAACTGTTGGAGAAAAGAGGAAAATTCTAGGATGCAAAAAACTCCTTTACCAGCCTCAGTAAGAAGCTGAGATCCTTCATAAAATCCTCCAAAGCTAGTTACGAAAATAAAATTGCCAAAGATTCCAAAGACAACCACAAGGCATTCTATAGCTATGTCAAGAATCTAAATGGCAATGCTCAGATCTGCTCTGAGCTACAACAGAATGGCGTTAAATATACTGATTCCAAGGATATTGCTAATATCCTGGCAGATCATTTCAGTGCAAACTTCACCCCCCTCTCAACCCCTAAAGGGCCCATCTCAATACCGAAAGGTTGCCAAATTCCGGTAATAATGGCCACACAGGTACAAAACGTCCAAAGCTAAAAATACAGCATCCATGGGACCAGATGACATCCCAGGCTGTGTACTACATGAACTACAAAATGCACTGGTACCTCACCTAAGTGTCATGTTTAATCATAGCCTCATCTCAGGCTTCGTGCCCACTGAGTGGTGCACAGCTACAGTTATCCCACTCCACAAGGGGGGATCCACCTTGGATCTTGGGAACTACCGCCCCATCAGTCTGACGAGCCTGATCTGCAAAGCCATGGAACGTATTATCATGGAACTTATAAACAAAGACATTGGCAACCTTCAAACACTGGACCCCATGCAGTTTCGGTTCGTGAAGGTCCGATCTTGTCTCCTCAACCTGATTGACTTCTTCGAATCGATCTCCAGAGCCGTGAACAAGGGTAAGGTGGCCCACCCAGCCTATGTGGACCTTAACAAGGCCTTTGACACTATCCCCCACTCTGGAAACGTAGATAAACTTACTAAGCTGGGCATTAATCCCTACGTCACTCAATGGGTTGCCAACTGGCTTACTGACAGAACCCACACTGTAAAATTAGCCGACTCCAAATCCAGCTCCAGACAAGTGGAGTACCTCAGGATTCAGTCCTGGGACCGCTCTAGTTTGACATCTACTTCTCTGAAGTACAGGCCAACACTAAGGGACTCTGGCTAACAAAGTTTGCAGATGACTGCAAACTGGGAGCCATTATTGAATCCCCAAATAATGTGGATATTCTACAAAAGGGCCTTACAGAAACAGTTGCTTGGTGCCAGAGCCATGGGCTCAAGCTCAATGCCAAAAAATGTATAGTTATCTCCTTTGGGAAAAAACATCTACCCATGAATTACCACATAGGTGGTAATACACTAAACACTGAAAGTGTGGTAAGAGACTTAGGGGCACAGCTGGACAGTGGTCTCACCTTCGATAACCACATCACCACAACAGTCCGGAAATCCTTCTATGTGTCACACCTCATCACTAAGGGCTTTTCATCCAGAAAAAAGGAGGTCATTGTCCCACTGTACTCATCCCTCATTAGACCCATTATAGAATACAATGTCCCGTTTGGTATGTACCTCTCAAGACATCTGCAACAACTGGAAAGGCTGCAGAAATACCTCACTAAAAGAATCACAGGCCTAAAGCAGATGCCCTATGCTGACCGTATAAAAAAACTCCTCCTATACTCTGTCACATATCGTCTACTCAGAGGCGATCTCTGCTTAACATACAAGGCCGTGTCAAACCCAGAGATGTTGGACAAGCTGCACTTAAAGAAATCCCAATCCCTCAGAGACACACACTCCAGGGATCTAAACCTTGTCATCACAATGAACAAAACATGCTGGAGAGATAGGTTCTTGACCCAGAGACTCCCCAGACTCTGGAATAGACTGCCCATACATGTCAAGCAGAGCACCTCTTTGGCCCTCTTCAAAAGGAACCTTGATGATTGGATGGGAGATAGGAAATTCACCCCGGGGATCACGTCTGTCGCCCTGTTAGACAGGGGTCCAGGGAAGTAAATACTGTGGGAAGAAATAGCCAGGGAATTGTTATGGCTAGGCTTGTATAGGCCCTAGGGCCAATAGCCTAGTACCAACCTATGAACCTATGGTGAGTACTTTCACAAGGTGGACCCTGTTTTTACAAAATCTCACCAAGACAACACTGATATATAGACAGTATTTTATATAGCACATGTTATGGACAGAAGTAGATTAAAAATAAAAAAGACAGCAGGGTGCACAAGCCCCAGGATAAAAAAAAAAGTGTCCAATCCTGGTAGGACTGGAAAAAAGAACAGTTTATAATCCTCAAGACATGGAAGGATTCCTAAAATAGGGTTAGGCCAGGCTCCGGGGGAGGATGGCCCCCCTGTTGTGGTAGGAATTAGTAGTCCACAAAAAATGACAGGCTAAAAAAGAGCCATAAAGATGATAGAGTAAACTACTGAGGATAAAAAAGAAATTATGTAGCATTACTACTGGGCAAGAAGCCCATAATTTCCAGACAGAAGATGTACAAAAAGATTAAGAGAGAACTCTGAGGAAAGAAAAACTATCTACTGAGTCATGAAAAATGTTATATAGACCAGGAAAACTTTGGCTGTTAAGAACAAAAAGTGACTGAGGAAATGCAAAAATATAAAGAAAAAATCTAGAGATTTTTGAAAGGTATAAAAAGAAATATGGACTCGAGAAAGAAAGAGATATCTGATATGGTATAGTATTTATGCAAAGGAGAAAGCCAAATTAATCAGTACAAAAAAAGCAGCTCCAAAGATATTCGAAGAGAAACAAAGATGCTGAATTGATATGAAAAGTAAAAGAAAGAATAAGAAGTTCAAATGTACAGGATATGAAATGGGATGAAGTAATGGCCAGAAAAATGAAAGCAAAATTGAGGAAGGTTCCTAATTGGAAAAACCAGGCTCAGATGCAGTAGTAGTCTTGAGTAAGAACTATTTATATGTACACCCCGAACAGACATCAACCTAGTTAACAGGAAAACTGATACTCTTCCTTAAGAGTAAACATGCAAGATATCCTAATTGCTGTAGATCAATAACTTGCCTTCTGACGATGTATAAAGTATACACTAGAATTGATGCAGACATCATTTATAATAATTTAGACGAAAACTCAGTCATGACAATAGGACAAAAGGGTAACAGAAGAAAGTCATATGGAACAAAGAATCATTTGTTGTTGAAGTCATAATGAAGAATTGGAAAAAGGGGAAGAATCTAAGTATGGCATAGATAGACTACAACAATGCATTTGACAGCACCCTATATTCATGAAAAAAGAGTGGTTACAGATGTATAAGATACAAGCTACACTGCTCGATTACATTACAGTGACCATGAAACAGTGGCAAACCACTTTACAGCTAAGCATGAAAAAGGACAAATTATTATCCCAGGAGTAAAAATTCAAAGGAGGATATTCTAGGATGACTCTTTGTCACCTGCTGCTCTTTTTTTTCTTGTCCAAAACCATTAAGCTGTCACCTTTACAGATTAAGTCATGGCTACAATTTGGCTCCCACAAAACAACAAAGTGTAAAAATGTCTCTTCTTTTTGTGAATGATTTAAAACTGTATAGCTCATCAGATGAGGAGATGAAAGCACAACTGCAAGTGGTCAAAACTTTTTCAGATGATATAAGAATGTCATTTGGTCTTGATAAATGTGCAGAAGCAATCTTTACAACAAAAAAGCCCCAGCACCAAGAAAATTTCAGTCTGCGACAGGAATGTGATATAAAAGAACTTGTGTAAGAGGGAGTGTATAAATAAATATTTGGGATTTATTGAAGGATCAACAATAAAAGATGAAGAATTGTGAATAAAACTTAGCAAGAAATATTTTAGAAGACTAAAAATACTGAAAACATCCCTGACATATAGGAGCAAAGTTCAAGCTATAAACCAATTTCCTCTTCCTGTTCTAACTTACAGTTTTGATGTGATTGGCCGCAAAAGGTACTGGATCAGTTGGACAGAAAAACAACAAAAATGCTTCAAGCTTATCAAATGATATATAAAAATCACTGTATACCAAGATTATATATTCCCTGTTCTGAAGGAGTTATGGGTCTACTTGAAATTGATTATATGTAGAGATCTGCAATCGTTGGACTGCATGCATATCTGGTGACCTCACAAAATCCAGTCATAGTGAAATTTTTAGAATATGAGGAGAACAAGTCTAAGATGACTTCCTTGCTTAGTTTAGCAAATAGATGCCAGTGTCAAGCAGAAATGGATATCAGACCAGAGGGAGATAAAAATCAGGCAACAACTGAATGCGTCAGAAAACAAAAGAAAGAATATAAGGTGAAGGACCAGATGAGAAGGCAAGAAATGTGGAAAATGCAAGTACAAAAAACTCCTAGAAGAACCTCATGTCAATCAGGATGTAATGCAGGAATGGTTATGGAAAGGTGAATTTAAACCAAAAGATGAAAGGTTAATATTGGTAGCCCAGGATAGTGAGCTACATGCACATTGGTTTACAAAGTCTATTGAATATGTCGGAGAAACAGACAAATGCAGGATCTGTAAAACCGAAGTAGAAACAGTCGCACATCTTGTTGCTGCATGAGATGCACTAATGGCAGAAGTCCTGTATACTGAAAGCCGTAATAACATGGCAAGACTGTTGCACTGGGGATTTTGCAAACATTATGATACTGAAGTAGCTGAGAAGCATTGGAAACATGAGCCACAAAGCATTATAGAAAATTATGAAGTTTATATCACATGGGATCCCCAATTACCAACAGTTCAAAACATACATGCGAGAAAACCGGGTAGTCCATGTAAAGAAGACAAAAGTAACATTGATCACTGAAACTGCTACACCCAGTGATTACAGTGTCTTACATACAGAGAGATAAAAAGTCATAAAATACCAGGACTTGCATGCAGAAACAAGGGCGATGTAGAAGACAGATACCCAGACAGTTCCATTAGTAGTAGGAGCAATGGGTCTTATAAAAAAGAATCTGCAGTCATATTTAAATACGTGTCACTCCATATGAATTGCAGTAGTCATTTCTGGGTACATTGCGGGTGCTTCAAAGAGCATTTTTGTAACTTTAAAGATTGAAACAATACTAATTTCATGAACTTCAATTGTACTGTGACTTAGAAATGGGGCCCATTCCTGTCATGGTATTAGAAATCTAAATATCTTGGAGAAATTAAAACATAAATTATAATGATAAAATAAACAAATTGTAAACATTGGTACCATTACTAAATATTTAGAAGGAGCAGTAGACAGCCATTTAAACTTTGTCCAGAGTGTATTGAAATTAGGAAAACGTATTAAGGTATACAAAACACTGGTATGATGAATGTTTCTGTACGGCAAAGAAGCCTGAGCAATGAAGGCAGAGCAGCTGATGAAGATGAAGGTAATGAGGATGACTTGCAACACAAAGAAACGAGGACATTAGAGTAGAAGATAAAGTAACCCCAACTATAAGGAAAGTCAAGGAGAATATATTACAGCAGTTCAGTCATGTGCATAGGAAGCCAGGAGACAATTTGATGAAGATAACTTGGGAGAGAAAGGAAGAACACAAGAGGAGACAAGAACATCTAGTCGAGATGAATACATTGCATGAGAGAAGACCCAATACAAGCATGTATGATTGTCAGAGAAGGTAGAAGAGGTGCTTTGATTAGACAGAAATGGCAGTAATATTTGACACAACCCCACCACCCTATGTAAAAATATGAAACGATGATGATAATGCCGACTCTGTATACAGATAATGACGACTCTGTATACCATATGAGTCTGAAGAGTATGCCTTTTCACTCAAGGAAGATCATTGCATGACTTTGTATCTGATTGGTCTGACCCATTAATGAAAAAATAGTACTGCATTTTGTAGCATTTAAATAAATAACCTAAAATGATTTGAAAGGTGATATTGTTCCTTGTTAGAAAAATCTGTGGGTTGGAAAACTTGAACTGTTCACAGTAGCTTCAGGAACTGTCATTATGCTGCATTAAGTTACTTAGAGTTTACATCTCACTGGTTTATAATGCAGTGTCTGATCCAGTTCTGTATGAAGTCTGTGTCTAGAGCACTGCTGTGAGAGTTAACAAGACCTTGATGGTTAATATAAATATTATCATTACAAAAACTATCAGATGCACTGCTTAATCAGGGACAGTGATTTAGTTTCTGAAAGTTCCATTTTTTGTGAGATGAAGTCTGGGGAATTATAACCCTTGATATTTTATGTCTTTACAGTGGTGTCATTATAATTTTCTAGTGCATCTGTCAGTATTCTAAGTTGTTAATATCCTCAGTGTATCATGGCTTAAAAACAATAATTACACATCAGAATCATCCAATGTAAGCAGGATGTGTTGAATGAGTACTGTAACCTAAAATGCCAAAATTCCATAAAAATCTTATTTTTCCAGTATGTAGTCCAAATTCAGGGTTTAATAGCATTTTCAAGAAAAAAAATTACAAATCTGTTTTGCGTGCATAACTCCTCATAAGATTATGGAATAAGCTTCCACCTGTCATCAGAAGTCAATCATTTGCTTCCTTTAAAGTTAAACTTTATGTATAGTATCAAAATATGGTTACTGTAGACTTCCAAGATGGCTACACATTGACTAATGGCTTAATTTTAGTTCTCCCAGTGTAAAAACAGAAACTCCGAAGAGAGAACCAGTAAACTTGTATTTTTGGGTAAATTTCAGTAACTGGCAAGTAAGTCCACTGCCTAGGGGTGTATATCACATCAGCGAAAAATCAGTTCAGTGAATGGCATTTTCAGTTCACTTACATTGGTCAAACTAATCATACTGAGATCGTGGTACAGTGAGGATTAGGAAATTTGCCCTTTCCCCACTATAGTGTGATCTAGGAGTTGGTATATATAATTAGTGTGTGTGTGTGGGGGGGGGGGCACAGCCTCCCACATAAGTGGAATTTGATGAATGGCATTTCCAATAAAGTGCAGTTTGCTGAACTGTCACTTCAATTAAGTTATATAGACCCCTGCCTGGATGCCAGCAAAAATCAATCACAAAGGTGAGGAAAAAAGACTGACTGGGAAGAATTCTGCAACTGTTCAGGAAAAAGCAGTTCAAGCTCCAGCTTTGGTGCAAGACATGACTTCCAATAACATATAGGAACAAAATAAGTCAAATGTACTCACAGCTGATTAAAATAAACAAAACACTGATGGAGTACATCAACTCAAATAACAAAAGGCTGTAAAAATGGAAGAAGCTTCAAATAGATATTTAGATGAGGTGGTAAAACTGCAAAAATCAGAGGTTGAAATGAAGAAAAGGCTGGTTGAATATGAGACTACTCAAAAATAGATGTTTCAAAAAATAATAGAATTAGATGACAGAGCACACAGGGAAAACCTGAGATTTTCTGCTGTACTAGAGAAGCTGGACAGAACAGACTGTATTCATTTTATGAAAGCACAAATAAGCAATTGAACTGGTATTCCACAGCAGGAGCTGTTAATTGAAATGGCACATCATGTGTATGCACCAAACCTGGCCATGACAAGGCAACATAGACTTTTAATAATAAAAATGCAATCCTTCTAACAGAAGGAGTTGATTCTGACAAAATTGTGGAAGAATGACAAAATAATGAAAGTGGGAGACAGAAGAGTGATAATGGAAAATGGTTAGTCACTGTACACCAGGCAGAAGAGGAATACATTTAGTCCATTAATCAGGGAATATTGAGAAGCAGGCATGAGATTCAAACTGCTGTACCCAGCTATCTTCAGAATATTCTTTCCTGGAGCGACAAAATAATTGCTTGTTGCAGAATATGCTAAGGAGTAAATACAAAAGTGTGTCCAACAAACAGAAGGAGATTCTGCTTCTTGTTCTTCTGGTAATAAAGAACACAGAAAGACTGTGCCAGTGAAAGCTTTTTCAGTGCTTCAATGGAAAATGCTTGAGAGAGAGAAAAAAAACACAAGAGTTGACTAGAAGAACCTAGAATATGTTGCAGATGAAGCAAAGACTGGATTTGGGAGTTGGAGATAAACAGGAATAAAACCAGCAACTCAGAAATTGACAAATAAATGTGGGATTACAAATCATTAATTATATTTGAGAAACATGACAGAACAAGAACACCTGGAAATATTGGACTTTTAGACTTTGTTAAATGTGTAGGGGACTGTAAAGCATATGCCCTATTTCATGTCATTAATGTTAGGAAGAACACTTAGTAGGGGAAGAGGGTGGTGAGTTAACTGCAAGTAAAATAAAATGTTGTTCTTAACAGTATTATTTAATGCATGATATAATCTGCATGGTGTAACATAAGGTTTTTTTCAGTAACTTTCAAGTGTAATGGGGAATACTACAGTAAACAGGTGCCGCTGTTTTTTCCTTCTTCTCTTGTTCTCCTTGTTCAGTTTTAACAAATGTAGGCACTGTAAAAAAAAAAGAAGAAAAGACTGGTCAAAAGAGCATGATATGAGAAAAATTTATGTCCTTTTTCTCATTTGTATATAAGGGAATGACTGGAATATGGCCCTTGGCTTTTTGTAGTGACAAGTTTCAAGAGAAAGCAAATAAATAAAAAAGAACATTGAATATAGTAAAGTTTTTCTCTAGCAAATAAACAAATGTTTATAGATGCAATTCTGTATCTGGTTCTCGTATCTCCATGGAGGCAATCTGATAAAAAGCAATAAAAACAGGATACTTCTTTCTTTCAGTGGCTAGGAGATAATGTTTTCTGAAAGCATTCAAGTGTTTTCCCAGTATGGAATAGTAGTAATAAAGGTAAGACAAAACCAGACAGCACTTAGTAGAAGCACAGGCTGTGTCATACATCTTAACATGGATAACCTTCCTTTTAGGTTAACCCAAGTCTATAAATGTGGCTGTCAATGTGGAACAATTGTTTGTATTAGGAGGGTAAAACTGCAGTATTTGCAGATGTACATAGTTTTGGGGTGTATTGGGATTTTTTTTTTGGTTTAAGGGTTTGAGGACTTTCAGTAAAACAAAACGTTTTGTAAGAGGTAGCATAGGCTCAAATGGATATAAGAAGAAGCAACTGTATAAATGATTAACCTGCTAAACATTAGTGCATGAATGTAACACAAAAGCTGGAAATAGATACTTAACAAAAAAGCTGTTACACAAAAGGTGGGAATAATAACTTTTAATGTAATGATACTTTGATGATTTCTGTATGGTCTTTAAATGTAAATGGTCTAACAGATACAAAAAAGAAAGATTAGTGAACTATATTAAAAATGTAGAGTGCAAATAGTTATGCTTCTGGGGACACATCTGGAAAGAAATGAACATGTGAATTTGATAAAGAATGTTTTTCAAGATGGTTATTCAGAGGTTTTCAGGACAGTTGTTCAGTGGAATACCTGGGACAAAGGGAAAGAGAAGTACTTATATTAATTGCAAGAAAAGTTCCAATAGTGATAGAAGAGGATAAAAAAAGATAATGGTCAATTTGTAGGGCTAAGGGGGTCCATGCAAGGGAGGAGGATTACACTGGCATGTATTTTTATTTCAACTAAAACTGCATTAATGGAGCTTAAGAAAATTCTGGTTGAAATAATTATTTGTCAGCAGGGAATATTACTTATAGGTGGGTATTGGAATTTGATTTGCAGCAGTGAAGATGTGTCTTGGGGGCCCATATGGGAAAATATAACAAAGGAAGGTAGATTTTTGAAGAAATTTATGAAAATATTTTGCATGGAAGATGGGAATTCAGTAGTAGGGGTTTGGAGTGAATTTACATATTATTCCCAAGATATAAAATACTGGGGTAGTCTAGACAGAACTTGCATTTCACAGGGACATGTGCATTTAATTGAAAGTTTTGATACACATCCAATAACTATTTCAGATAATGAGCCAATAATATCTATAATAAAAATGCAGGGTTATGAAATAAAAATGAAACACTGGCATTTTCCCACCTATCTTTTAAAAAGAAAAGAATTTAAGGAATGGGTAGTGGAAATTATTCAGGACTTATTAGAAAAGATAGAAATTAAAGTGGAGTTTAAAAATAGCGTGGAAATAAAAGCTAAAGATATGATTAAGAAGTAAGGAAAGCTATTTGGAGGGACTAACAAATGTTAAACTGTTGTAGACTAGCGGGAGTCTCACTGAGCAAGAACAGAAGCAATTGCAGAATGCTGAACAGAAAATAAGGGATTGCCTCGATGATATCCACAAGTTTAGAATAATTGCTGTTAAGCAACTGTTTTTGATAATAACTGCAGAGCACAAAAACGTTTAGTGCAACAACTTGGGTAACAGAAAGTAAAAAGCGTTGTCACCAAGCCTAGGGAGCCAACAACAAGGAAGATAACAAGAGATCCTGTAGAAGTACAAGATATATTTCAAAAAATGTATCAACGTCTGTATAAAGCAGAGAAATATGGAAATCATGAAAAGGTACAAATGGAAATGTTTATGGAAGAATTAAATATGCCAATGTTAGAGGTAAATGAGGCTAAATTATTAGCAGTTAGGATAGCAGGAGATGAGATAAAAATGGTGATGTATAACCATTCAATAGGAAAGTCTCCAGGAATAGATAGCATTCCTGTGGAAATTTTGAAGCTAGGAAGGAAAAACTGGTAAAGATCTGGAATGTTTTGTTTAACACTGTTTTAATAGGAGGAGAAACACCAACATCCTGGAAGAAAGCGGTAGTGGCTGGAATAGCTAAAGAGGGTAAAGACCTATCAAATCCTGCTTCATACAGACCCATTTCAATCCTAAACCATGATTATAAAATGTTTATGTCTATAATGTCTAAAAGAATGGCAAAGGTGATGCCAAAATTGATGGATATGGATCAGTGTGGTTTTGTGGAGGGGAGACAAACATTTGACAACATTAACAAAACATTGATGATTCAGAGGAAAGCAGAATGTAAGAAAATACCACTGTTGTTGGTGGGTCTTAATGCAGAAAAAGGATTTGACAGACTAAGTTGAGAGGTTATGAGTAGGGCAGTGCAAGTATTTGTATTCCCCTTATAAAATTATAAGTTTGATTAGGTGGATATATGAGGGATCAGAGGCAAAAATTAAAGTGGGTGGGTTCTTCTCTGATAATTTCTGCTTGAGCAGAGGAATCAGGCAGGGGTGTCCTCTTTCCCTTTTGTTATTTCCAGTATATTTAGAACCATTGCTAAAGAAAATAAGGGACTCAGAAATTCAAGGATATAATTGGAATGGTAGTCAAGAAAAGCTGTCTCTATTTGCAGATGATATTATCTTATACCTGATAAAACCAGAAAATGACATTTCAGTGTTGTGGGACATTGTGAGGGAGTTTCAGATATTTTCAGGATACAACATTAATGAAGCTAAAATAAAGGCGATATCTGTAAATTATACACATGCACACAAGTTAGTTCAGCAATATCCATATTTATAGGGACATGATAAAATGAATGTCTTAATATGGATTAAAAATGATTCTGGTGTGACAGCTAAGGATATGTGGGAAGAGTCTAAACAAAAGATAATACAAAAACTGAGAAATTACAAGCTCCCTTCTGTAGATATGGATATCAGGATACAAACAGTTAAATGTTTTTAGTCCCTTTAGTTTTATACACAGAACAAGCATATTGTTATCAACCAGAGTAGAAGTTGTGGACAGCAATTAATAAAGAGCTGAACAATTTTATCTGAGAGGGGAAGCTGGCAAGAGTCAGATGGAATAAGCTGATTCCTGCAATTGAACAAGGTGGTTTGGGATTACCTGATTTGAATGGTTAATTCAGAGCTACACAGTTAAAGCTCCTGTACATAGCACAAACAGAGACCTGTAATTCAAAGTGGAAAGAGATGAGGATGAAACAGTGTGAAAGCTCAAGAAAGGAGGAGAGACTGGGATTTTGGATGCAGATCCTTAAGGAGAATAACAATAACCATACAGCATATTATATTCATAAAGTAGCAGAAAGTATTTTAAGAACTAGGCCAACATGGGAAAGGAGAAAGTATTCTGCCAACAGGGATGACTGCAATTAGGGGTACAGACAGTAGGTAAGAGGGGGCTGGAATTTCTTGGAGAAAACTAGCAAAATAACCAAGGTATTGGGAGCAAATAATTAGAAAAGGAAATATAGTAGAATGATAAGAGGTGAAGAATGTATTTGGACTGTAGGCTAGAGATTGCCTTCTCTATCAATGATTGATATCAAAGTATAGCAAAGAGAAATAAATTGGGAGTTCCTAAGCAAAAGACCAACACTAGTAGTGTTTTTAGTAGAATATAGAACAGAAGCTGCTGTTAAAAAGGGAATAATTTGTAGTGCATATAAAACATTGCATGATAACTATAAGAATCAATCAGAGGAGTTTAGAAAGGATTGGGAAAAGAGACTGGATGAGAATTTTACAAAGAAATAATGGGGATATATGTATGTCTCCCAAATATGCTAAAAAGTCTAGAAGATTTAGGATTTTTGCTTGGAAGTGTTTAAATGGGTATCTTTGTACCCCAAGTAAACTCCAAAGTATTTTTCCTTAGACAGACAGAAAATGTTGGAATTGTGATGAGGAATAAAGAGGTTATTGGGAACATGTTTTCTGGGAGTGTAATGAGCTGGCAGGCTTTAAAGATTTCCTGCAGACTACTCTGTCAGAGATACTGGGTAAGCAAATTGGTATAACTAAGGAAATTATTTATTTTGAGTTATGATACAGAATTGGAATTGCCTAGACACATAGTAAGGTCTTTCTGAGTCTAATTATCGTGGATGTCAAAAAGGCAATTGCTAGAAAATGGGAATCAAAGTCTAAATGAACTGTACTAGAAGTAGTGAATATAGCAACGAAGATAAAACAATGGAATAGGGATCTTTAGAAAGGCATAGCAACAAATTACATAGAAAAATGAGAATTGTGGGAAGAATACTTGCACAGGATTAATGAGGTTTAAAAGAAGGCAGGATGTGATGCTTGACTGACAATGACTGGATAGATTATAAGTGATGTATAATGCGACTAAAACTGTGAGTATAACTTTTCATTTATATAAATATATGACTGCCTATGTCAGTGTTTCTTGTTTTTTAAAAAAGGGGTTATTGCAGTTTTTGTGTCTTGAAGAGCAGTAAGCCATAGATTTGATTGCTTAACCTCTGGTCCTGTGGAAAAAAAGTATTGATTTGTTTTGCTGTAGCTTTTCTGAAGAATTTTTAAAAGTGGATGGAACAAGAACTGAGACTGGTCTGTGTAGGAGTTTACTGAATGGGTGAACTCTTTCAGTAGTAACATTTTAGTGCTAGATTTCAAAAGTTCTGCAAATAATAATATTGATAATTAGGTGTTGATAATGTCTTTGTGTGGAATATAAAGTAAAGCATGATTCAGTATTGTGCTAGGAAACTGTTAGTTTTACAGCTGTCATAAGAGGTTGCTTGGGATTTTAGCTCTGCTAGGAAGGGTATTGGTCTTTTACCATAGTAATCTGCAGTTGCCCATTGCTGTTGCCTGGTCATTCTTCTGTTGATCGGCTTTGGTTTGTAGATCAGCTTTTGCATCTTCTGCTAAGAGTGTAGAAACCAACACATAGAATGGTTGTTTAGTCTAAGAAAGGGCTTTTTTTAGTTGTTATCACCTCCCTGACATTTGGCAACAGTCAAGTAGCTGGAATTTTTCTCCTGGCTGTAATGGGGGAATCGTTATTCTGTAGTGTGAGTAATGTGGTCATTAGGTAGTAAAATAAGGACTTGCAGTATTCCTGAGTGTCACTGTGGGACCATTTGATGGGAAGCAAGTTCTGTTCCTAGTGAGAGCTCAGCAGACTGCCTGAGTCTACTCATAAGTTTGAAAGCTCTAAGAATGTAACAGCACTGTGACATTTGTGCCTTTTGGTAAAGAAAGTGATACTAGCTCCTTGCGGTGGGGTGTACTGTCTGAGAGATGGAGAATTTGGATGGGGAGACTGTGAGGACCTGAACAAGGTAAGGAGTGAGTGAGAGTCCTTCTGTTAGGTCTGAGTAGGGGGGATAAGTGGAATAAGCAATAGCTTTTTAAGGATGGTACAGCGGATTCCGTTAGAAAATGGAATAAAATAGCTGAATAGCAATACCCTTGTTAAAAATCACACTTTTTTAATGAAAATCAGAAGAATAATAAAATAACCTTTTTGTAGGAGCAAACCCCCTTCTTCCCCCCTCCCCATGGGAGTATTTGCAGTCACCCCTCTGCTTATATTACTCCATTCCACCCTTTGTCTGAGCAGTTGTAATAACAACTGCAATCATGTTTCAGAGTACAACAAAGTAAGCAAACACCTCCAAAAGTATATTTGCAATTAAATTGAATGAAACTTTAGAAGAAAGTTAAACGTCAAAAATAGCCACAATAAAAAACCTTTGATAAAAGCTTCACTGATTTAGGTATGTGCTCAATGGTTCAGTAGATGATAGTTTGTGTCTTATTAAAGTCCTTAAGGACCACTCTGCTATATTTGGCCAGAAATGTAATATGATTCAGCACTCATAGAATAGTCAATGAGGAAGGTAGAGTGGTTGTAGAGAGCAAAGATGCTGGTTAAGCTGGGTTGACCTTTCAGTAGGCACTGACATGTAAGTGAGTTGGCCCGTTAGTCTTGTTTAGGAGGTGCTACAACTTAGCTAAGCTGGAAAATATCTAGTGCTAAATAACATAAACCTACCGCAGTACTTGGTAAGGCTAATGTAGTAATACAGGAGTACGGACTTCTGTTTTCATCCATGATTCAGTAATAGCAGTAAGGCCTGGGATGAAGTCATGGACACAACATTCAAGAGTGTCAGAATTTTTGTCAACGCTCACAGCCTAAAGGGAGCAAATGAAATGCTTTTGCCTTGAAACTGTGTGAATTAGAAGGATTTTGATTAAGAATTTCATCCTCTTAAGAGAATGCAGAAAGCCAGAAATAAAAGAGGTATTTATAAGTTTGATCTGTTTAGTGATCAGTACATGAAATTTGTGGCAGTGTGAGGCACTTGATAAAATTAATAATTTAAGACTTCATTGTCTTTAATAAGCACATCTGATGTGTCATATTCCAGATAAGTTGACTGTGTGATGCAGAGATAAAGCCCTACTTGTAGCCCTGATAGCCTAAAATTAGTCATAGTCCAGGCATTGGAGGAGCGAATGGCAGGAGGCTGCAAGTGCGTTACCAATGTCAGCTTGTCCATCTTATCTGGAAGGAGAAGGTCTGACCTCCCTCATCAGTGCTAACACCTGCTGGAGAGAATAGAAAACACCATATACCCCAGATATGGACTTGCCCTTTCATGCTGTATTCACAAATTAGCCTTTTTGTCTACTGTGTGGGACTGTATCCCCTCATGGGGGAAGGTATGAAAGGCCCTTGTATCTATGAGCATGCATGTCAGCCTACCAAAGAATGGGTTAAGACCATAATATTGGAAATCTCTCATGGTTTCCTGGATGACAGTCACACAACAACCCGCTCTTCTGTCAGTGATGGGAATGAGAGGACATGGTCATGAGGGGGACTAGATGATCTGCAGGTATGTCTCGTCTTCTTTTCCTTTTAGTGACTTAGGTGGCAGTTAATGTACTTCCATAATCAAACTCTCTTATGTGAGATCTAAGCCTCACCTTTTCTTACATCTTACTACCTTTACATACCCTTTAGTGAACTGTATTATTTTGCAATCCTTTTCAGTGTCCATAAACATTCTGTTCACAACTTCATAGAGATAGCAGTAGACTCCCTTCCTTTAGTTGGTTATTCACTTCCCTGGGAGTAAAGCCCCCCACAGTGCACACCATTTGAGATTGAGCTAAGTTCAGTCACTTCCCTTCCAATCTTTGTATCGTGTCATTGCTGACATCCCTGACTGTTTTGCTTGACTACACTTTTCATTGCACTTTTCCTACTTTCACAGACTTTTCCCTTTCTATCACTAATACAACCTGTTCACTAAACTTAACACAATCTAGCAGTGTCAGTGGCACAACAGATACCATACTTGCTTTTTGTGCAGAAGGCTGTGGGTTCTATTCTCACACCAGGTAGATCGATTACTGACACTGTAGTGTACCACAAAGAGGGTGCTGCACTTCTGAGTGTGTTGTCCTTCAGATGATATGTTAAAGGAGGCCCCATCTGCCTGAACTGGTGGTAGCTCATGTGGATGCAAAAGATCCCATGATACCTATCAAAGAGAGTAGTGGGGTTTATTAGTATATACATATATGCAATTCATATTTGTTACATATTTACAATATTTACATATTTTAACATCAATCAGTACATTAGTATTCCCATTTTAAGTATTGCCCACCACTCTTTAACTCATAACCAGAACCATATTTTTTCCAGTATGTTTGTCAAAGTCCATTTTCCATTGTATTTGATTTCATTAAGTCTTTCATTCCATATGAGCCATGTTACATAGAATATGATTCTGTCAATTTTCTTTGCTTCATTATGAGATCTAGTCCCATGAAGCCCATACTGTATAATGTCCATGTTTAACATTTCAAAATGTAAATAAGGTTTAATCAAATCATGTTTACATACTTCTTCCATAGTTTTTGAATTTTCTCAGATAAAAAAAATGTTCTGTAGTTTCCAGTTCTTTACATTTATTACATATCCTATCCTGTTTTCTCTTATATGGAATATTTGCCCCAATGGTAATTATCCTATGGACAACCTTTACAAAAAATCATTACATTCTTTAATTTTTTTGTAATTTATTTATCTCATCATTGTTGTCTATTTCCAACACTTTCATGGATCCACCAAATAAAAGGATATCATAATGTTAACATAACCATTATTTTATATTCTTTTCAATCACATTTTTTTTATTTCCAGAATACAATTTTGCTGTAAAATGTTTTCATTTCTTCATTAAAAACACTTTTACTTCTATGTTTTATTTCCATTTCTTCCCAAATTTCTTTGCATTTAAAATACATTATTGTTTCTGTTAAATCTTTATTATTTTTCATTATTCCTTTTAGTAATTCATAAATACTTAGAGGCTGCATGCACATTTGGATTAATCAGCCCCATTCCCCCTTGTTCATCCTTCATACACAAAATTCCCCTCTTAAATGAGATATGTCTTGATCCCCAAATAAATAAAAAAATCTGCATAATTTCTTTTTCATATTTCATTGGCAGCATGTAAACATTTGCAATATAAGCTATTTTACCTATTATTATGGTGTTTATTAAATGTGCTTTGTATGGAAATCTGTATGTCTTCCAGAATGTAATCATGTTCCTAGTTTGAATTGGAATACTTGTATCATATCTCTCATTTTTTACAACATATGTAACAAAGTATTTTTGCTACATTGATGATTTAATTTTTCTATGCAATGAAGGTGAAAATGAAGTTCAGCAATTCATTCATGATATTTAGTTAAACAGATTTGGTTTTAAGTTTTATGGGCTACAAGCAGGAAGACATGTGACTTTTTTGGATTTAGATTTATGTGGCTTGATAGGCAAACAAATCCATACTTCGGTACATAGGTTCATAGGTTCATAGGTTCATAGGTTTATACTAGGCTATCTGCCCTAAGGCATTTATAAGCCTAGCCCAAATTATTGTGGCTTACGCCACCCCTTATATGAAAAAATACTGTGCCCATTAGTTTGTTGTGCCTCTGTCCAGCAGTGACCCAGAGATGATTCCCGGGGTAAACCTACGATCTCCCATCCACAGGTCTAGATTTCTCTTGAACAGAGTCAGCGAGGTGCTCTGCCTCACATGGACCGGGATTTTATTCCACAGCATAGGGAGTCTCTGAGTGATAAATCTATCCCTCCAGCACGCCCTATTTATATCCGTGCTAAGGTTTAAGTCGCTTGCTCTAGTGGTTTTGGTGGATTTGGATTTTTTGAGGTGGAGCATGTCCATTAATTCCGGGTTGGACATGGCCTTGTATGTCAGGCACATGTCACCTCTGAGCAGACGGTATGCGACTGAATAGAGCTGGAGTTTCTTCAATCTGGCAGCATATGACAGATTTTGGAGTCCCTTTATCCTTTTGGTGAGGAACTTTTGGGGTCTCTCCAATTGCTGCAGATGTCGGGTGAGATACATCCCGAATGGGGCATTGTACTCGATCATTGGTCTGATAAGTGAAGAGTACAGGGGAACAATGACCTCATGATCAGGTGGGCAATGTAGAAGGTCTTTCTAACCACTTTAGCAATGTGAGTGTCAAAAGAAAGGCCACTGTCAACCTGGGTCCCCAGGTCCCTGATAACCTCTTCTGTGCTTAGTGGATTGCCACCTATATGGTAGCTTGGGGTTACCTTGTTTTTCCCGAAGGGTATGACTATACATTTTTTGGCATTTAACTTCAGGCCATGGCTCTGGCACCAGCTATCTGTTTCCGTGAGTCCCTTCTGAAGGATATCAGTGTCCGATGCACTTTCCACTATGGCGCCCAGTTTGCAGTCATCTGCAAACTTTGTCAGCCAAAGTCCTCCCATGTTGGCCTGTACTTCTGAGAAGTAGATGCCAAACAATAGGGGGCCAAGGATCGAGCCCTGTGGGACACCACTTGTGACCGGCTTGGAGTCTGACACAGCGCCAGCAACTCTAACCCTGTGGGTTCTGTCCTTAAGCCAGTTTGCAACCCATCTTGTGACATATGGGTTTACATTTAAGATGGTAAGTTTTTCTACAATACCCGAGTGGGGTATTGTGTCGAAGGCCTTTGCAAGGTCACGGTAGGCTGTATGGACTGCCTTTCCTCATCAATGGCCTTGGTGACTATTTCGAAGAAGTCGACCAAGTTCAAAAGGCATGATCTTCCCTTGACAAAGCCAAACTGGGTCGGGTCCAATGTCTGCAAGTCCCCTATATCTTTGTTTATGAGCTCCATTATGATCCTCTCCATAGCTTTGCAGACTAGACTTGTTAAGCTTATGGGGCGGTAATTACCAGGGTCCGTGAGGCGCCACCTTTGTGGAGTGGGACCACAGTTGCCGTGACGCCACTCCTTGGGCACGTATCCTGTGGTAAGGCTGAGATTAAACAGCTGCCTTATGTGCGGGTTTAATTCCTCATTTAGCTCGTGTAGCACACAGCCGGGGACACCATCCGGTCCCATTGATGCTGTGTTTTTAGCTTTAGAGAGAGCAGCTTTCACCTGCGCATTTGAGATGTCCGGGAGGCTACACTCGGCTGGGATAGTTATCTCTCCTTTAGGGGAGAGGGGTGAAGTTTGCACTGAACCTGTCTGCCAGTATGTTGGCAATGTCTGTGGGTTCAGTGATTTTTGTATCATTTTGGACTAATTCTGAGCATATCTGTGAGTTTCCACCCAGGTTCCTAACATAGCTGAAAAAGGCCTTATGATTGTCCTTTGAATCCATGGCAATTTTTCTCTCAAAATTGGCCTTAGTTGATTTTATGAGTGCTCGTATTTTTTACTAATAATGATCAGGGGTGACTTCCCTTTTATGGATTTTGTTCTATCATGTAATAGCTTTCTCCTCTTATTGTAAAGTTTGTTAATGGCTGGGGTCCACCAGACTGGACGCTTGCCCTTTGTGGAAAGAGTCTTGGTTTTATTTGGGATTGCCTGATCCATGCAGTCCTGGAGGTGTTCATAGAAGGCATTTGTAAGGGCTTCCGCAGCTTGGGTTGTGGTTTCCTCTGACTCAGGGGCCTTGAAGGATACCACACCAGTCTTGAGTAGTGTGAAGTTTGCTTTAGAGAAGTTCTTCACTATGGTCTTTTTGTTTGGGGTGGGGGCGGGATGTGGATTTCCAGTGAGATTAGTTTATGATCAGATCTCACCAATGAGGGATATACTTCGGTGTGGAGCATTTTGTCCCCATGTTTGTGACAATGAGATCTAGTATATTTTCTCCTCTCGTGGGAACAGTGACTAGCTGTTCCATGGCATTTGAATTTATGAACTCCAGGAACCGTTGGGCTAGAAAGTTAGGGCTTGAGTAATGTTCCCAGTCTATATTCGGTAGTTGAAGTCACCCAATATGATGGTGTTTGGAGATACATTTATACCCTCCAGTGTCTTCAGGAAGGCTGTGTGGGGTTCCTGAGTTTGAGAGGGTGGCCTGTAGCATGCTACAATTTGTAGAGCAGTTTTGCCTATTGTTAGTTGCACCTGGATGGTTTCCAAGCTTCATGCGTTGCCACCAACCTGGAGGTGTGAGTATCCTTTATGAATATGGATACACCCCTCCTTTTGTGGAGTGGTCCGGGTTTTGGGGCCGAACGCATGATATGAGGTAAAACCTAATAGTGCCGGGTGCTCTCAGGAGCCTTGAACCAGGTTTCAGTTACAGCACAGACATCGATGTTCTCCATACTGAGAAGGGCCTCGAGTGCGTGCATTTTGAGATTTAGACTTCTGGCATTGAGCAGCATTACCCTCAATTTCTTCCCATTTTTGTTTTCTAGGGTGGTAGGTTTAGAATTTGAGCCTTGCCTAAAAAGGCACTATGGGGTGGCAAGAGCCTTAGCCAATATCCGAATCCCAGGTGTGACAGGTGCAAGCCGTCCCTTGAAGCAGCGTGGCTTGTCAAGCATGTCATCCCAGGCAGACAGACACTGGATCCCCTTTGAATGACACCAGACATTAAGCCAATTGTTAAAGCTGATCATCTTGTCTCTATATTGTGGCATCATTCTTGGTGAAGGAAGGATACTGCTCAGGGTTAGGGTCATACCTGCCTGGGCTACATAATCAGAGAGCTCCTCTATGTCTCTTTTCATGCAGTCCAGGGAGGTATCGTCTCAGGTCGTTCACACCAGCATGGACAATGACTGTGTCATATTTGTACTTGCTGTGGAGTGACCCGAGTGCTTGTGTTATGTGGCGGATTCTAGCGCCCGATAGGCAGCTTACTGTGACCCTCTCCTTGTTCAGCCTGGTGAGTGGGACGCCAGTGTGTCTGACTATGGAGTCACCTATGACAAGTATGTTTGGTGTTGTATTTGGCCTTAAGGGCTGTGACTGCTTTGCACACTGCTTTTGTGGTTTATGTGTTGCTTGTGGGGTGTCTTGAGGTAGCAGTTGTTTGGGTGTCTGCTTTGGAGGCCTCTGCTGTTTAGGTAAATTTTACTCAGAGCCTCCGAGTATGTCTTTGTGTGTTTATGTGTTTGATTCAGTGGAGTGGTAGCATTATGTGAGGCTGGTTTTGTGGTGTGTGTAGTTGCCTTCTCCTCCTGTCTGGTCTTGCCAGTCCTGAGTTGAGAGAGCTCAGCCTCCAGTTTGGCTAAATAGCTGCATCTCTCAAGTATTTGTGTTATGTGGGAGGAGGAGAGGGTTGTCTGTGTACATGAGGCAGTTATAACATTGCCTCAAGATTCCCAGATTCACCAGCTGGACCGGAGAGGAGATTGACAACTGACCTTTGGACATGCTAGAATAATATTGGGAAATCCTTAATTGAAAACAAGGGCCAGTGGGGAGTGAGGGTGTAGTGCTTTTAATTTTTAGTGCTGACTTATATAATTGCTTTAGTGAGCAAGTGCCAGGTAACTTGAGTGCAATGTGATACAAGTAACTAAATGCAAAACGACAAACAGTAACTTTCTTTCAAGTGAAACAAGGAAATAAGTACAGTAAGCAATGCAGATATCACTAGTGATCCACAGAAGCTGAGAAGTTGCGTATTAGGTGAATTAGCTTCCAGGGAAATAACAAGCAAACAAACAACAAGTATATAAACAAAGCTAGATTCAGTAGGCCTGGATCTAGTCTATGCTAGAGCAAACAAGGTGAACCAATTTCAGTAAGATACAGTTCAAATATTCAGGCACTATAAACCTTTAACCAGAAAATTCCCAGCTCAGAAGGGCAGAGTCCAGCCTCTTCTCCCACAAGAGTGCAGTCCACGAACCTTCTTAATGTAAAATAACTGGCCTGAAGCCCAAGTGCCTAAACCAGAACTAATACACTTGGACACTGGGCTCTCAATCAGCAGTTCCCAACTTAGAAGGATGAAAGCTACCTGTCCTGCCACCACAGTGCTTGCCACAAACCTTCCTAATGTAAAACAACTGGTCTGAAGCCCAAGTGCTTAATCCAAAAGACTTGAATGATAGCTACACTTTAATCAAGTTACAACCAAGCAGTAATAAATACCATTGAATACTTTAGAGAATGTCTGGATTAGTGCTCAAGTTACACAAACAAAGCTAGATCCAGCAGGCCCGAATCCAGTCTATGCCACAGCAAACAAGGCGCACCAACTTCAGTAAGAAACAGTTCAGATATGCATGCACTATAAGCCTTTAACCAGAAATTCCCAGCTCAGAAGGGCAGAGTCCAGCCTCTCCTCCCACAAGAGTGCAGACCACGAACCCTCTTAATGTAAAATAACTGGCTTGAAAGCCCAAGTGCTTAAACCAGAATTAATACACTTTTAGAATAACAGACACTGAGCCCTCAATCAGCAGTTCTCAACCTAGAAGGATGTAAGCTACCTGTTCTGCCACAACAGTGCAGACCACAAACCTCTCAGTGCAAAACAACTAACTGGTCCGAAGCCCAAGTGTTTAAACCAAAAGGCTTAGAATGAGTTACACCAAGCAGTAATAAATACAATTGAGTATTTTAAGATGATGCAAAAGTAAAAAGAAGTAGGTAAAAACACAAGTACAGTAAAAGCAGATGAAATTTTTTTTTTTTTTTTTTTCTGAACAAGTGCTGAGATCAAAGAAACAGATTTGAGTGCTGAAACTAGAAAACTGGCTAGTTGCAAGAAAAAAAAAAAACAAGCTAGAAGGCTTCCCTCAAACACAGAAGGGTTTGGGGGCTCAGAAGCCTACAAATAGTCTGTACCACTTAACAAGAAAGGCAGGAAATAAGCTTAATTTTTTTTTTTTCTATTTCCCAGATGCTCTCTTTGTACACCGTAGGAGTGCCTGAAATCAGAATATGATCTCACTGCACTCAGTTGAGTGAGCAAATGAGATGGGCCCAGAGGCAGGCTGAGGGGCGGGCAGTTTCAATGCCACTAAGATTAACACCAAAACAAAAACACGGCGGGTGGGTGGGAATAACTGAAGAGCAGAATAACCAGTTAAAAATTCCTTCAACACTCCTTCATACACAGTTTAAATCAATTTAAATACTGTATTTTTTAAAAGAAAAAGTGCATAAAAAGGTACTTAAATTCTCTTATACGTCCAGTTGAATATAACCAAGTTCTTAGCTTGCCAAGCTGAAGTTTTAAAGCAGGAATTATTTCACATGCACCAGTTTAAATATGCAAGGACAGGAAATCACTGAATGTGGCTACCCCCACACCTGTAATTACTAGCAAATAACAAAATTCAGCCAACACTAGCTTTTAGTTCAAGTTTAGAAAATTTGAAGAGGGTAATATGTTTTTATATGGCACTAGTTGCTGTCCTCCACATCTCATATGTGCACTACCATATGCTGAATTTTTATGATTAAATAAATTATGTAATCAGAATGATGTGTTTCAGAAAGACAGCTTACAGCTAATATGTTTATTAAAAGAGGATATAGTAAAGAAATGGTAGAAAATTCAATGTTAAAGGTTTTGAATAAACTGTATGGTAAGGAATTTATGAAAAATGAAGAATTTCTTTTAAAACCAGATAATAGACAGTTGAGGGACAATTATAATTTTAGGTAAAATGAAAAGAATTAGAGTAAAGATATTTATTTTGTAACAACATGTAATATATTGAGCAAACAGGTGAGTAATATTTTAAAATATTATTGGCCTATTGTACCTGCGGATAAAGTTTTGGGGGGTTTATTTAGTGGCTCTCCTCATATATCTTCTAAGAGGGGACACAATTTAGCTGACATGGCAGTGCATAGTTTGTTTATTCTGTCAAAAAGTACATACTGTGATCATATCACTTTAAGAACCAATACTTTTAAATGTTTTAAATGCTGTTTGTAAATATATACTAAATAGGTTCCATGAGATCAATGGTGTAAAATTTTATCCGAGGAATGGTGCTACGTATAATACCGAAATAATAGTAATAATAATATATATATATATATATATATATATATATATATATATATATATATATATATATATTAAAATGTTCATGTCAACTATTTTATGTTGAGGAAAGCCAAAGGGTTTTTAAAACTCATTTGCAAGAGCATATAAGGGATATTAAAAATGAAAGGTTGAAAAGCCCTTTAGGTACACATTTTAAACAGATTCATAATGCCGATCCAGACTGTTTAAATGACTGTGTTTTGGAACAAGTAAATGTTGAAATGGGAGAGTGTGTGTTGAAATTAAAGACAAGTTGCTACATAAAGAAACATTGTTTATTTTAAAATATAAAACGTTGGAACTGTTTGAAAGCATTTATGCCATGGTGCTAAGTGAATAAACTTTTATGCAGTTTGTGGCAGTTGTTTTGATTTGCTGGCATTTTTTTTTGTGTGTAATCATGCCTTTGATTTGTTTAATAATTTGCCCCATTGTTTACGTCTGTATTCTGTACTTCCAAATGCTATTCCTAAAATATGTATACTCTTCTCATTATATTCCACCCATCCTATAATACATTCATACCCAAATCCTTTACTGTTCTCTTTATTTATCTTCTTTTGGCTTTTCCCGGTTAGGGGTCGCCACAGCGAATCACCTTTCCGCTCATGATTGGCGGTGAAGTTTTATGGTGTCGAGTTGCAAGCCCGGCGCTCAACCTTCCACAGAAGACACACACACACACACACACACACGCACTCACACCTAGGGCCAATTTAGAGGGTCCAATCCACCTACAGCATATCTTTGGGATGTGCTTAAACCAATTTCCTTCAACTATGTACTTAATTTTCCATTACATTTTTCCATCCAAGCTCTATTTTTTGCTATTACTACAATATCATCAACATAAGTATACATTATTAGCAATTGTAATCCCTCCATCATTCAGTATCCTTTCTTACTTGACATTTTATTAATTTCCATTAGTACTGTGCTCTTGATTATAGCAAAGCTCATACTGCCTGCAGGACGTCCTTGTTTCATACCACATTCTGTTTTCAAATTATCTCCAATCCAAACATTTACATTCAGTCTTACATAATTCTGTTCATATATTGTTTTAATTACTTGTAATATATTTCACTTATGTTATATGCTTGTAAAATACCCCGTAAGAATTCATGCTGAATATTATCATATGCCTTACTAACATCCCCATCATGATTTTTGTTTCTGCTTTTTATTATTAATATCATCAGTTCCTTCCATTATTATTATCCACAATAGGTCTTGACTCCCTTTCCCTTTTTACCCAAACAAATTTTGATGAAGTAGTCTTGCTCTTTTACAGTATAATCTTTTAGTTACTATTTTCTTGAAAATGTTATAGTCTGTGTTACTCAGTGTAATTGGTCTGCAGTTTTTTATTTAATTTTTATCTCCTTTCTTTACTATAAACTGTATCACACCTGTGGAAATATCTTTATACTTAACTCTTTTTCAAGCCACTTATTCATTACTTCTATAAACATGTTTTGCCAGACATATATATCTTTATACATACTATATTCAATTCTGTCCAGTCCTGTTGCAGAATTAAAGTTAATATCATTCAAGATCTCATTCAACTCATTTATGTTTGTTTTTATTTCTAAGTATTCATTATCTTCCTTATTTAAATTTTCCCTATTGTAAATTTGTTCTATGTTAACTTCTTTTTACTATATAAATCTAACAATTTTCTTTAATTATTTTATATATTTCTTATTGTTTTTTAACTTGTTTCCCTTCTTTATTTTTTTAATTCAGTCATTATCTTTCCTTATTTTACTATGTTACATAAGTATGGCCCTGCGTCTTTTTTTTTTCCTTGTGAACAATATTTTTGCTTAAATAATAATTTATTAACCTCATCCAGATTTATTCTGTATAATTATTTTTCTTTTTCATAAAATATTTTTCTTCTCTATTAAATCTTCAAACATTTTTGACTTAATATTTTGTATTCCATTTTTTTCTTCTTTTTTTCTTTTTCTTTTCTGTGCATTCTAAAAATACTTGTTTTGAATTTCTTTTTAAACTGAGTCCACCAAATTGTCCAATTTTTACAAATATCTGTTATACCAATATGTCTTTGCCATAATTCTATAATGTCTTTTGTTTCGACAGATTCTAGTTCTTTTTCATTCATTCTTTTTATACCTTTTCCTATTTTATGTATTCATCATTTTCATGAATTCTTATCCAAATTGCCACATGATCAGAAAACCCAGTATATTTGATTCCTTTCTGAGTAATTTTTAGGCCTTCTGATATCAAAAATAGCCAATTTTTGTCTTCATTTCATTTCTTTTATAAGTCCAGTGTTTATTTTCTCATCTTTGTAATTTTCCACTTTTCATCATGTCAGTAATCATTAAGCGAATGCATTCTATTCAGTAATCATTTTAACATCACAGCTATTCTTTTTATATCATAAATTAGTCACCTGTCATCATTATATCCATGTTAACACAGGCACAATTTAGTATACTTTTAAACATGTTTTCTCTTTCTTTGTTACATATGCATATAAAGGTTGTTGTTTCTTTCTGCTTATCACGGTTAGGGGTCATATGCGTATAAAGGTATTAGTCTATATACATATTTTCCATCTTACATCTACTACTTTAATATCTAATATTTTTATATTTCCATGGCATAATATACATATACTTGAGCATGTTTCTTTGCCAATGTTCCAAATAATAGTACCATTCCAAAGTTTTTTCTGTTTGCACCCTTTCATCTTCTGTTAATATTCTAATGTCTTCTAACACTATTACTTGTATATCTACTGCAGTACACCATTGCAAAATGCCAATTCTCTGTTTAATATTCTTCATACTGTTCACGTTCAAAGCTAATATTTTCAGCGTATACAACAGTTATTAAAATAATTTTCTTATCCCTTATCTTTTTTTATTTTCTTTAACCATTATATTTTTAAATTTTCTTTTTCTTAACCTAACTCTATTCCCTATTGAATTTCTCTTGCCTTTTACTATATGCTACTCTGACTCTTCTCCACTTGTTTCATTTGTCTCTCTTTCTTTTTCCTTCTCTTTGACGTTCCCTTTAAATTTAAATACCCTTTCTATGTTTTCTTCTTATTCTTGTGTTGTGTCTTTGGTTGCATTCTGTACCTTATAAAACCTCTATTGCCATATTATATATATATATATATATATATATATATATATATATATATATGGGATCCGGACACATGCTCGACTAGCAAATGTCCAAATCACAAAACATCGAACACACATACACGAAAGTGCTTCCGTGTATGTGTGCCTGTTTCATGGATCGGACTACAGTCCAGGTAAGGGAAAATTCCCTTTTCCCCAATGTAGTGCAATCTCGGAGTGAGAATAATAAAGTAGGGGGGTGTGGGGGGTGCAGGGGGGCTAGAAACGTAGATTTTTTTTTTGAACTACACATACATGGAAGCGCTTTTCGATGTTAAGCACGTTCGTGTATGTGTGTTCGATGTTTTGTGATTCGGACATATGCTAGTCGAGCATGTGTCCTAGACCCATATAGATATATATATATATATATATATATATATATCTATTACATTTTCCATTTTCAAAATTATGCCACATTCCCTTCCCAACCCCCGCTCCATAGTCCTCTTTCATCATAGATTTTAGTAGTGTCTGACGCTTCTTTACATATTTGTTAAGAAATATGTATTCAGTCCTTTTACTTCTACTTCAGTTCTAAACTGAATCATAATTCTTGTTTTTGTTTACCTAAAAAAAGGCCTGCACCACATATTCTGACCATGGAAAGTCTGCTTTCTTTTTTTTTTCATAGGCCTCTAAAAGGTTTCCATAGCTTGACCAGTTTCCAAAAACAAGTCACAAAAAGTTTCTTTGTTAATTAAAATGAAAGCTCTTACCTCTTTAGTGTTTACTATCAGAGGTGCAATAATATTGTCCCATACCTCTTATCTGCCCAGGCTTTTTTATTTTTTACTGCTCATCCAGATAACGTATTTTTTTCTTTATTTCTTTCATCTCTGCCTTCTCCTTACTTCCTTCTTCCACCGTTACAGCATAGACCTTTTCCTTTTCAGCCACTCACTTTGTACCCCCCCCCCCCAAAAAAAAAAAATTAAATTAGGACAGTGATTGTCCACTTTTTTGTAATTCTAGTATTCACTATTTTGGGTTTCAGAATTACAATATGCTCAAGTCATGGCTGAAAAGGATCCTCACACAGCTCACTTAGCTTGTTATCAAAATATATCAATAAATAAGCAAATAAACCAATTAGAAAATAGAAAATCTGAAGGGAGGTTGCATCTTTGCTGCAGCATGGCACCTTGGTGTCTTTGGATATAACAGATTCTTTTGACACGTTACTGTCTGGGCTCCACATGTTAGCCTCCATCCTCTTGCTTTAGCTGGGGTTCGCTTTCCTCATTAAGTGCTTGTTGCTTGACCTTCCCTCTGCAGTCAGAGTGGTGCAGGTCAGTGTGGTAGATGTGTTGCAGGACAAGGAGTTTCTTATGTTCCTTTGTGGTTGAATTGATGTTGGTGGCCCAGTTAAGGGAATTCCTTTCAGTGGCCCTGACACATTCTGTCCTATAACTGCATAACAGTGGAGTCTCTATAATTTAAGAGACGCCTGCTGTGGTCATGGCTTAGAAGATTGCCTTCATCTGGGCAAAATTGGGTACTCTTTTGGTCACTCTTGCCCATACAGAAGGCTGAAGAAGTTATAATATTGGCAGTTTGGGTGAAGTCAATTCAGGAGGTTCAGATTTGTGCCCTTCTGCACCTCTTAGACCTAAGGACTCTACTTAACCTCCATTCTTCTACAGTCTTCTTCCTCTTTGAGTCATCTCAAGGTATCTTCCCTCCTTACAACTTTACCACGTATTCTCCCACTTTTCTCTGCAGCTTCTTTATGCTATGCTAATAGTTTCTGTGCTTCCTGTTACTATGTTAACTGTAGCTTCCTAAACTGTTGTCTGGCCAGTGGCCTTTTATATGGGGTTCAACCCCCTGTATATATTATATGCCTGTAAATCTTCCTCTTCTCCTTTGGCTTCCACTAGCCTATGACCTCTTATGATATTTTCCTATATTATTTTATATACAAAACTGACTGTACTCTATTATGATTTATATACTGTACATTATTTTTGAGTGTTGTTATTTGTATGCTTTCTCTGACATTTTTGAACTTTATGCTATGTATGCTTAGTCTAGATACAATCTGCTAATTTGTGTATTTTTCAAAATTATTTACCTTTGTTTTTGTTTTTTCTATTGGAGTTTTTCTCCCTAGGTCTCTGCTGAAAAAGGACTATTGCTCAGTTAGACTAACCCGATCAACAAATGTCAAATAAATAAAAAAAAAATAAATAAATGATGGCACCTGCAGATGTCTTGGTTCGATTTCTTTGCTGTAGTTCTTTGTCTTCCACTGAAGAGACAGAGGTCATACACTACTAAGCCCTCACTCTTCCACAGACCTTTTGAGTCTCAGATACTTGTCACCGGGGTGTAGGGTGGAACACTGTTTTCATCTGTCTACATTTTTGCATAGCTTTCCTGTAACAGAACTCATGATAGGTACAAAAGATAGAGGGTTTTGCTGGAAAACTGGAAACCTCATCAGGACCCCTTACTTGTTATGTGGAAGTGGGTTTTCCTTAGTGGGTAAATTTATAAGTACCATCTGAAGCATTAGGTGATGCTTCTGAACCACTAGATGCTGGAAGGGATATTGAAAGTAGAACCTTTAATGCTCTCTGCCATCAATATTTCATTCCAAATAACCCGTATCACATAAAATAAATTCTTATTTACTCTTTTCACTCCTCTATACATAATCATATTCATATCTATATTGTTTGTTATTAATATTCTCAAAAACTTTCTTCACACAGCTTTTTCCAGTTCCATTAACATTTCAAAACATGCTCTGTTGTCTCTACTTCCCCACAAAATAAGCATACTTTCAACTTTCTTTTTATATGGCATATTTCCATTTACTAGTAACTTATCCATTGCTCATCTCCATAGGGAATCACGTTCTACTAGCTTGGTACACCACTTTTTTCCTGACTTTAATGACTTTAATCACTTCCTCTGGTAAAATTTCCCATGGGTGTACATAATAATATTGTTTCTTATAGGTTCATAGGTTCATAGGTAGATTCTAGGCTATCTGCCCTAGGGCATTTATAAGCCTAGCCAGAGTGTATTTGGCTTCCACCTCCCTATTAGATTAGCCTACTGTGCCTCTGTAAAGTAGGTCACAGAAGGTACCCTTTTAAGGTTAGTTTACTGTGCCTCTGTCTAGCAGGGACACAGGAGAGATCCCAGGGGTGAATTTGCGATTTCCCATCCACGCATCCAAATTTCGCTTAAAGAGGGTCAGCAAGGGGCTATGTCTAACATGAATTGGGATTCTATTCCAGAGTGAGGGGAGCCACTGGGAAATGAATCTGTCCCTCCAGCATGTCCTATTTATTTTTGTGCTGAGGTTTAGGTCCCTGGAGCGTGTAGCTCTAAGGGACTTGGATTTTTTGAGGTGGAACATGTCCATTAATTCTGGGTTTGACATGGCTTTGTACGTCAGGCATAGATCGCCTCTGAGTATGCAGTAAGCAACTGAGTAGAGCTGGAGTTTCTTTAGTCGAGCTGCATAGGACATCTGTTTGTAGCCCATGCTCCTCTTGGTGAGGTACTTTTTGGGTCTCTCCAGTTGCTGCAGGTGTCTGGTAAGGTACATCCCAAGAGGGGCATTGTATTCAATTCTGGGCCTGATGAGTGATGAGTACAGGGGCACAATGACCTCTCTTGATCTAGATGTGAACCCTTTCGTGATAATGTGGGCTATATAGAAGGTCTTTCTAACCACTTTGGCAACGTGATTATCAAAGGAGAGATTACTATCTAAGTTGGTCCCCAAATCTCTAATTACTTCTTCCGTACTTAATGGATTACCACCTATGTGGTAATTTGTGGGCACCTTGTTTTTCCCAAAGGGGATGACTATGCACTTTTTAGCATTTAGCTTGAGGCTGTGGCTCTGGCACCAAGCATCCGTCTCTGTGAGATGCTTTTGGAGGATGCTTGTGTCAGCTGGAGATTTGATTATGGCCCCCAGTTTGCAGTCATCTGCGAACTTTGTCAGCCATAATCCCCCCATGTTAGCCTGAACCTCAGAGAAGTATATACCGAACAAGAGACGTCCCAGAACTGAGCCCTGTGGGATGCCACTTGTAACTGGTTTGGATTCGGACATGGCACCTGCGATTCTGACCATGCGGGTTCTATCTCTGAGCCAGTTTGCAACCCATCTTGTGATATAGGGGTTGATATTTAAGCTGGTAAGCTTATTTATGATGCCCGAGTGGGGTATTGTGTCGAAGGCTTTTGCGAGGTCCAGGTAGGCTGTGTGGCCTACCTTGCCCACATCTATGGCTTTGGTAACTGTTTCAAAGAAATCAACTAGGTTTAAGAGGCAAGATCTGCCCTTAACAAAGCCGAATTGGGTAGGGTCCAGTGTCTGGAGGCTCCCAATGTCTTTGTTTATGAGTTCCATGATAATACGCTCCATAGCTTTACAGACCAGACTAGTCAGGCTTATGGGGCGATAGTTTCCGGGGTCCGTTGTGGCACCACCTTTGTGGAGTGGGACCACTGTAGCTGTACGCCATTCTTTGGGTACATATCCTGTAGTAAGGTTAAGTTTGAACAGTGACTTAATGTGAGGGTTCAGTTCTTCTTGGAGCTCGTGTAAGACACAGCCTGGGACACCCTCCGGTCCCATAGATGCTGTGTTTTTTGCTTTGGAGAGGGCAGCTTTCACTTGTGCATCTGTGATGTCAGGGAGGTTACATTCAGTTGGGATAGGCGTTTGCTCCTTTGGGGAGGAAGGGGGGGGGGAGTTTGCACTGAATCTGTCTGCCAGGATGTTGGCTATGTCTGTAGGTTCAGTATATTTTGTACCGTTATGCAACAATTCAGAGCATATCTGGGAGTTTCCGCCCATGTTTCTGACATAACTAAAGAAGGCCGTGTGATTATCTTTAGTATCTAGGGCAATTTTTCTTTCGAAACTGGCCTTTGTTGATTTTATGAGGGATCGAAGTTTCTTGCTAATACTGATCAGAGATGCCTTCCCTTTTTGGGATTTTGCTCTGTCATGTAGTAGCTTCCTCCTTCTGTTGTATGGCTTATTTATGGCCGGGGTCCACCAGACCGGTCTCCTGTTTTTGGAGGAGTGAGTCTTGGTTTTATTTGGGATAGCACGATCCATGCATTCCTGCAGGGGCTCATAGAATGCATTTGTAAAGGATTCTGCGGATTGGGCTGTATTATCCTCTGGCTCAGGGGCTTTGAAGGATTCCACCTCAGTCTTGAGAAGTGCAAAGTTGGCTTTTGAGAAATTCTTTACAGTGATTTCCTTGGCTGGGGTGGGGACGGGATATGGATGTCCAGGGAAATTTGTTTATGGTCTGATCTTACCAATGAGGGGTTTACCTCTGGTGTGGAACATAGAGTTCCCATGTTGGTGATGACCAGGTCCAATATGTTGTTCCCTCTTGTGGGAGTGGTGACCAGTTGTTCCATTGCATTAGAGTTTATAAATTCAAGGAACCGTTGGGCGAGGGTGTTTGGGCTTGAGTAGTTTTCCCAGTCAATGTTTGGGTAGTTGAAGTCACCCAATAACATAGTGTTTGGGGAGACCTTCATATTCTCCAGTGTTCTCAGGAATGCCAAGTGGGGTTCCTGTAATAGGGAGGGTGTTCTGTAGCAGGCTACAAACTGAAAGTCAGTTTTGCCTGCTGTTAGTTGCACATGGATGGTTTCCGATACTTCGTGCAGTGCCACTAACCTGGAGGTGTAGGTATCTTTGATGAATATAGATACTCCCTCTCCTTTTGTGCTTCAGTCCGAGTTTTGGGGCCGAAACGCATGGTATGAGTTATAACCTGGTAGTGCTGGGGTGCTCTCAGGAGCCTTAAACCAGGTTTCTGTTACTGCACAGACATCGATTTTCTCCATACTGAGGAGAGTCTCGAGTGCGTGCATCTTGAGGTTTAGACTTCTGGCATTGAATAGCATTACCTTTAGTTTTTTTTATCTTTGGGTTGTCTATGGAGGTGGGTTTGTCCTTTGAGCCTTGTCTAAAAAAGGCACTATGGGGGTGGCAAGAGCCTTGGCCAGTATACGAAAGCCTAAGGGTGACAGGTGCAAGCCGTCCCTATCAAAGCAACGTGGCTTGTCGAGCATGTCATCCCAGGCTGACAGACACTGGATCCCCTTTGAATGACACCAATACTTTAGCCAATTGTTGAAACTGATCATTTTGTCTTTATACTGTGGCATCATTCTTGGTGAGGGCAAGATGCTACTCAAGGTCAGGGACATACCAGTCTGGGCTACATGGTCAGGGAGCTCCTCTATGTCTCTTTTCATGTAGTCCAGGGAGGTACGTCTCAGGTCATTCACACCAGCATGGACAATGACGGAGTCATACTTGTACTTGCTTTGGAGTGACCTGAGTGCTTGCGTTATGTGGCAGATCCTGGCACCCGACAGGCAGCTTACAGTGACCTTCTCCTTGTTCAGTCTGGTGAGTGGGACGTCAGTGTGCCGGACAATAGAGTCCCCTATAACAAGTGTATTTGGTGTGTTGTTTGGCCTTATGGGCTGTGACTGTGAGGCACACTGATTTTGTGAGATATGTGATTTGTGGGTATTGTTGAGGGGTGGCTGTTGCTTGGATATCTGCTTAGGAGGTCTTTGCTGTTTAGGCAGATTTTTATGTAGAGCCTCTGAGTATGTTTTTGTGTGTTTATGTGTTGGGTATGCAGATGCAATAGGTCTGTGTGAGACTGGATTTGTGGTGTGGGTGGTTACCTTTTCCTCCTGACTGACTGTGCCAGTCTTGGGTTGAGAGAGCTCTGCCTCCAGTTTGGCTGTGTAACTGCATCTCTCACATGTATTAGAGTTTGTTGGAAGGAGGAGAGGGTTGTCTGTGTAAATAAGGCAATTGTAACATTGCCTCAAAATTCCCAGATTCACCAGCTGGACTGGAGAGTAACCTTGAAACTGACCCTTGGACATACCAGATTAGTATAGGGAACTGTTTTTTTTACTGATCAGATTAGGGAAGGGAACTGATTTTTCACTTGATCAGGAAGGACCAATCGGGAGTCTAATACTTATGAGAAGTCAAGGAGGGTGTAGTGCTTTAGTTAGTTAGTGTTTCCTTATAAGAGCTGAGCAAGTGCAGGGCTTTAGAAAGAGAATAGAGTGATTACTTTGAGAGTTTGAACAGTTCTAAGAGAAAAAGTGAAGAGCAGACTTTGTGGAGCCTGGAATAGTTTAAACCTGTTTAGGCAGCGCTGCCCGACGCTGCTCAGTGCGCAAAACCGCGCAAAAAGAGAGTTGTAGGGTTTTAAGAGAGAGAGAGAGAGATCAAGGAGTTTAGAATTGACCCAAAATGGTCAATAAAACTACAGCTTCTAGGTAGTAACCTCTCCTCCAGGGACAGGCAGGCTGTTCAGTGTTAACCACTCCCACTGGTGAACACAGAGACTTCCCTTTAGCCCAAGCAAGCACTGGCCTTCTAGAAACTTCCAAACAGTTCAGAACAACAAATCTGTAACTGAACTTTCTTAACTTTCAGAAAGTGGGAAAAAAGCAAGATTTTTTTTTTTTTCTTTTTGTTGTAGTTTAAAGGTAGCAGAGATACACAAGCAGCAAAATAATCACAACAGTGCAATAAATGACCCCATACTTGAGTGCTAGGCCAAAATCAGGTAAAATGCAGTTTTTAGAGAAAAAAAAAGATTTTAAATTAAGTGCAACACAGGAAGTGCAGTAAACCGGCTCTAGATGTGCCCCAAGTACTGTTACTGTTACAGATATAAACTTTAGCAAGCCGGAAAATGCCAAAAAGTAGGCGGCAAAGCAGTAAAACTTAACAAAAATCAGAAGAAAATACTTAAAATCACAAAAGTGGCTCCTTTTCTTCTCTCAGCATTTTCTCCTCTTGGTAGGTGCTTCAGCAACAATTAGCAAGCCTGAAAAGACGCCAAAACCATGAGGCAGCCTGGTTTTAAGAGAGACAGATCAAGGAGTTTAGAATTGACCCAAAATGGCCAATAAAACTACAGCTTCTAGGTAGTAACCACTCCTCCAGGGACAGGCAGGCTGTTCAGTGTTAACCACTCCCACCGGTGAACACAGAGACTTCCCTTTAGCTCAAGCAAGCACTGGCCTTCTAGAAACTTCCAAACAGTTCAGAACAGCAAATCTGTAACTGAACTTTCTTAACTTTCAGAAAGTGAGAAAAAAAGCAAGATTTATTTTTCTTTTTGTTGTAATTTAAAGGTAGCAGAGATACACAACAGCAAAATAATCACAACAGTGCAATAAATGACCCCACACTTGAGTGCTAGGCCAAAATCAGGTAAAATGCAGTTTTTAGAGAAAAAACGATTTTAAATTACACAGGAAATGCAGTAAACAGGCTCTAGATGTGTTCCAAGTACTGTTACTGTTACAGATATAAACTTTAGCAAGCTGGAAAATGCCAAAAAAGTAGATGGCAAAGCAGTAACATTTAACAAAAAATCAGAAGAAAATACTTAAAATCACATTATTACATCACATCCTTCTATCTTTTTATTTTCCATGTTAATATGCTTTCTTCACAATTTTTAATTTCATTTACACATTCTTCTTTTTTCTTTTTCTTATTCTCATCATCTCCCAGAACTTGTTGTACTTATATTTTAAGCATTCTCTTCTCTTCATTTACCCTCATTAATAATCTGTACATGTTTAAAGAAGCAGAATAAACAGCTGGATTTAATAACCCCAGTCCCCCTTAATCTTCGCTCATATGCAACATGCCTCTTTTCACGGAGTTTAATCTCCATATGAAAGAAAACACCAGCTGCACAATATCCTTTTCATATTTTTGTGGGCTTATATAAACCTTTGACATGTATGCTGTTTTTTCCATTAATATATAATTTACCAGATTAAACCTTTTTTCTGAGTGCTATCTATACATTCTGTATAAAAGACATATTTCTTTATTTTTTTATCAAATCCTCCCATTGCATCATAATTACATCATTTCCTCCAAATTTTATACCTAGCAAAGGCATCTCATTCATTGAAAAATACGCATCCCATCACCCAAACCCTTACTTTTATCTTTGTTCAAAGTCATTTCCCTTTTCCTTTTCACGTCCATTCAGACAAACTATCACTTCCCTCATCTATATATTGTTCTTAGCAACTATATCATCTTTGTTCCATATATATTTTAATACCTCACTATGTAACTCTTCCTAAACAAACCCTTCCCCTCAACCATTCATTCAGTACATTTACAAAATGCTCTATTTGCCAATCCACTAATTTATTTTACATTCCATACCCAATACCATCTGGGTAAAATACGGAACCAACATTTACATGTTTTTCACATGCTGTGCTATAATACTCATAATTTACTCTTGTGTTCGTTTTGCCTCTCCTTTTACATTTTTTATTCCCTCATTATAGTAATATCCTCATTTAATGTTTTACCAAAATAAGCAGATATCTCCTCCCTTCCCCCTTTTAAGTAATATTTCTGCCTAAACAATAATGCTTTATTTTTTTATTTCTTTTTATATATTTATTTTTTCATATCATAATGTTCTCTTTTGTTATTCTGTAAATTCTCCAGTACATTTCTATACATTTTCCCATACTTCACTTTCTGTTCCTTTCTTACATCTTCCAGCCAAAAAAACACTTCTGTGATCCTTCCATAACTGCAGTACTTCCCACTCTCCAATTTCATCCCATAATTGTTCATTTATTCTTGCATTCCCTTTCTTATTTTAATATACTCCCTTTCTTCCATCACCTCCATCCATATTGCTAAATGGTCTGAATAAAATATCAGAACTGTATCATCATCTACTACTCCCTTACCCTTCTGAGAATACAAAATAATCAATTTCATGTTCACGTCCTCCCCTCTATAAAGTCCTTTGACTTTTGTTCCACTCAGTTAATTTACCACGGTATCACTTCCTCTATATTTACATCATTCCCTCTCTTATTGCATTTTCAGTTAAATCACAAAGTCCCCTGCAGTTATAATTTTCATGTTAACTACCACATAATCTAATATTTAATGAAACAGATTTGAACTTTCCTTGCCATCTATGTATGCATGTAAAGCAGTAATTATATAAACATGTTCTCTCCACCTCACATCTACAATAGTTAACCTTCTCATCCTTACCAACATTATATCTAGGATTCTCACTGTTTTTACACAGCACAGTCACTTCAGAACAACGTTAACTTCCTAAGTTCCATATTATGTTTCCACCCCACAATTTTTCTGTTTGCAGTCTTTCTTCACTTGTCAGGAATCAGAAAACATCCATGTCACATTTAGCACACCATCCCAGTATCCCTGTCCCTCTTACAGTATAAATAATACTGGTCACATTTATATTGAAATTACTCTAAAGTTGGTGATTTTCCTTCACTTTAAGCTTAGTGGAAATATTTTTTAATTTTCATTTTCTTATTTTTACTCTTTCCCCAACTGAATATTTTTCATGGGTTTATGTACAAATAATTCTTGATTCTCAGAATCAGATTTTTCACTGGATAGAACTTCAATAAAATATTAGTATGGGTCCCTTCTCCTGACCTCTCTTCCTGCATGCACTGGCTCTCATTTCCCCCTCCATAGTTTTTTCTTCTTCTACAGTTTCTTTTTCACCTGTTTCACCCTCTTTCCCAGTATCCTGCTGTCTTTCCCTCATGTATGTTTTCTTCCTTTCCCCTTCTCTTTATTATTTTACTGTTTGCTCTTGACAATCCATCCAAAAGTGTCCATTTTCTTTTCCACAACCTATATTCAGGCACATACTTTCTTGCTGTATGTCCTGTTTCCCCCTGTTGGTTATATTGTACCTTGTCACAGTCATAAATTAAATGAGAAAAGACCCCAAAAAAGAAACAAGATTTTAAGCTGGCCAGCATATCCTAATGTCCCTCTATAACCAGTAACAAAACTAACACTTAATAAGTGTCTCACCATATTTTTTCATATTTCATAACAGTTTTCAATCTCCACCCTCCATTCCATATGTTTCTTTCATCTCTGACTTTTACAGTGTTATCAATAGCTTCATACAGACTCTGCATTTTCCAGTTCTGAGTTCTAAACTTCAAAGTAACGTTTTTAACATTTAAGTTTCTACCAGAAAACAAAAAATTGTTTCACAGATAAATGTTCTTATTGTCAGACTAATAATGAATTTTCTCAAACTGTCTATCAGATTCAAATGTTAAGTCACAAAACATCTCTGTTCAAATATGTATAAAATACTTAATTTCTTGAGCTTTAATACTCAGAACAGTTACCAAAGTGCCCTGTATGTAATAACTGTCTACTACAGTGTCATTTGTTCTTAGTCTCACAGTTGGTCCTTTTTTTAAGCAGTTTTGCTTATGTTTTAGTTACTGCATCATCTGCTGCCACAAAACCATACACCTTCTCAGGTTGTAGCTGTTTTCCTGTTTTACTTTCTGTCACTGTTGTATACGTTTTAATTGCTGCATTCTCTGTTGCCACATCAATTGGTTCCTTCTCCACATTACCATCTTCAGCACTTCTGAAAATTTATCTGTCATCTCACTCCATGAAACAGTAGAATGTCACCTGGATCATCTTGCCAGATTATTTTAACAGAACATCATCTGCAAGCCGTCCTAACGCCAGTTCTATTATCTGCACCACTTAAACAGACTTGCTTACTTCCTTCTCCATGGAGACAACTAAACTAAATGCTGCTGATTTGTAACATCCACCATGCAGGAATCTTTGTTTACATTCTGATTCTCCATATCAAACAATTTTTTTCTCCAGATTCTGATTCTCCACCTCCAAACTCTCCAGAGCTTTTCTTTCCTCCATGTTGTTGCTTGCTTTAGGCCTCTTCCTTGCTGCTATAGGAGCCCTGCAGTGCCACCTAGCAGCTCCAAAGTGTAAGGGAAGTTCTCTGATGCCCTGATAAAATTTTCCCTAGTTTTATAAATACTGCCTCAGGTCTCCCCTGAAAATAGGCTGCTAACCTAGTGGGACAAATCCAGTGAACAAAAGGATAAAAAACAACAGTAGCAGCAGCAACAAAAATAATTTTGATAAACTGATGGTGACAAACCTGCAACCACTGCACCTGTTCTTGTGTTTTAACATAACTTGTAATATTTTTGGAATATGTGGAGTAATTCATGCTCTGTAAAGTAGGAAGAAGTAAACTTACAATAGCATGCTTGTATCTTAAGAACTTTGCTATAATAAGGTTGTTATAACAGGTTCTTAAGCATGAACTTCACTGATCAAACACTCAGCCAAGCTTGCTATGCAGATCAGATATCATTCAAAAGCAAAGTGAAGTGAATGTGGAGTAACAACTTAAAAAGCTGTTACATCATCCCATGCTGCCACAAAACCATTTTTATATTTGTTTAAGTAAGAATAGTTAAGGCAGAAGCAAAAGAATATTTTTTAATAAAATAATGGCACATAACATGTATATAATTCCAGGTAGGCTTTTGATGGAGTTCTATACCTCATGTTGCAACAAAAATAGCAGCTAAAAGTCCATTTATTACAAAACTTTATTTCCAGGTCTTGGGTAACAGACGTTTGATGCATGATGTCAAAACAGATTGTAAGAAATTTACAGAAAACCTTCCGGTGCTTTGAGTTTGGTTGCTCCCTTGAACCTCTCTGACAAGATTTAATGTTTTAAATTAGTGTTTGACTATTTAGCTTGAATTTTAATTGATTTTGGTTTTGGTGTTGAACAAAGTGATTGCAATGGAAGTAATGGGTTGAATTCAGAAAGGTTACTGTGAAGTATAAGCCCATTTTACCCTTCACAGTAAACATTTCCTGTTAGAGACGGCCCTATCACAGTGGCATACCACAAAGACGTGCAGCACCACAGTGGGCTGTGTCTGTGACATAATGCAAATATTAATGAGGCATTCCAGAGAAGGGTCAATGCTAATTGGCCACCCCCCCCCCAAGAAATGCCTGTGATAAAGTATTTAGTCATTTGAGCAATTCAGAGAATCGCTCAGCTGTGTAAGTAACTCACCCAGCCATGTTGAGTATGGCCGGAAGTTTGCACTCACCCATTATGTCAAATGGATGAGATTCTCTTACAGGTGGTGTCAGGTAGTTTTAGAGCAAAGTAGAAGATGTGAGGGTGTATGTATTATTGTGTGTGTGTGTGTGTGTGTGTGTGTGTGTGTGTGTGTGTGTGTGTGTGTGTGTGTGTGTGTCTCTGCATGTGTGAGTATATATAAAGGGATGAGTGACCTCCGGGTCTGTGTTATTTGAGCGAATTGCACAAATTGCAAACACTCATAATATCGAATGTACTGGACCTTGAAGTGCTTTTTCTGAAATTGCGGTGCAGTGAAAAATGGGATATTTGCCCTTTCCTCACTGTAGTGTGATCTCGGAGTTGGAATATATATTTAGCAGGGGGTGGGGGGACATAGACCCCCACAATAGGAAGTTTGAGGACCGGTACTTTCAATATTATGAGCGTTCACAATTTGTGCCATTTGCTCATATGATAGAGACCCGTGACCTTGTGTGTGTGTGTGTGTGTGTGTGTGTGTGTGTGTGTGTCTGCATGTGTGAGTATATACAAAGGGATGAGTGACCTTCAGTGTGTGTGTGTGTGTGTGTGTGTGTGTGTGTGTGTGTGTGTGTGTGTGTGTGTGTGTGTGTGTGTATGCGTGCATGTGTGAGTGCGTGTGTGTGTCACTCCCATATACATATATTTCATCTACTAGCACTGACTCAATTTAGTATGTCCTATATTACTTCAATACAAAGTACACTAAGCATATTCTCTCTTCTCTGCTTGACTTATAATTCCACCTCCTACCACACATATCTCATAAATTACTTACAAATCTATACCACCACCACACCTACATTAACATTTACATCTCAGCACACCTTTTCAACAGCATCAACTCCCAATTATATGCTTACAAATGTATCCAAACCCATACCCCCACACTCTTCTTACACATATCATAAGCATTTCACTAAACTCAAATCCATCCTACTCCACTCTATCACTCACGTTAAACTCCAGGCAGATATTCATCCTAACCCATGGTCCACACACATCTTCCCTCTCTACTCCCATTCTTCCCCCTTTCTACCCCTAACTCTCCACATCAAAATCTTTCCAGTTCTCCGCATAGTCCCCCACTTTCCAGAGACAGACACTCTGACCTTTTAATGACTAACTTCAGCCTCAGAAGCATCACTAACAAAGCAGCTGACTTTCTTGCTGTCCTTGCCCACTACCCTCCAGGCATAGCTGTTATTACTGAGAAGTAGCTAAAGCCCCATGTCAACGACAGAGAGTCTCACAAATGGTTGTAACATTATTAGGTGTGACAGACTGAATAAATGGGGTAGAGGGATTGCTATCATGTTTAAAGACTCCCCCCAACCTGTTCAACAAACCTGTCCTCCCCCAGACCTCCCCAATTGTGAAATGATAACAGCTCGCTTAGAAACCAACTCCCACAAAACAAAAATAATCATTGCTACCTACTTTCCCCCTGGCAACAACCTCCCCAACATTGAACACCTCCTCTCCTGGGCATCCTCTTATTTCAGTCAAGAAATAGTAGTACTATGAGATTTCAACCTTGATTGGCTTACTTGCTCCACCAATAACCCCTCTAACTTTATTAACCTTTACAGTTTCTCACAAAGCATAAACTCTCCCACACGTATTGACAAACACATCAATGAAGAATCAATTTTAGACTGGATACTTACAAACAGACCCAACCTATATTATCAAGCTGGCTGCCTTCCAGACACACACAGTGACCACTCCCCCACCTTTCTACTTAGGAAATGGCTTCACAGAACCAACAACATCATTTTTAAAAACTTCCATAGCAAGAAGAACATCTCCCCACTATGTTTAATACTTTACTTCAACAAAGTGATTGGTCACTGCTAAAATTCCTCCAGTTAGACCAAGCTGTGCAATATTTTAACAGTACTGTCCTCCACATACTTGATAACCTTGCTTCCACTAGAAGAATCAGTATCAGGTCCAAACAACTCCCCTGGTTATCTAATGACACCAAATGTGTACTTAAACATAGGGATAAAGCCTGGTCACGATACCAAAGATCTTAAAACAGTGATAACCTCACCTCATATCTACAGTTGAGAAATCTAGCCAAAAAAACAAATCAAATATGACCAAAAAATGATTTCCAAACATGTCAACAAAAACATCTAAATAATCCCCAAATTTTTTTGCATAGTATCAGTTATCTTCTAAACCCAGGTACACCCTCTAATCCTGCTCTATCCACCAAAAACACCTCAGACTGCATAGGATCTCAGTTTAATACTCACTAAATCACAACACTAACCTACCTCTTTCAGTTCCTACCTTTTCAGTTCCAAACTTACCTTCATCCTCATTTAAGCCCATCCAAACCAAACATATAAAAAAGCTCCTACACAAATTAAAATCCTGTACTCTTACAGTAGATCTGCTACCTAGTGAATTTCTAAGGCTAGCTGCCACAACAATCTCATACCCCGTATCTTAATCAACTGCTCCATCTCAGGATAATATGTTCCTCTCCTTTAGAAGATATCAGATGTGATCCCCTACCCAAAGGCAGCCCTTGTACTTATTTTATTTATTTAACATTTGTTAACCAGGAAAGTCCAACTTGGAACGAAGACAATTTTCAGAGGAGGCCTGGGGAGAAACACTCCAGATGCATGTCTTTGTAATGCGGGAGGAAAGCAGAGCACCCAGAGGAAACCCACACGAATGCAAGGAGGACATGCAGACTCCACACAGAAGGCACCCCAGCCAAGAATCAAACCGGAGAACCTCTTGCAGTGAGGCGACAATGCTACCACTGCACCACTGCACCGTCCAAACTGTACTGACTTCACAAACTACCGTCCAATTGCTATCTTATCACCACTTTCCAATATCTTAGAAAAGTGTATTCATCAGCAACTACTCGACTATTTCCTCAACAACAACCTCTTATCTAACACCCAGCATAGTTTCCGACCTGAGCATAGTACTAATACTGCACTCCTCAGTTTCACTAACACTGTAAACCTCCTCAAAAATGAAGGTCAACGTGTCTCATCTGTCTTACTTGATAGCGTTCGTCTGCCCATTGTAGCGCTAATAATGCTTCAACACCTCACATCAATTTTTCAGCATCTAACGCTGACCACGACCATTTGATTCTAACCACTGCGGCTTGTCCACAAAAGGGGAACACGCACTTTGGTTTTCAAACGCGCAGGAGCAACAACGGAGTATCCAACAATGATGGGATTCCTGTGATGACTAACTTTTTGGATAACAACAATTTTTTTAGTCAACGACAAAATTCAAACGTGGGATCTATGGCAGCATTTAATGGTGAGAATAACAACTTAAGTAACAAAATAGACCAATTTGACTCTAAGTTATATAAATGCAGAAAACTGTAGTTAGAAGTGTCATATTTAAATGAATGCATTAGAGACAAGACAATACCAAAAGGACTTCGCCAGTGTCGGTTTCCCGCTGGCTTGACTGACAACACCCCCTTTTATCAAGAATTAATTGATTTGTTTGATAGACAGGGGATTGAGTTTTTGCAGGCACTCATAACTTTTTATTCAAAAGACATTTCTAATTTGACAACTGAATTGGGGTCTTTAGAAAATGAAATTAAAACTGACTTTGAATTTCTTCGTTATAAATATGAATACTGTCGGATATATACTAGTATTGAAGCTAGTATGGATAAATTGTTATTTACCAAGAGAAAGAAATTATCCAGGGACATAAATGATTATTCAAACAAATGTGCCTACCCTAGACTTTCTCGAAATGTGCAAATAACTTTCAATGACAATATGGAAAATGGCCAACAGAATGCTGAGGTCATCCAACCATATACTAGCAACATTCCTAATGTTTCTAGTGAACAAAGACAGGCCCCAAGAAGGAGCCCTAGATTTAACAACAATAACAATGTCCATAATTATAGGAATATGTCTGAAGTTGGGTCTAGGGATAATAATCATTTACAAGATTCACAGAATCTCCCTGTTGAGGTTTCCAACCAACAGGACCATCAGGATTTTTGCCCAGTCAACAACTCTCGGGGCAACAATCGTCCCCGAGCCCAACCACAGAACAACACGAGGAACAGGAGACGAGCTCGCAGGAGATGATTGACATTTTTAATTTTGGTTTACAACCAAAATTATATAAGAGTACTAATTGTGACTTCACTGTGTATAACTATACAACTTTGGACATTCAACAGGATATGGTAGATTTTTTAGCTAAGGACTTTACCTTTGTTCCTGGACATCATATGGACATAGGAAAAACTATCATAGATTTGAAGGTGTTTGTATGTAAACTTAATTTAAATTCATTAATGGGTAATGATACCAGCACAGTCAAGATTTTAAGAGTTTCTAGTTCATATAACCCACCCCTTCACCCTATTTTAAACACATTCGAAAAAATATGTGAGATGGATTTATGGGCAATCAAAAATCAAGTAATGTATGGTAACCAAAGACATTTAAGTAACATTTCTTCATTAGAATGGGATTTCATACATTTGTTGAAAGATTGCAGTGTGAGAGCCATGAAACCAGATAAGGGTGAGGGTGTGGTATTTATGGACCATTGTAAATATGTTGAATATATGACAGAACATCTTCATACACCAGCCTATAAACCTGTTTCTTTGAATGAAATACATGTTGCATACAAGAAGATCAACAACATTTTGGATGATCTATTCTTAGAAGGGTTCATAGATACAGATGTCCATAGATACCTGACTATGGCTGCCCCAAGAATCCCAGCCCTTTTTGGAACACCTAAATTGCACAAACGTCTATATGCACCCCCTTTCAGACCCATAGTGGATGGGAGGGGTTCCATTACTTACGCTTGTGCTAAATTTATCGACAGTGTAATTAAACCCCTTATTGAAAGTGAAGTCCATATATGTAAAGACTCTTGGTCTTTTCTAGAGAACATAAGTAAACAAAAGTACGTAACCGACGCAGTATTTTTGACCATAGACGTCAAAGACCTGTACACCGTTATACCTCAAACTACTGGACTCACTTGGGTGAGGGAATTTATGTTAGCTAAAAATGTCAAGGATGACACCATCTATCTTGTGGAGACCTTGTTGGAGTTGGTACTAGCCAATAATTTTTTCGCATTTGAGAACCACTTTTACTTACAAATATCAGGGGTAGCAATGGGCTCTCTCTGTGGTGGTACATTCGCGAACGCTGTCATGGCACATTGGGAGTCCACTTTACTATTTAAAGATGAGTGGTTCCAAAAATATGTCACCTGGTACACTAGGTACCAGGATGACATATTTTGCATTTGGGAAGGTAACAAGGAAATCATTCCTTCCTTTGTAGACAGGATCACTAAAATGACGAACTTTCTGGAGTTTACGTTTAACATAGGGGATACTGAGATTAATTATTTGGACATACTTCTTATTAATGATAAAATCAATCATAGATTCAAAAGTTTAATTTACAGGAAACCCACGTATTTCAATTCTTTGTTACATTTTTCAAGCAATCATCCATATCACCAAAAAAGAGCTGTCATAAAGGGTCAGATTGTAAGGGCGGCACGTATGGTGACAGATGTTCAGGATTTTGATGCTGAATGTAACAAATTAATGAACATGTTTAAATCAAGAGGTTACCCAGTCACTTTAATTTCAAGTATTATAACTGAGGTGTCCCGTAAAAGAGAAGAAGGTTACTTTTCTCCTTTACTACCTGGTCAGGATAGCAATAACAGCGCTATCACCCACGAAGATATTTTGGTTACAGGTGGAACCGTTGTGGGGAATATGGCGGACAAGGACAAGTATTGCACTAGTTTTTTGTACACATATTCTTTAGATTATTACAAAATTAACGAAATCATTAACAAAAACTGGGACATCATAAGAAATGACAGGAATCTTTTTAACCTCTTAGGTGACAGGCCCAAAATCACTTATAGGAGAGGCGACAATTTGAAAACAATTTTAGAGAGGACAAAGAAAAAACTGCATTCAAACAGACCAAACAGTATGTTTAAGTGTGACTCATGTGCCCAATGTAGGTACATCAAAGTTGGGAATCACTTCAGTATTAACGATAAAGAATATAAAGTGAATAATCACTATAATTGTGAAACAAAAACTGTAATTTATGCAGCATTGTGCAATTTTTGCAAGGCATTCTACATCGGTAAGACCGAGCGAAAGTTAAAAACTAGAATATATGAACACCAGTACGCTATTACCAAGAAAGATGTTACAAATGCCTTGGCTAGGCACATTATGGAGAATAATGGGCACAATTTTAGTTTTATTATTTTACAACAAAGGGACCCTGACATAAGGGGTGGTCCATGGCAAATTCGATTAGAAATCGATGAATTGCTATGGCAGGTATGCACTAGGGCACACCTCATGCCAGGCATCAATGAAGCCCTTTCTATTAAATGTGTCTTGAAGTGGCTTTCCTATAATAGGTAGGTTTGCAACATATGACAATTAGACTTGGGTCACACCTAAATATATAGAACTGTACAGAAGTTGATTTACTCAGACTAAACACATAGGTAGTTATCTTTGGGCTTTAGCTGAGATTAGGATATTTATAGCATTAGTGAGCGTGTCTTATAATAGATTTACATAACTCATTTTTACACAAGTATACATAAAGACTTGTTTGGTCATAGATCAATATGGTTTTTAAACTGTCTTTAACAAGTAGTGTGATTATTGGTTAACATCAATTTTCTTGTTTCATCTTTTTATTATGGTGTGTTGGAGGTGATGTAAGCATGACTCAATTAGAATAAATGTGTTTAAATATTTTTAAAAATTATACACATGTATACTAATTAATGTATATTTAATTCATGACTTGGTTTTAAAAACTTTCAGTAGTACATATTTTTCTATTTTTCATGGTTTTGTTTCTTATGAATTAAAATAGGTTTTATTTTTTAACATCAGCAGACGCTTTTAAGGTTCCCTTAGTAACTGTCAATTAAATAATGCATTTTTCTTCGATTGGATCACACTAATTGTATCTTGGGTATAAAAGTTGCATCACTGTAACATCTTGCTGTTTGTCTGATGAAGGCAAAATATTATTTTTGCCAAAAGCGCTCATTTCTATCTGTGTAAAATAAACGTCGGTTTTTATCTTAAGAGTGCTCTGATTGTGTTCCAGCCTGCCTTTCAATGGTTTTTGTGTTTCGTGCTTTTTGGTTTGTTTTACTTGATATGTCCAAAGCTTTCGATATGGTATCCCATCAAATACTGCTCAACAGACTAGCAACTAATAACCTCAGTATAACAGCCCTGATTTGGTTTCATAGCTATCTTTCAAACAGACAGCAGCCCACTAGATGGGAAAACATACTGTCCCCCTGCTACCTGTCTCTGTGGAAGTCCTCCAAGGCTCCATCCTTGGACCACTCGTCTTTATTATATTTACCAATGTGCTCACGTCCTCCACTCAACTAGCCATCATTGTTCAATACGTTGATGACACCTGTGTTATCTGCTCTGCCACTTCTACCCAAGAACTACAAGAAAAAACACAAAAATCTCACCAAGATGTAGAAAAATACCTCACCAACCTTCAACTTATTCTCAACCTTAATAAAACTAAGTTTATGGTCTTCTGCACTAAAAGAACACAAAATAACCAAATCTCTCTTAATATGTACTCCTCCAATGGTACAAAAATAGAACTGGTTAATAAGACTAAACTTCTGGGTGTAAAAATAGACAGCTGTCTAAAATTTGACATACACATATCACTAACAATCAATAAAGTTCACAGCGAACTCAGCTCACTCAGTAAAGCCAAACCTTTCCTAACTAACTATACACTTTCCACTGCCAGATCCTACTTACTTTCTACCCTTCTTTACTGGTCACAAATCTTCACCAACCCACGCAAGACTGACCTAAACAACCCTGAGAGCTGTTATAACAAAATAGCCAAATTTGCCATAAACCAACCCCATAAATCACATTACTGTACCACACTTCACCAACTCAACTAGCTTGAACAACCCAACCTATTGACTCTAAACCAGCTCACCATAGCACATAATGTCATCCAGAAACTTGAACACTGCCCAGCTCTCCTCAATCTAGTTGAACCAAACACTATCCCCATGTGCCTAAGATCTTCTGATAAACTACTCTTTAAGGTAAAAAAACTACTATGGTGACTGTCTTTATAATGATAAAATATCCAAATCCTGGAACCTACTGCCCCAGCATATACTTAAAAGTCCTGACAATCATAAATTTAAAGTACTCTTAAAAGAACACCTTACAAACCACTGACTCTGCTCCTGCACCCACCCAGGGTAACTCCTTCAACCTGACTAACTTCTACTCTAAAATTCCAACTATCCCAACTATATGCTTCTCTTCTCCTCACTATTATATCAACCATTTGAAAACTTTCGTCATGTAACATTCCTGTTGTTTTCTTTCTTAACTGTTACACATTACAGAATATATATATATTTAAAAAGGGTTGTAAAAACAGCCTTTTATTTTGTATATTTTTCATATCACCTACCTGTACTCAGATATTGTATTTTACCTCTTTTTCTTGTACATTTTTACTTCACTTATCTGCACTCAGAAATTTTATCTTAACCTCTTTCATGAATATAATTTGTTTATCTTTTTAATTGCTATGTTTCTGTCAACCACTTGTCTTGGAGCTTTTCTCCCCTGGTCTCCAATGAAAACGAGCCCCTTGCCCAGTCAGACACTACATGGTAAACAAATGCAAACAAACAAATAAATAAATGTAAATATATGTGTGTATGTATGTGCATGCACGTGTGTCTGTGTTTTTACCCAAGTGGTGTCGATAAGGGGGTTAGTTAGGAGGTAAGTAGGGTTGGTATGGGGGGGTGAATGGGTTAGTGTGTCTGTGAATGGAATCAGGTGGAGGGTCTGTCTGAGTGTATGCATGAATGTCTGAATATGTGTGTTTGTGTGAGTGGGTGTGGGGACAGTCATACGTCCACACTTCCCTAGACTAACAAGCACATTCTTCAGCATTGGGGGGTGGGGAACACTGGACTCCAGGGATACTCTGTATATCATGGCCTAATGGCACTTAAAAAGGATTCAAGCCCTGTAGGATAAGAATTGACAAGCAGCTCTGTAGCAGAGCTTTTGTCCTCTGCACTACCACACAACACCAGGAATACTTTCACATATTACCTTAAGTCTGGGGAAGGGAGACAAGTTAAAGTAAAAGGTTTCAAACCCTGTACCCTCTGCACACGCAGAGATCTTTATCGAAGTGTTAGTTATCTGCACTATCCCCCACAATCCAGGGATGCTATTAACATATTAAGCCTTTAAAAAAAAGAAAACAATTTAAAGTAAAAAAGCAGTGGGAAGGGGTTTTGAACCTTGCACCACTGGCACAGAAAGTAGCTGGACAACCAGAGCCTAAGCCCTCTACACTATGTCAAGAGAGCTTATGTTAGTATGTGTTTTATACACTATAAGAAGTGTAAAATTCTAATGTCTGGCATAATTCAATGACCACAATGAACTGTGAGTTACAAAGGATAGGGCACATATAAGGAGCAACATCAGGTGCATCCTGTAATGTCAGGGTTGGTTTTAAACTATTACTTGGACCCACTTAAAACATTACTAGAGCAACACGTGTTGCATGATGATGATGATGATTCACTTTACGAACAGTAAGAAGAATAAAACTGTAATGTCTGCCATTATTGGCAGCATGTAATGATCTGCGATTTATGAAAGCAGGAATAAAAATAAGAAGAGACATCAGGGGCATTCTGTCAACTCTGGGATATGTGTGTGTGTGTGTGTGTGTGTGTGTGTGTGTGTGTGTGTGTGTGTGTGTGTGTGTGTGTGTGTGTGTGTGTGTGTGTGTGTGTGTGTCTGTGTGCCTGTGAGACTACATTGCATGGACAGCTAGTATGGTGTGTGCTGCAGGATAGTCCTGATTTGCACTAGTGGTAATGTATGGGTCATTCAGAGATGCAAACTCTTCCGTAATGAAGTCTTTCTTCATTGTGAATAATGGTTTACCTTTATAAAGGTGATTCACAGTGGTTCGAATGCTCTTATGAGTGACTCGTAACCATGAAAGTGAAAACACCGATAGTCCTTAATATTCGAAAAACAGCAAATGGAAAAGCAGATTCGCTGTTTTTCGAACATTCATGTCGAACAAAAAAAAAAAAGAAGTGTGAAGCAGGAGGGCAAGCCCCCCTGCACCCCCCACCCCATCCCTACTTTAATATTCTAACTCCGAGGTCGTACTACAGTGGGGAAAGGGACCATTTTACAATCCCCACTATAGTGCAATCTGCCCCACAATGTTGAATGTGCAATGAGCGAATGTCACTGTGCATTCACTCATTGTACATTCGAACCTTTTTTCTTTCGGCGTTTGCAAACTTTTCAAATAGCCTTTCGAACAATTGCTGTTTGCCCGAGTGTGAATCGCCTTTCTAAAGGTAAACCGTGAATAACAGATATGTTAGGCACATTTTCTATGATTTTATAAACAGTCTGTTTTGGTGTTACCTCCTACCTGCTGTGGTGTGGCTGTTTCTGAATCCCTGCAAATGTTTTCCTATTTGCCAAAAAAAGGGGTAAAGAGGAGATGTGTCTGGAGTCTCGGAAAGAATGTCAAAGGCACTTGGTCATCGGTATGTCTTCTACGAATGATGATGATGTCAAATCATCCACCAAGAAGTCACGAGGTTCAGAAAGTTGAAGATGCTTGGAGCTGTTGAAGCAGAGAGGTAGCAAGTGAAAATGGTGATCGTTCTCCTAAAGTGATGTATGAAACCAATGCAGTTCTCTGGTGATGATTCCAGTGAATTTTTGAATGAACAGTTGTGGCATTGTGTGGAACAGTGAACGGCAGGTGTGTAAAGTAAGTTGGAAAATTGTTTATATCGAGCAAAAAAGTTGGTTGGCATGGAAGACGAGGCAAGAATGTGCAATGTGAGATGAATGCTAGAAATTGAGGATGACTGGAATGTCTTGAGTTTGTGACATAATAGATGGTTTTCTAAATAATTATTAAGGATAAAAAAACTATTGCTTGCTGTTGACTATGGCAGATTGAGTGTACAGATGTTTGAAACTGGTTTTGTTACAGTTTGTGACTTGGTATGAAAAGGATAATTTGTTTTTGTATTGTGGTGATCAAGAAAGAGGATCCTGGTGAAGGGCAGACTATGAACGGTGGCTATAGTTTCTGTGAGCGTACTGCAACAAAGGGTGCTGTTCCTGGCCTTATTTAAGTAATGACAGCAGCACAGAATTCATGTTACTGTTCCACCTGGTCCTGTGGTATTTTCAGTCATATGGGGTGGAGGTATTCACGTCACCCTGGTTGTCAATAGATGCGTTACGGTGTGTCTCCTTCCTATACTGGATTATAAAAATGAAGAACATTTAATAGAGGACACTGGTTGTTGTTGTTTGTCTTTCGGCTTTTCCTGGTAAGGGGTCGCCACAACGGAACTCTGGTCCACTAAAGGTTGGCAGTAGATTTTTACGAAATGCCGAGGTGCCAGCTCGATGCCCAACCTTCAACGAAGGCACGCCCATTTACGCATGCATGTCTTTTGAATGCTACCCAACCACGGGGAGGACATGCAGACTCCACACAGAAGGCACTCCCAAACCCAGCCGAGAATCGAATGGGAGAACCTCTTGCTCTGAGGTAACAACGCTACCGCCGTACCACTGCTAAGACTAAAAAATTCCAGAAACTATTTAAATAGAGGAAGAGTAACAACATAAGTAACACCAGAAAGACAATGGCTACATGCTTATTGGGTAAAGCATATTGGCAAGAACAACTGTGTGGGCTACATGCTTATTGGGTAAAGCATATTGGCAAGAACAACTGTGTGGGCTACATGCTTATTGGGTAAAGCATATTGGCAAGAACAACCGTGTGGGCTACATGCTTATTGGGTAAAGCATATTTGCAAGAACAACCGTGTGGGCTACATACTTATTGGGTAAAGCATATTGGCAAGAACAACCGTGTGGGCTACATGCTTATTGGGTAAAGCATATTGGCAAGAACAACCGTGTGGGCTACATGAGTGGTCATATAAAGCAGTGCTTTGTTAATATTTCTAAGGTTTCCCCAAAAGCTGAGAATGGGAGTAATAACACATTACTGTTTATGAAACTTTGGACTGCTACAGGGTAAAGGCAGAAGAGTTACATTCTCAGAGACTTTGCAGATATGAACCTGTATAACAACACATTATTTTGAATGCTGGTGAGTGAACTGATTGCTAATAGACTTAGTAATATTTGCAAGTGTTTGACTGTGATGGGCAGCATGACAAATATGTGCATCTATGCACCCAATGTACAGGTCACTTCAGGGGTTATGCTGTAAAATCATTAAACGTGATGGTCAAGGAAGCAGATGGTATTGTGAAGATGTTCTACTCTGTCTGTAATCACTGACACATACTGATGAGCAGAAGGTGCCTGTTACACAAATTGCATGAATACATTTTAAAATAACTAGGCAGGAGAAGAAAGTTGTGTTATTTTGTAAAATGAAATGTAGTATGTTGCCCAGTTTGTGTCTTAGCAAGATGTCCTGGCTGGATGAGACTGTACAGAGATTTTTTATCTCAAATGCTAGCAGACATCATGTCAAAAGTGAACATTTCCATTTTCAGTAGCATTAGAATAATACTTTAAGGGGTAATATTCATGTTATAAAAATGATATGTACATATTGATTTCATGTACGTGCCATTATTGTCTGACTGTAATATATTTGGATGTAATGAGTAATATAAGGTGTGTACCTGACTTCTCACTTGTGCATTTACCTGGCTTCTGTTCTGTTAAAATGAAGGTAGAGGAATGACTGGGCATGGCTTATGGGAAAGCCAAAAAATAAAGTGGATATTTTGATGTAATGAATAAAGCAATGGAATTTTGGAAAGGAGGTTATGTAAAATGTATTTGAAATGTAAATGTTAACTGTTACTGCTGGCTGAAGAGAAAATCATGTTACCACTCCTGTAAATAGTTTGTATGTACAGTTAAGGTTATCATTTGAAGGGTCTAGACTTATTGGTGCGAGCCCTGGAATAGCAAAACTTGAATGGCTGAAAATGCAGTCTTGCACATAAGTCCAAGATTGCTGTTCCTTGGAAAAATCCTTTTTCTCCAAGATTTGGTGATCTTGTAGTTGGTATGTATCAGTTTGTGGGGGAAGGGAAGGCTTGGGGGCATGCCTGCCTGTAAAAAAAAAAAATTAAACGAGAAAAGGAATATTCAATACTCAGTGTTCTTTTGTGTTTTCGGTCTTTCTTATTTTCAGCATTTCTGGGCTTGCACCTACAACTCTGGGCATTTCAACAGGGGATCATATGTAAGTCTTGTTTTAAAGTTGATGATATTCTTCACTTTGATATTGATGTTTTATCATTATTCAATTTTTAGTTCCGATTAATAATAAAAAAGTTTGGTTGGTATTTCCAAACACATAGTCTCATTACAATTTGGGAATACAGCCATCATTCTCTGTATTGAAACATTTGGCGTTCAGTACTGTATGCAATGGAGTTAAGATTATGCTGATGAATGTTGTGTCCTTCTAGGTGCCTGAAAGCTTTGAAGAAGTTTCTATTGAGTTTTCCAGAGACGAGTGGAAGACATTGAGTGAACAGGATAAAGTGCTGTACAGGGAGGTGATGGTTCAGAATTATGAATTCATGGTTTCACTAGGTAAGAAGATATTCTCAGAAGTGCTGTGTTTGTGGGTGCACTATCCTATCTGAGGTATGCAGTTCATTGCAGAACAGAAAAAAAGTTGTATGGAATGAAATATTAAATTAGGAGATGTTTTTGTAAATTCGTTTGTTCATTTCCCTAGACCAAAGTGGTAACCACATTAATCCTCTCCTCCATTTAACCTTTGTCCATGAATAAAGTAGATGATCTGTTCACAACTGCTCTTTTCAGGTATGACGGAATAGCTTTAGTCTGGTTAACTAACTCCACAGCTAAGCATTTTTCAAGTTTTAGCTGTGGAAATAAATGTGCTGAGGAGGGATGCAGAGTATATTGGGAAAAAGATGCTAAGGATGAAGCTGCCAGGTAACAGGAAAAGAGGGAGGCCTAAGATAAGGTTTATGGATGTGGGGAGAGAGGACATACAGGTTGTTGGTGTGACAGAGCAAGATGCAGAGGACAGGAAGAAATGAAAACAGTTGATCTGCTGTGGTGACCCCTAATGGGCGCAGCCGAAAGAAGAAGAAGTTATGGAAATAAAATTCAGATCCATATGCTGTGATGTAGTCACATCTTATTAAATAAACTGCTGCACTTTAATGTAGTTAAAGCTGACCAAATGCAGGCATTTTAGAAAGTATTTTCTCCAATGAAAATGTCTTTTCTTTGAAGTGGTACTATCTCTGAGTGCAAATATATGTAAATTATGGGGTATGGGGCACAATGGGTGGCTGCGGTGGTGCAGTGGTTAGCATTGCCGCCTCACAGCAAAGGTTCTCTGGTTCGATCCTCGGCTGGGGTGCCTTCTGTGTAGAGTCTGCATGTCCTCCCTGTGGTCGCGTGGGTTTCCTCTGGGTGCTCCAGTTTCCTCCCACTTTCCAAAGACATACTGTAGGTGGATTGGGCACTGTAAATTGGCCCTAGACGTGAGTGCGTGCATGTGTGTGCCTTCTGTGGAAGGTTGGGTGCTGGGCTGGCAACTTGACACTGTAAAACTCCACTGCCAATCATGAGCGGACAGGTGATCCGCTGTGGTGACCCCTAACTGGGAAAAGCCGAAAGAAGATGGGGTATGGGGCACAGCCTCTCACACTGGGGATCAATCCCTTGAACACTGTGAGGCTCAACACCTACAAATCAAAAGTGTTCACATTTAGGTTTTTTAGGTGAGATAATTTTTTTTGTACTTCTGCATTTGGTTGTGAATTTTGGTGGGAATGCACCATGTATGTTTTCTGCACTGCATATTCACCATTATACATGTCAACTGTACAGATTTTCGCAGAATGTCCAGACTTTTGCCTCATACCTTTGCTCCATTTTTCATAAAACTATGGTTTTCTGGCAAATTAGTGGAAAATCATTGAAGACTGAAGTTAGAGAATGACAGACATTTGAGTTTCAGACTTCATACCCTTCAGAAAATTCATGCTTCATGCTAATGCAAAACACGTTATTCTATCACTTTCTAAGTTTGAAATTGTCCCAATTGTGGGGCCTTTGTCCCACTTTTATTAATCGTTTTGTCCAGATTTCTTGCTCTAAGAGTTTGAGAGGTATGCCTAGAAATTCATGATTTACTTCTGGAAGGATAACTCCATAACAGTACAGACACAGTTTTAGGCTGAACTCCAGAATGTGGGATGAGTTCAGAGGTATGGCACAAGATTACTTTCACATTCAGCCTATCTTCCATTATACATATTCATCCCTATATCTGGTTCATGTACAACACAGATGGCCTCTTGCTATCTTTATCTTAAACACATCTCCATACCTTGGTCACTAACATCAGAGATGGTTATAACCATCAAGTTGCCCTGTCCCCATCCATCCACACTAACCCCATTTAGCTGCCCATCTGTCTATCTTTTACTGACGGTAAGAGCCAGGAAATTTACATTTTTCTTTGCTGCAGTGTGTGGTAAACCTGAGTAAGTATGTGAAATTGTTGATGTAGTCAAAAAACTCCAGGTGCTGACCTTCATTCATTGCCTGTCCTTATGATAAAAATGTCATCAATAAAGGGAGGGTAACAGGCAATGTTAGGTTGAAAATCTGAGTTTTTGACCTTCTCGGTTTCCTGAATCAGTTGGCCTAACTATTAGCTGATCAGTCTCTTATTCTAATTAGGGACTTGACCTCCCCTCCAACCAACAGGCCCAGCTATAAGCCAGCCATTAACCATAGCCTTACCCCAGTCATAAGGGCCATTTTCCACCACTCCACCTTACTTAGGGTTATTTAAACGGCTAGAATTGTACTGGTTTTCCAGGAAGAAACATGGTATCTGATAAAGTCTGATAGACAAAACCGCATATTACTTTGAATAAACCAGACAACTTAAGGCTCAAAGAAGGATTGCTTCATGTTTTCATTGATTGATATTGAGAATGTGTAAATTCTACTTTTGTTAGCTGTCTGACTGGAAAACACCTACAGGAATACAACGGTGGATTACTGCAAACAGGCTTTCCCTTTTGTTTGTACTTATTTCTAAATCTGAGATACAGGCTGTGTAAATTAATGCCTGTCTTATGTCATTCAAGGATCTGCAGTACAAAACCTCCAAAGTGCACACGTTTGTATCCATTTTAGTGCCCCTTACCATTGGCAGATATTCTTGCTTATATCATCTTGGGACTTGCTTGGACATGCAGGGGTGGAAGAAAGTTAGACATTGTCTCAAAACACCAGATTGTGCCTTTGTTTATATGTTCACCCAGAATAAGTACCATATTATGTAAGTACTAGGGATTATATCTACAGTTAAGGAACTGCAGACCCTGTTCTTCACAAAACTGAGAGCAACTTACAGAAGCAACCAAGTGTATAGGATTACTTTGTTCACATCTGTTATGTCAGTTTCAAAAGTTATGTTATTGAGGCTTCCTCATAGTTGGAAATGAATGCTGTATTGATAACAGACGTTTAATGTCAGGCAGAAGGTTACACGGTTAATGGATGCATTTTTACATTTTATTCATTATACTATGTGGTGCTGCGGTAGCGTTGTCACCTCACAGTAAGACATTGTCCGGTTCGATTCTCAGCTAAAGTTTCTTCTGTGTGGAGACATGCATGAATGGGCGTACCTTCGTTGAAGGTTGTGCGTCAGAGCTGGCAACTCGGCACGTAAAAATCTACTGCCAATCATTAGCGGACCGGAGTTCTGCTGTGGCATCCCCTAACCGGGAAAAGCCAAAAGACAACAACAACAACTATTCATCATTGTCTCATACAGACAAGAAAAAATATGTGCCAAAGTTAGGTTGTTAGAACTTCTCAGAGCTGTTAAAAATAAGAGCACGGATAGCCCTGTATGTAGACAATTTCTAGACTTTTCAGATACTGGCACTAATAATAAATATTTGATTCGGGAATGGATTACTAACTGGAAATTCTATGTAAATATAAAAAGTGGTTGTATTAGGAGTCTGCTTATATTTTGAAATATTGATTTCAGTCCCTTAGTGGGTTAAATAATGAGGTAACTGCAATGCTTTGTATTATAGCTTATTGTTACGTGCTATAGACCACTTTCACTAATAAACTATTTTGATTATATGACATCAGCTTTATTGTAAAAGGATTATCCAGTGTATTTTAAACTGTTTTTCTCCTGCTGGAAGGCATATTGGCTAAGACACTGGAGATGTGTTATTAGGTTCTGCAATACAAATTGTTTTAATTCAGCAGACTTTGTCTTTTGGTACAGTTGATTTCTCTACTCTGTTTTGTAGGTGTTTGGCTAGGGAACATTTAACAGGGATGATTTTCACGTAAGGAGTCCCTTTGCCTGTCATACAAACAAGTTACTATTCTAAATGGTTTATCATACCCAGGAAATTAGATGTGTGGACACCATTTTATTATTTGTCAACTTGAAATAATTTTGCCTAGGTAAATAAGTTCAAATTGGTCACTAATCAGTTCTTTCTACTACTTTCATAGAGGACACAGATGACAGTCTTGAATCTCTAGGATACTTACTGGCATGTGTGTTCAGAAGAGGGTCCTAGCCTGTTAGGCAGGGAGTTATCATTTACAGGTGCGAGTGCTTCCCTCTTGCTAGCTAACTGCTTCCAGCATGTTTGCCAGATGTTGGAGTGCAGTGAGGGTGGTCTTGTGACTTTTCTTCTCAGTGAGGGTGGTCTTGTGACTGTTCTTCACATCTTCCAATAACTGTTGAGTGCTCGCAGCAGTTCAGACTCTGACGTAGCTCAGGAAACAGTAGAGGATGATCATTTTCTTTTTAGAATTTATGGGGTTCACAGTCTATGAGAAGCTGTCAAATCCATACAGGATGAAGATGTTATGGAGAACTCTTATTAGTCTTTGAGAAACCTTACCAAGGACTGTGGTCAGATCAAATGAGGGTATTTTATTTATATAATAGCTCTGATGGAACCTGCAGCCAGGGGCTTACAGAGTATTTTGGTTCAGATGTCAGACAACATTCTGGTGGCCCATAATTCCCAGATGCACATCAGGAATGTCCTGTTTTATTATAATAACTTGTGGAACCAAGAGGTGGATCCACAGGACAATCCAGTTCCTGTTATTCTTGTCTGTAATCAAGTAGATTTGGCAGCGGATCTCAGCAGTGGACGACAGCTGAGGTGGGCCTTACAAGAAGGCTTTTGTGTCATAGTTCCCGATCACAGATGAGTCAGATATGGGGTGGAAGGTGCATTGTCTGCCTCTGTCTCAAAGATTGTAGTTTTAATCTTGTGAGGTCTCACATCAGTCTGAAAGACATGCTGGCAGTTTTCTGCATGTCAGACCTTTATGAAGATGTTACACAAGGGAGTGCTTCATTTTCTCTGTGACAGTAGAGTGGTAACATGATATGCAAATTAGCAAAGGTACACTTGTTTGTAACAGCTGTACTCGATGAGCATAAGTGTTTAGGAATATTGTGCTCTCTGTGGGACTCTATCTAGCAATAGTTCCTCTCACAAATTATGTTTTGTTAGATCATGAGAGGCAAATAAACTTTTGGGATCCACTGCCAGAACTTCTTCACACCTAAGCAAAATGCTCTGTCGGTGAAGTCTGTAGGTAGTGTGTCAAGGATGCATTCACCAAGCCATAGTAGGACAGACGTTTTCTGTGTGTGCTGCTTCCCTTTACCCTCATTCCAAGTGTCCTGCAGAAGGTGGGGCAGGCAGGCTGAGTGTCCTGCAGAAGGTTTGTGAGACAGTATGAGTGTCCTGTAGAAGGTGGGGCAGACAGGCTGAGTGTCCTGCAAAAGGTAGGTGAGACATGATGAGTGTCCTGCAGAAGGTGGGACAGACAGGATGAGTATCCTGCAGAAGGTGGGACAAACAGGATGAGTGTCCTGCAGAAGGTAGGACAGACAGGATGAGTGTCCTGCAGAAGGTAGGACAGACAGGATGAGTGTCCTGCAGAAGGTGGGTGAGACAGGATGAGTGTCCTGTAGAAGGTGAGACAGGCAGGATGAGTGTCCTGTAGAAGGTGAGGCAGGCAGGATGAGTGTCCTGTAGAAGGTGAGGCAGGCAGGATGAGTATCCTGCAGAAGGTGGGACAGACAGGATGAGTGTCCTGCAGAAGGTGGGACAGACAGGATGAGTGTCCTGTAGAAGGTGAGACAGGCAGGATGAGTGTCCTGCAGAAGGTGGGACAGACAGGATGAGTATCCTCCAGAAGGTGGGACAGACAGGATGAGTGTCCTGCAGAAGGTGGGTGAGACAGGATGAGTGTCCTGTAGAAGGTGAGACAGGCAGGATGAGTGTCCTGTAGAAGGTGAGGCAGGCAGGATGAGTATCCTGCAGAAGGTGGGACAGACAGGATGAGTATCCTGCAGAAGGTGGGACAGACAGGATGAGTCTGATCTTAACAACACCTGTCAGCTCATCTATATCAGTTTCATTCATTCTCCTTTCTAATCTGTCTTGCAGAAAATTTTCTTTTCTTCACTTCTGACAGAAGTCTTGATTACTATTGTATTGTCAAGGGGGGTTACATTTTGCCTGCATAGATGCTGTGTGTGTAGTTCTGCATGGAGAGTTGTTTTTGTAGAGCTGGTTAAGATTTTACAAGAAACTGATAAACCTTAAACAAGAATGTCCTTCTAGTCTCACTGGAAGACTTTTCTGCATTAATAGCAGATGATGTCCATCTAGGTCAGGTGGTTTGTCTGTTATTTACTATGGTAGCTTTTTTTTTTTTGCTTCTGTTCCTGTTATTAAACTGTTTCTGAAATGTGTATTGCATACGTACACACACACACACACACACACACACACACACGCACACACACACACTGGGTGGATGTTCTTCATGTTTCACTGTTGCAGTCATCACATTTGAGTTATCTGCCTGCAGGTAGCCCTCAGCCAGCCTGAATACCAGAGTCTTTGGATTTCTGCGTCGGATGCTGTCACTTCTTCCATGACATCAGATCGTCATGGGTATAAAACATGCAGCCGACGCCATTACATCAGTCTTTCTTGCAGTGCGGTGCTCGAAGCAGAAGCAGTTCACAAGTGCCGGTCGGCCGACTCCTGAAATTTTCATTTTCGAGTTTCAGACCCGAAGCCTTCAAAAAGATAAGTATCCCATTGGGGATCCTTTTTCTTGCTCTAACCGATGTCAGTAAAAGTTAACAATTGTCTTACCTGTGGAAAGCAAATACCTCATAGAGATTTTCATTCTTACTGCATCTCTTGTTTAGGCCCAGACCACGACATTCCTTGCTGTCGGTTTTGTGCCTTGTTCAACACCCAAACTATTTGTCGTTGGGCTATTTTTGCAGCCAGTTACTTTCATACTCAATCTGTGTACTCCAAAATGGCTTTGTTAAGCCATCCAACTACCGATCTTCCAAAAAAAGTAAGGATAAATACAGAGACAGATCGCATAGGTCCAAAACTGACGACGATGCTTCCGTTAAGCTAGTCACCCGTCTGCCGGTACTCAGTGAGGCGCTTTTGCAGCCCCTGATACCCACTACTTCAGATTCACAGGCCTCTACAGAGACCCATTCAGAGTACGGTATGCCACGAGATGCTTCTTTGACTATGGAACCTGCAGATGTCTCTACCTTGGATGAATCCTCAGCCGCTGTGCAGGCACCGGCTTCTGAGGGTGTATTCAGGCCTACAGATATTCATATTAAACCAATGCCGTTGTTTCCATTAAGGCCAAAAACTCGCACGACGCCTAGAAAACTGACAACCAAACGGCTGAAGACCTTATTACCTTAATTAGGGGAAGCCAGCCTTCCCCCTCTAAGAGACCTAGAACTGATTTTCTTTCTGATTCCTCTGATCAGGAATCTGATATTTCTGCTCCTTCTGATTATCGGGATTTGTTCTTATCTATCTATGAGGATTCTGATGCAGAGGATTCCATTCCCGCTGCTTCCCCTCCAGAAGATTTTTCTTTCGGAGAAATCTTGCATACTGTTAGGGAGCATTTCCGCTGGGAAAGCCAGGATTACTCTGAGTCCAAAAAGAGACTTAGGGAATTCTTACTCCTACCTCAACACAGGCCTTTAGCTATCCCTCCTGTTTTGGACATTGTAGATGATGCTTTCTTGGAATCTAGCCTGACCCCAGACACTTTATCTCCAGCTCCCAGAAAACCAGACAGGTACTACAGAGTACCTGACTCTCACAAGTTCCTCTTCAAGAATCCTTCTGCAGACCCAGAGACCATTTCCCAAGGATGAAAAAGGCATTAAGGCTACTACTGCCAAAACCCCTACCCCTTCTGCTAGAGATTCAAGAGCCTTAGACAGATGGGATAAGAAGGTATACATTTCTGCTACTTTGGCCATTAGGGCTTTAAATTGCCAGTTTCATATGTTAAAGTATCAGCAGCATATTATGGGACAACTTAAACAGAAAACGATGTTGATTCCTGACTGTGCTGAACAAAAAGAATTGCAAGATTTCATGCATTCTGCAGAATAAGTTGGTAAACATACTTTGCAATGTGGTTTTGATGCTTTAGAAGCATCTTGCAGGGCTGCTTTCACTGGGTCTGTACTTAGAAGGCATGCTTGGCTTAAGGAACAAAACTTGCCAGATCATGTTAAAGCTAAATTACTGGATGCTCCCTTAAACCACGACCGCCTTTTTGGCAACAAAGCAGAAGAAATCCTCAAAAGGATAGAGGAAAAAGCTACATCTATGCAAACTGTTAAAGATTTCCTGCAAGTACAGCCTCCCAGATTCAGTAGGCATTGGCCTTCAAAGAACTGGTCCTTTCCAGTCCCTTCCAGGCCTTCTCAGTCCAAGCCCAGGAACAGCAGACCATCTAGGCTACAGTCTCAGGATACACACAGATCTAAGCAGTGGGGGGCTCCTGCTTCCAAAGCAGGGAGTAGTAAGCCACCCCCCTACAGAAAAATGGCACAATGACTTAACCTTAACCCTTCCATGCCCTGCTCAATTACCTGCTCCCTTAGGAGAAAAGCTCGCCCTGCATGCAAAAAACCGGGAACTCATTACCCAGGACAAATGGATTTTGAACATAGTTTCCCAAGGATACAGATTCCACTTCCACACACTACCAACCCCAAATGGTTGGTCATGCCTATCCCCAAATCAATGGGTGGAGGCCCAACAGCAGGTTCTCTCTCTTCTCAGTATCAGGGCTATTCAACCTGTCCCAGCAGAACAAAGGGGACAAGGTTTTTATTCAAGACTTTTTCTGGTACCCAGAAAAGATAACTCCTGGCATCCTGTCCTGGACCTCTCTATTCTCAACACCTTTCTGGTGGTTCCAAAATTCAAAATGCTAACTCTTCAACAACTTCTTCCTATGCCAGCCAAGGATGCCTGGCTGGCAACCCTAGACTTAAAGGAAGCTTACCTACACATCCCAATAAGAGGATCCTGCAGACAATACCTACATTTCAGGGCAGGCTCCACGCACTTTCAGTTCTCTGCACTTCCCTTTGGCTTATCTACTGCGCCCAGAGTGTTCACAAAGTGTCTAGCTCCAGCCAATGCATATTGCAGACAGAGAAATAGTCACATTTACCTATACTTGAACGATTGTCTGATTCAGGCAGAAAGCCAGGACTTGCTATTACAACACATAGCATTCGTAAAGAAACTTCTAATCTCACTGGGGTACACCATCAACGAAAATAAATCTCATCTAGTACCCTGCCAACAGATTGCATTCCTGGGAACAAGCTTAAACATAACTTCCCAGATGGCATTCCTCACTCCAGAGAAACAAGTTTGTTTGACAACCTACTTTAAACTATTGGCCACAAAACCCCAGCTATCTGCAAGGAAAATACTGCAAGCTCTGGGGTTCTTGGCCTCTTGCATTCTACTAATTCCATATGCAAGGCTGCATAAGAGGAAACTCCAATGGTATCTAAAAAGCCTATGGTGTCAACATTGTCAGGACCTGGAAACAATGATTCCTATCATTCCTTGTATGAAGACAGAGTTCCTTTGGTGGGCAGAGGCCTGCTACCACAACAAGAGACTCCCTTTCACTCTACCCCCTGCCACGCAAACCCTAACAACAGATGCATCAGACTATGCATGGGGGCTCACATAGCAGGGCAGTGCATTTAGGACAAATGGAACCCAAGACAGATGCACCTGCACATCAATCAAAAAGAAATGTTAGCTGTACAGAATGCTCTGACAGCCTTCAAAGACTGTATTCTTCCAGGATAACTATTGGTAAAGACAGACAACACCACAGTTATGTGGTACATAAACAAGCAAGGGGGAACCCACTCGTACCCTGTCTGCAGACTAGCCATGGCTCTGTGGAACACAGCCTTGAGCTACCAAATACACCTACAGGCACAATTCCTGCCAGGCAAACTAAATTCACTGGCAGACGACTTAAGCAGGAATCTGTTGGACACACACGAATGGAAACTAGAACGCAAAATATTCAACCTGTTGAGGAACAAATGGGGGACTCCAGAGGTAGACCTGTTTGCCTCCCCTCAGAACTACCAATTGAACAAATTCTGCACAAGAACTCCCCACAGTCAAGCTTGGAAAGTAGATGCCCTGTCCTTTACCTGGAAAGCCTCTTGGTTTATGCCTTTTCCCATCTGCCTCTCCTATCGGAGGTTCTACTAAAGTTCAAACAGGACAAGCCAAGGACAATCCTGATTGCACAACACTGGCCATGCCAGCACTGGTACCCCCTCTTATGCAGTATGACACTGCTACAACCATGGCTCCTGCCTCAGACCCCTTCCCTGCTGTCCTAGCAGGTGGGCCAGATTCCGCACCCTCAGCTTCAAACCCTGAACCTAATTCCTTGAGCTCTCCTCTAGCATCTCTCAGTAAGCAGGTGCTGGATGTCATTCTGGAGGCAAGGAGGCCTAGTACTAGAAAATCCTATGCTGAAAAGTGTAAAAGATACTGTTCCTGGAGCCAGGCTCAGGGGATGGGCACAATGGTGTCCAGCTTACCTCATATTCTACAGTACTTAACAGAAATGCTCCACAAAGGCCTATCCTTCTCGTCAATTAAAATTCATGGCTCTGTCATTTCAGAACATTATAATACTGAGCCACCACTCTTCTCTCACTCCTTGCTAAAGCAATTCCTTAGAGGGGCCAAAAATTTAAGACCCCCCCCAGGAGAGATTCCCACTCCAGCCTGGGACCTTAATTTTGTATTGGAAAAGCTCACTCTTCCCCCCTTTGAGCCAGCTGCTACAGCAGAGTTGAAATTAATTTCTTGGAAAACAGCCTTCCTTCTAGTCATCGTTACAGCAAGAAGAGTGTCTGATTACAGGCCCTCATGGCAGTGGAACCCTTCATTATCTTCCATGTGGACAGGGATTCCCTCAGGACTAATCCTTCCTTTATGCCCAAGGTGATGTTTACTGTGGCCCTAAATCAGTCCATTCATTTGCCTACTTTTTTCCCTAATCCACAAAACAAAGGGGAACAAATACTGCACTCTCTGGACATGCACAGACAACTTAGATTCTATTTGGACAAGACTAAGCCTATCAGAAAATCTGAACAGCTGCTTGTTAGCTTTGCTGCAGGGGCAGAGGGGAAGGCCATTTCAAAGCAAACCATTTCCAAATGGATAGCCCATTGCATTCATTTCTGCTACAAGCACCATGGAAAACCTACCCCACAGGGGATAAGATCACATTCCACCAGGGCTACATTTACCTCTATGGCATTTCTCAGAGGAGTCCCTACCAGGGACATCCTAGAAGCTGTTACCTGGAGCTCTGTACATACCTTCACCAAGCATTGCCACATGCCTATCTTTTCTAAATCCAGAGCTGGATCTGCCACTGCAGTCTTGCAGGACTTAATAGCTGGTCCTAATGCTCTTTAAATTCCTCCTCCCTTCCTTAGCTTTGGGAATCAACCCAAATGTGATGCCTGCAACAGTGAAACACGAAGAACATAGTACAGTTGTGTACACTTACCATAAAAGTAGATGTTCACGTGTATTCATTGTTGCAGTCCTGGTTACCCTCCCTCCAGCCCCCTGACTTCTCTTGGCTCTACCTTTCCTTCTTGTTTGGTATATATTATATCTTGTGTATTTGCTTTTTACTGGGGGGTGTTCCATACCATATAATTGCTTCCTATTGTGGGGGCACCTGACATCTGGGGCAAGAAAAACTGATGTAATGGCGTTGGCTGCATGTTTTATACCCCTGATGACCTGACGTCATGGAAGAAGTGACAGCATCCGACACAGAAATCCGAAGACTCTGGTATTCAGGCCAGCTGAGGGATACCTGCAGGCAGATAACACAAATGTGATGACTGCAACAGTGAATACTCTCAAACATCTACATTTATGGTAAGTGTACACAACTGTACTTTTCTGAGTAAGATGTTAACTTGTAATGAAAAGGTTGCCTTAAATGCCCATTTGACCTTCTTGGGGAAGGGAGTTTGAAGTTTTTGTCCTGTAAGTGTTGCTTTCTAATGCTGTAGTATTAATTTTATTGATAAAAGGAGCTAATATAAACCTCCAAAACTCTATGTATATCAAAATATCTAAACCCATAATATAAAAAAATAAAGCCAAGTATATGCAGGGGGCACCCCTTTTCATGTTTTTTTTTTCAACTGGTAGTAGTAGGTAGCATTTATGAAAGAAATGGTTGCTTTTCTCCAAATCTGAAATGACTTTTTTAATCATGTTTATTGAATTATCACTTATGACATAGACAATCATATATTTATATAACTGAAAACAAGCGATATTGATAAATTCTCAGCTGCAAACATTATATGTCAAATATAATCTTTTGTACAATCATTGTCAGTCCAGGATTACATTGCTCACTCATTTTCTGCTGTCCCTTAAACCTCATTCCTCCTTCAAAGCATTATCCAAGACATGCGTTCTGAGCATGTTTCTCCGGGCCGCCATTGAAAATTGGCTAGTTCCAAGTCGGACTTTCCCAGTAAACAACTATTAAGTCAGTAAAATAAATAAATAAATTCTGCATGTATTGTTCCCCCAATTCCCATTTTTTTCACTGTGAAACTTGCTCCTACCCTTTTTCAAAGATACCACTTCCAGTCCCTTTATCTCTGTTACGACATCCCATTGCAGTTGGTTTAAACATTAATTTCCATTCTCTCAAAATTGTTTTTTTTTGCAGGCACCAGTATTAAATTTAACAGGGTCTCACTCTGCCTGGGCAACTCGAATCCTGCTCGCATGACTTACTGGTTACTTGCTTTGACTGTGATGTATGGGCTCCTGGGTTCAAGACCTGGGACTGACATTTAATTCTCTGTCTCATATCGCCTACTTAGGGGCGATCTCTGCTTGACTTACAAAGCCATGTCTGACCCAACTCTGTTAGAAATGCTACATCTAAAGAAATCCCAGTCCCTCCGAACCACAAGTTCCAGAGATCTCAACCTCATTACCACAATTAACAGAACATGCTGGAGGGACAGGTTCATAACCCAGAGATTACCCATGCTATGGAACAGACTTCCCATACATGTCAAGCAGAGCACCTCTTCAAGAGAAATCTTGATGACTGGATGGGTAACAGAAAATTCACCCCGGGGATAACTCCAGTGGCTCTACTCAACAGAGGCATTGGGAACTAAGGTCAGATGGCACTATGCCAGGGTAATCCTATGGCTAGGCTTGTAAAGGCCCCAGGGCCATTGGCCTAGTACCACACCTATGAACCTATGAAAAAAATTACCTCCTTAGTTACACCAGTTTGCTTACCCAGGATCTCCAAAAGAGCAGTCTGTATGGAATTTGTAAAGTCTGCCAACTTATTACAGTCTCAGAAAATATGCTGCCAACTGTCTTCCTCTTTCCCACTGTGCCCCCAATAACCACAATCTACCAGTGAAAAAATTCCTTGGAGCCTGCCTGGTGCACAAAATCGCCCATGCAAACACTTCAAAGCAAAAACTCCAAATCCTCCAGACTCTGTTGCACAGTCAGGAGCTACACATATATCCTCCAACTGTCTCCCCTTGAACCATGTATCCAGTCCCTCCTCCCAATCTTCTCTAATCTTCTCCGATTGATTCCCCCAGTCATCATGCAGTATTTATGTGCCATAGTAGTCATCCATTTATATGCCATAGTAGTCATCCATTTATATGCCATAGTAGTCATCCATTTATATGCCATAGTAGTCATCCATTTATATGCCATAGTAGTCATCCATTTTCCAACAGCAGATATCATTCTAGATTCAACCTAAAACTCCACCAGTGCTGGTCTTCCATCCTGCCCCATTCATCATTTACACTCTGACATTAATCCCCAACAGGGAAGGCAGTCTCCAGCTTGCAGTCCAAATACATTCCCAGCATTCTGACATGCTCCTACTTGTACCTATCCAATCATTACCCCCAATACCTTGGATCCCCTGCCAATCCTCTCCAGTAAACATCCCCCCAAATTAGGCATTCCCAAAACACACTGCTCCACTGGAAGGAACAACCTGACCCATGTCCCTCTCCTCCCAGATGAAATTCCCAAATTCTTCATTAACTGCTATCCACAACTTCTACTCTGGTCAACAAAAACCTGCCTAACCTGTGTATAAATCTAGAGGGAGCAAAAACATCTGCACTACTTGCATCTTACTATCCACACCCACAAAAAAGGGCAGGGTAATGATTTTGACCTCATGTTATACTGTTCTATATAGGTACAGTTTGCTTTGAAAGGAATTAGTATACTTTCCCAATTTAAAAACACATGAATTCAGGCTTATTCTGTTTTTGGATTGCATTTTATGTCAGCTGGTCATACCAATATGTCTGTTTTTGTGATGGACTCTTCATTTTGGATAAGGGGGCACTCTTTTGAGATGGCAAAACTAAACTGTTCTTGAACATTGGATTGCTCTTACTTGTTTTTAAAGATGCTTTTAGGTTGTTCAAGCAACTGTTGAGAGCCTTCTATGGATAAGTTGGTTTAATCTTTTAAGGATGTAAAACTGTAAGACGTCAGTTAATTGACAAAAATCACCATTGCAATGCAGCTGACATAGATCAAAGAAATTGTCTATTACTCATACAAAATATTAAAAAAAATGTTTTTTGCAAGATGTTGAGTATCCAGCTTACTGAATATAACTAGCTCTAAGGTGGCACTACCTCAAGAGTGAAGAGGACTTTAGTGGAAAATCAAGTATTCCCTATACTCCAGTGTTCGGTAGCCTTATATTTAATAGGCTTTGGAAGATGCATAGAGGCAATATCACACTTGTAAAACATAATTTTTCTATTAGTACATGTCTTTCTGTGAAGTAACATTTTTAGTGATATACTGTAAAACAGTAATATATAAATATTGTGTTCATTTAGTCAAATTTAAAAATAGTATGTATAGATACTGTATTCATTGTTTTCTATTCATAGTTCTAAAACTCTTACTAAATGACAATCTGGATTTTCACTATCAATGCATCAACATTTGTTGAAATGAGAATTCTGGTTGGTACCTGTGATGCTCGTGCACTGGCACAGGTTCTTCAGCTATGCCCCCTTCTCTGCCTAGGCTATAAGGTAGAAATCGCTGCGACCAACCACTAATATCAGCTACTAATAAGGCCCTTACCAAAGGGTGTCCAATTTTACTGTGCAGTATATTATTATCCTATTAGTAAGCATGACGGACAGCAAGGTTTTTTGGAGTGGCTTGGACAGTATCACTATATACATCCAATGTACTATAGAACTTAAATTATCGCTACACAAAACAGCCACAGTTGAAAGGTTTAAAAATATTTAATAGTAAATAATAAAAACACAAGACAAATCTCTGTTCAACACAGTTCTAGTCAAGAGTTCAGAGGTCACAGGAAAATGCTTAAAATAATAGTGTAGAATATTCTGACTATTCTAAATATAGAAAACAGCTAGTCTAATCTTACTATTTTTTATCTGTTTCTAAGAGAAATACTAAAGTCTAAGATCCTACTTACTTACAGAGCAAGCAAATACTGGTGATTGTATGCTCTTCAGACAAAATCCAAAATGCTCTGATTCTCTCTCTCTGAGAAAGTCTTAAAATGATAATACATCACTGCTGACTCATTTTAGATTACATTATTCTTAACAGTTCTGATTTAGCTTCCCAGGCAGACAGAAACTCAAAATGTGCATTTCTTTTTGTAATGTGCACCTTCAGGAAGCCACAGCAATAAAATACATTATACATGTAAAATCTAGCAATTAACTATTGTCCTAAGACAATAGAAAGAATTACTTCATCCAGACATCCTGTCTCCGAGACCTGAGATCAAACAGTCATAAAATGCTTTACTTTATCAGCTTTCTTCCAGCAGCATGCACTGTGGTTACATTTTTGAAGTTCAGAGCATACAGCACAGTTTTTCTTACATTTAGTTTTCTTACATTTGTAAAACAGCCCGTGGATTATATTAATATTTACAATGACATAGATTTATCTACAAACATCTATCTAGCTGGGCTGGCAGACTTTCAGTTTTTCACATTTCACCCCTCCCTGAGAACTCAAGCTAGTTTTTCAAGTGACCCTTGAGAAACGTTGCTTGAGGGGGTTAGGTCTGAGTATACCTTACCCTCTTCCCTGTCTTGAGAGCCCATCTGCGTTGGCATTGCTAATCCCACTGCGGTGCTGCACTGACATATCATATGCTTGCAACCCTAGGCTCCATCTTAGCAACTTATCATTTTGCTGGCTGGCTCGGTATAACCATGTTAGGGGATTGTGATCTGTAACTACAGTGAATTTCCTTCCATACAGATAAGGCTGAAGTTTCTTTAGTGCCCACATTATGGCTAGGCATTCCTTTTCTATAGCTGCATAGCATTCCTCCCTGGGTTGGAGCATATGACTGAGATAAACCACTGGGTGCTCTTCTCCCTCTGAAGAAATCTGGCTATGTACAGCTCCCACCCCATGGTTTGAAGCATCCACCTACACAACAAATTATTTGCTGTAATCAGGGCTGGCTAACACAGGGGGTCCTCCCAAAGCTTTTTTAAGCTTCTGGAATGCCTGCTCACATGCTGAGGTCCACACTACCTTATCTGGCCTGTTTTTCCTTGTCAGGTTTGTGAGGGGAGCAGCTATGGTATTATAACTGGGGATGAACTTGCTGTAGACCCTACTTTCCCTAAGAATGCCCTCACCTGCTTTTTTGGAAACAGGTGCAGGCCATGCCTGAATGGCTTCCACTTTGGCAGGTTCTGGCCTGATCTTACCACTCCCCACTCTATGTCCTGGGTAGGAGACCTCTGTCATACCCACCTGACATTTGCTCAGCTTAATGGTCAGTCCTGCCCTCAGTAGTCTGCCCAGCACCTCCACGAGATGTTGAAGGTGCTCTTGCCAGAAATGGCTGTAGATGGCAATATCATATAGGTAAGCAAGGGCAAACCCTCCTGCTCCTGCTAGGATATGATCTACCAGCCTTTGGAAATTTGCTGGGGCATTTTTCATCCCAAAGAGCATCCTTGTGAACTTATACAAGCCAAAATAAGTCACAAAGGCTGACCTCTCTCTAGCACTGGGGGTTAAGGGCACCTGACAGTAACCATTGGTAAGATCAGTGATGGTAAGATACTTAGCCCCACGCAGCTGCTCCAGGGCTTCATCTGTCCTAGGCATGGAGTAAGCATTTGACTCTGTATGACTATTTAATTTCCTGTAGTCCACAGAGAACCTGGTGCTGCTATCCTTCTTTGGCATCAGCACAACTGGGGAGGCCCAGGGACTGTTGTACTCTTGAATTACCCCTAGTTCCAACATTTCCTGTATCTCCTCCCACAGAGTCAGTTTGACTCTCTCAGGCACCCTATAAGGGGCCTGCCTAATTGGCCTTTGGGGTCCTGTATCCACCTGGTGCTGTACCAGATGGGTGCACCCTGGTTTCCCAGTGAACATGTCCCCAACTCCTGTAACACTGCTTGGATTTCTCGAACCTGAGTATGAGATAGCTGCTGGGACATTGCTGCCCCTTCCACTGAGGTGTCAGTCCAAGCCTCGCTGAGGAGATCAGTCACCAGATCTCCCTCAGACTCCTCTTGCAATCCATTGCAAATACTCAGCACAAAGGCCTCCCTATCATGGTAAGGTTTCATCATGTTAACATGGTAAAATGTGTGTTCCTGCCTCCTGCGTAGCAGTTCTACCATGTAGTTAACATCACTTACCTTTCTTACCACCTTGTAGGGTCACTCCCAAGCTGCCTGCAGCTTGTGGTGTCTGACAGGAATGAGAACTATTACCTGCTGCCCTACAGCATACTCTCTAGCTCCAGCATTCCTGTCATACCAGACCTTTTTCTGTTGTTGGGCTTCTGCCATAGTCTCCTGGGCCAAGCCCATGAGTGCTATGAGCCCTGTCCTGAGATTTAGGACATATGCCACAGCAGACTCCTTGTGAGATTCACACTCACCTTCCCACTCATCACAAATTAAAGCTAGAGGCCCCCCTCACCCTATGCCCATACAGCAAGTCAAAGGGTGAAAAACCTGTGGATTCCTGTTAAACCCCTCTGTAAGCAAACAACAGATTGGGCAAATATTTGTCCCATGCCCTCTTAAACTGGTCTGCAAATGCCCGTAGCTTAAACTTGATTGTAGAGTTTAACCTCTCAACAAGACCATTAGTCTGTGGATAGTAGTGGGTGGTCTTCAGGTGCTTCACCCCCACATTACTTTCACAGACAATACAGCAGGTCTGACATGAAAGTGGCACCTCTTGTCAGTCAGTATTTCTTTTGAGAAACCTACCCTGCTGAAAATCTTTATCAAAGCATTTGCCACCTTTTTTTCCTCAATGGAGGGCAAAGCCACTGCCTCTGGGTATCTTGTAGCATAATGTACTACCACTAGGATATACTTTTTCCTGTGGAACTTGGGGTACTCAAAGGCCCCACAATATCCATAGCTACCCTCTGAAATGGCTCCTCAATCACAGGCAAAGGCATCAAAGGAGCTTACACAGTGTCTCCTGCCTTGCCTACTTTTTGGCACTGCTCACAGGTCTTGCAGTATCCTGTTACATCTCTGGAAATTCCAAGCCAATAGAAGTTCTGCATAAAATGTCTCTTTGTACATTTTATGCCCATGTGACCTGCAAAGGGAATATCATGTGCTATGGCTAGAAGCGCCAGATGGTACGTTCTAGGGACTACCAACTGCTGTATTCTCTCATCTTCTAGCCCTCCTTCTGCATTCCACTCTCTCTGCAGTAACCCTTTATCCCAGTATACAGATTTCCCCTTCCCTTGAGAATCAGGTGCCATACTAGCAACCTGCTTCAGGCCTTGTAATGTAGGAACTGAGAGCTGAACCTGTCTCAACTCTCTCTTAGTAACCCTTCCCAGATCCCCTTCCACAGGAAGTCTGACATCCTCTGACAGTGGTGCCTCACTGTCAGCCTGGGTACTACTACTCACCTCTACCTTTGCAGTCACTCTGTCCAAGGGAACATCAGTACCCACAAGCAGCTGTGGCTCATCTTCAGTCTCACTGCTACAGGGTAGCTCCCTCCCTGAAGTAACCACCTCATCAGTCCTGGCTGCAAATATGCAGTCTGTCTGGGTCTCCCCCAGGCTACCAGACCCACATGCTTGTCTCAAAGCCTGACTGCTTGTAACTGCATTAACACATGGTACTGCCTCATCAAAATCTTTCCCTATCAGGACATCTGCAGGATGGAAGTTTGGTACCCCTATTGTCTCAAGACAACCTACTATTGGCCTTTTGTCTTTCCCACTTACTGACTCCCTCAACATTTGTTCCTCACCTTGCCTCCATGGACAGCTGTATGCCACATGGCCCCACTAGTTGCATTCAAAATATTTAACCCTAGGTCCTGGACGTGTACTTGTACTAGTGGCTTCCCCTGCTACTGGCAGGTACTGTTGGGGCAATCTGGGCTGCCCACCATGGGTTCCTTTAGACCCATGAGCAGTACTGGAGTTCCCTTTCCTGTGCAGGGATGCCCTGCTTGCTAGGTATAGGTCTCCCTTCTTCCCCAATTCATCTGAAGTAGCACATTGTCTATTAGCTAACCAGATCCTCATGTTCTCAGACAAGGTGCTAAGGGCTTTTTCCCCTCAATGAAAGGTTTGTCAGCCCTTTAAAAGTGGTTACCTGACATCCACTCACCCACCTATGAAAATAAGTGCTCAGTTCAGCAACATATTCACACACACTTTCATCTACCTTGCGTCTATGCTCACAAAACCTTTTCCTATAAGTTTCAGGTTTTAGCTTAAAAATTTCTAACAAACAATTCTTAGCAGCATTATAATCAAAAAATTCACGATCAGATAATTTAGACAGCATAGTTACAGCTTTACCATGGAGTAAGGGGGTCAGGAACAGTACCCAGAGCCTTTGTTCAACATCATACTGTTTACATACTCTCTCAAACATATGAATGAAACTATCAAAATTATCCCCCTCTGTAAACTGTAGAAGAAATTTACTGGCTTTTTGTGCTTCTGGAGTCCGGTTACTCCCTTCCTCATTACCCCCATGACTCTGGCAAAGAGTCAGCATCTCCTTTTCATGCTGCCTCTGCCTCTCCTTCTCCTCAGCTTCCAGGTGCACCAGTTTCTAATTCTCCTCAGCCTGTAGACGTCACAGTCTCTCTGCTGCTTTTGTTTCCAAATGCCTGGGATCCAAATCAAGTCTCTTTAGCTCCAGATGGATTTTTAAGTCCTCTGCAGAAAGATTGAGCTGTCCATTCTCTGAGTGTTGTACATCTCCACAGCCAGTCTGATCACCCTCCCGATGCAGCTGTGATCAAAGCTGCAATCATGTCTGCCTTAGTCAGGTTTCCATGCACCAGTCCCTTAGCCTGGCACATCTCAGCCAAATAGCTCATTGTCTGCTTGACATACTCCTCTGCTGACATACTTGCTTGCTCTCCCTGACTAAGCTAACAAAAGAAATAAAACAATTCTGATCTGAACTCTGAATATTCACTGCATGGTTGATTTAGAGTACAAAAACACCTTCAATGATCAATGTACACAAGCTACATGAATTCACTATCCACACCACTACAAGCCAGTATGTGATGTGGCTATCTCACCACAATCAAACAATATTTGATGTGGATATCCCACCACTGCCAAACAATTAATGTGTGGTGTGGATATCCCACCAATGCCAAACAATATGTGATGCCTGTGCAGTGGCCCAGTAATCAAGGAGTCTCAATTCTCACCACAAGCACTAGTGAGGGGCATGCACATTGGGAAGGATAACAAGAGTACACACACACACACACAGTAAAGTACAATTTCCCTTGAGAGCACACAGAGATCACAGTCAGTCCAGGGTGGTTTCTCCCTTTCTCTCCAGATCCCCAATAAGGCTCCCCACTGGAGCTTTAGGATACAGGTCTCAGCCTAGTGGTCAAGCTAAAACCTCCAGCACCCTCTCTGTCCAACCAGTGCTTCATGTCCCTGCCCAGGTTGCTCACACACACACACACACACACACACACACACACACACACACACACACACACACACACACTTTGAGATATGAGTTATATACAAACACACAGACTCTCTTGGGGAAGGCTGGCACAGGTTCTCCAGCTATGCCCCCTTCTCTGCCCAGGCTATAAGGTAGAAATCACTGCCGCCAACCACTAATATCAGCTACTAATAAGGCCCTTACCAAAGAGTTTCCAATTTTACTGTGCAATATATTATCATCCTATTAGTAAGTATGATGAACAGCAAGGCTTATTGGAGTGGCTTGGACAGTATCACTGTATACATCCAATGTACTTGTGTCTTTCGGCTTTTCCCGGTTAGGGGTCGCCACAGCAGAACTCTGGTCCGCTAATGATTGGCAGTAGATTTTTACGTGCCGAGTTGCCAGCTCTGACGCACAACCTTCAACGAAGGTACGCCCATTCACGTATGTCTCCACACAGAAGATGCTTTAGCTGAGAATCGAACAGGATAACGTCTTACTGTGAGGTGACAATGCTACCGCAGCACCACCACCGCTGGAAGTTAAATTATCTCTACACAAAACAGCCACAGTTGAAAGGTTTAAAAACATTTAATAATAAATAATAAAAACACAAGACAAATCTGCTCAATTCAACATAGTGCTAGTCAAGAGTTCAGAGATCACAGGAAAATGCTTAAAATAATAATATAGAATAATCTGACATAAATATAGAAAACAGCTAGTCTAATCTTACTATTTTCTATCTAAGAGAAATACTAAACTCTAAGATCCTACTTACATACAGAGCAAGCAAGTGCTGGTGAGTGGATGTTCTTCAGACAAAATCCAAAAAGGTCTGATTCTGTCTGTCTGAGAAAGTCTTAAATTGATAATACATCACTGCTGACTCATTTTAGATTACATTATTCTTAACAGTGCTGATTTAGCTTCCCAGGCTAACAGAAACTCAAAATTTACATTTCTTTTTGTAATGTGCACCTGCAGGAAGCCACAGCAGTAAAAGACATTATACATGTAAAATGTAGCAATTAACTCTTGTCCTAAGACAATAGAATTCCTTCATCCAGACATTCCATCTCCGAGCCTTGAGATCAAACAGTCATAAAATGCTTTACTTTATCAGCTTTCTTCCAGCAGAGTGCACAGTGGTTACATTTTTGAGGTTCAGAACATATCACAGTTTTTCTTACATTTAGTTTTCTTACATTTGTAAAACAGCCTATGGATTGTATTAATATTTACAATGACATAGAATTATCTACAAAATTTATATCCAGCTGGGCTGGCAACCTTTCAGTTTTTCACAGTAACTACAAGAAGTTTCTGTATTTAGATGGTGTATCATAAGAACTAACAATCATATGCATTTCTCACTAAAATTATATTTTATCCATCAAGTTTGCTAAGCAGCTCAGACAGAGTCAGAATCGCAACACGCAAATTTAGTCTGTAATGATCTTACTGCTTTTCTATGTAAAAGCAGTCGCTGTCCAAATTTTAGTGTGGAAGGGCCACATATTTTACCAACAAAGTTTTTATTGCAAAATACATTTCTGTTTTTGCAACCTCTTTTCAGGGAGATGTATGCATGCAGAACATAGATGTATTGAGTTTTCACCACATCTTAAAACAAGTGAAGTGCATACATTTATACAGATCTGTAACTTAATATATTTGTTAGGAATCTCAGTAGCTCAACAGGTAGCACACTAACCTTTAGTGCAGAAGGTTGTCTGTTCTATTCCCATAATAGGTTTAATTTTCCAGTACTGACACTGCAGTGCAGCATAAGTGGGATGTTGCACTGCTGAGTTTGCCCTCCTTCAGATGAGACATTAAACTGAGTCCCTATCTGTCTGACTTGGGGGTAGCTCAGGTGGATGTGAAGGATCCCACTGCACTTACTAAAAAGAGTAGGGGTCCTTTATTTAATACAACATGAAAAACATTATGTATATATTTACAGGTTTTTTTATATATAAATATATATATATATATATATATATATATATATATATATATATATATATATATATATATATACTGTTTATTATTTTTCTTATAATGCCCCCACTGTTATTCTTCCATAACTGACTCCCACTCCTTCTTCCACAACCATAATCTGATTTGTCCCAAGATATCTGCCAAAATCCCTTTCCCATTAAACAAAATTTCCTTGATTCTTTCATGCCAAAAACATTACATACATAAAATAAATTGTCTACCCTTTACACACATTCTTTCTTCCTATTCTTATGAGACATACATAGTCATATTCACACACACACACACACACACACACACACACACGTGTGTGTGTGTGTGTGTGTGTGTGTGTGTGTGTGTGTGTGTGTGTGTGTGTGTGTGTGTGGGTCTACTTCACAAACCCAAAATTTCACTTACCTGACTTTTACAAGACCGAGATGACAAAACCAAAACTCCAGAAGACCAACCGCCCGGAACACCGACTTTCAACTCCAGGTAATTAACTGCTTGGCCAACTGGTAAAACAAATTAAAACATTAAAACTGACCAAAAAATCCCACCCACATGGGTGGCTTGGCCCCCCCCACATCGCCCCTAACTAAATATACCAACTCCGAGATAGCACTACCTTGGGGGTAAGGGGAAAAAGTCAACATGGTGGCTAAGCAGTTATGTACCTGAAGTGAAATGTTGCTGTTCCAGTCGGTCAGTCTTCTGGAGTCTTGGTTTTGTCATATTGGCCTTTTAAAAGTCAGTTAAGTGAAATTTCGGGTTTGTGAAGTAGGCCCATATATGTGTGTGTGTGTGTGTGTGTGTATATATATCTATATATATATATATATATATATATATATATATACACACACACAGACACACACACACACACACACACATACACACACACACACACACACACACACACACACACACACACACATATATATATATATATATATATATATATATATATATATATATATATATATATATACCTATACACAGGGTCTATATTAGAACACCGAACATTTAAAATGTCGAATGTTCTAATATCGACCCATTTTCAGCGAACGCTAAAATCTCGAAGAAGCAGAAAATTGAATTCTTTCCTAGGGAAAGAATTTGGTTGTCCGTTTCTGCTGCTTCGGTATTTTCAGCGCTCTGTTGGAAAATTACGGGTTAGGTTCAGGTAAGTGTGCAATTGAGTGCGGGTTAGGTATGTGTGCGATTGTGTGGACATGAAGGTTAGGGCGGGTTAGGTGAGTTAGGGTTAGGGTGCAGGTTAGGTATGTGTGCGATTGTGTGGACATGAGGGTTAGGGCAGGTTAGGTGGGTTAGGGTTAGGGCGCCGGTGAGGTGAGTGTGCGATAGTGATGGTCCTTAGGGTTAGGGTTTGGGATAAGGTAAGCAGATAGTTAGTGGTGTGTGTATAGTTTAGTGTAGGGTTAGGTGTAAGATTTTAGGTGTATGTGTTTGGATTGCTGTTTGGTGTGCTTGTGTTGTGTGTATGTGTTTTGGAACAGCAAATTTTTTCCCAGGAAAAAAGTTGTTGTTCTGAACGTTTGATGTTTGGTATTTTTGATTGGTAGGGTTCGATATTAGAACACTCGACATTTTAAATGTTTGGTGTTCTAATATAGACCCTATACACACACACACACACACACACACACACACACACACACACACACAACCACACACAACACATATTTATATTTATATGTTGTTGTCTTTTGGCTTTTCCGGATTAGGGGTCGCCACAGCGGAACTCCGGTCTGCTAATGATTGGCAGTAGATTTTGATGAAAGCTGAGGTACCAGCTCGATGTTCAATCTTCAGCGAAGGCATGCCCATTTACGCATGTCTTTCGAACGCCCACCCAACCGTGGGGAGGACATCCAGACTCCACACAAAAGGCACTCCCCGCACTCCAGCCGAAAATCAAACGGAAGAACCTCTTGCTGTGAGGCAACAACGCTACCGCTGCACCACCGCGGAATATATATATATGTGTGTGTGTGTGTGTGTGTGTGTATTGTTTGTCATTAATATTCTCAACAAATTTTTCTTCACAAAACTTTTTCCAGAGTTTTTCCATTCATTTACATTCTAGAAAAGCATATTCTTTTGCCTGCTTCTCCCCACAAAGTAAACACATTCTTTAAAGTTTCTTTTTATGCGGCATATTCCCCTTTACTGGTAACTTATTTGTTACAAGTCTCCACAAAAAAATCCTGCCACTCTACTGTCTTGGTATACCACCTTTTGATTAGTTTAATGGCTTTAATGATTGCTTCTGGTAACATTTCCCATATATTTCCGTAATGTTGTTTTATCACATTATTATATCTTGTTCTTCTTCTGTCTTTGTCATCATTTTTTTATTTTCCATGTTAGTATTTTTCTTGATAGTTTGTAATTTCTTCATTTACATATGGTTCTCCTGTTCGATTCTCGGCTGGAGGGCCTTCTCTGTGGAGTCTGCATGTCCTCCTCGCAGTTGGGTGGCGTTCGAAAGACATGCATGAATGGGTGTGCCTTCGTTGAAGGTTAGGCATCAGGCTGGCACCTCGGCATCTGTAAAAAAAAAAATCTACTGCCAATCATTAGCGGACCGGAGTTCCGCTGTGGCAAACCCTAACTGGGAAAAGTCAAAAGAAAAACAACAACATATTCTTTTTCGCCTTTTCTTATTCTCATCATCTCCCAGAACTTTTTTCTACTTATATTTAGACATTCTCACTATTAATTTCTCATTCTTTTCCTTAACCCACTTTATATTCTGAGCAAGTTTAAAGAAGCAGTGTAAACAACTGGATTTAGTAACCCCAATTCCCCTTCATCTTCACTCATATACAATCCACCACATCTCACTGGGTTTAATCTTGAATCATATTGCTCTCCTACTTTGGACACGATACAAGAGTCTTCGTGGGGTCTGTTTAAGCAGCTTTATTTTATACAAACACATCACGATAGAAGATTACTATCTTTAACTTAAGTAACTTTTATACAAACTAACTGTTGCACTCAAAGATATCAGTGGCTGCTGTTGACAAGGTAGTTCAGGAACTTGACTTAGCTGAAGTGGTTTTCTTTACAAATGCGGTCTAGTACTATTGCATACTGAACAAGAAGAAAGCACTTTATCGATGTCTTTCAGTAATGAAGGCTAAAATACTAATTCTCTCGCTCTTTTCTTAGTGGATGCGGAACCTGGGTGACCATGATGCAAAATTTGGATATATTCTTGTTGTAAGAAAGCTGTAACAACAATTTTAGGACCTTTGAAAGTAATGCCATCTTCCATCAACATTTCATCTCTGTAAGGAAAATAGGTTTGCACTTCAGGTGGTACAGTAGATTGCTTTGACAGCCATCCAACATTAATGTAGTGAATGAGATTTTGCAAAATTGAATCAGTCTTTGTGTGATCTCTTAACTCATCAAGCCTAGTGGTAGAAAAAGCTATGCATCGCCATCACATCAAAGTCAAAATTCTCAGCATCAAGCTGTTCTGTCATATTTCTGGACGATCTGGATAAGGTATCAGCCAGATAGAGAAGTTTGCCTTTCGTATAGACCATATTAAAGTTGTACTTTTGTAATTTCAGCATCATTTTTTGTAATCTCACTGGAGCTGAATGCATAGGCTTCTTTAGAATAGTAACTTGAGGTTGGTGGTCAGTTTCAATTTGAATAGACTGACCATAAATATAATCATGAAACTTGGAACATGCAAATACTATTGCCAAAAGTTCTTTTTCAATCTGAGCATACCGCATCATAGTTTGGTTAAGTGTTCTAGATGCATTTGCTACTAGTCTGTCCTCTTAAAGTATAATTGCACCAAGACCAAATTTTGAAGCATCACAGGAAAGAGTGACTGGGTTATTCACATCATAGTATCTTAATGTAGGTGAGGAGGCAATCTTCTGCTTAAGGTCTTGAAATGCCTTCTGGTGATGTTCTATTCATGACCATGCAAGATTTTTGCTCATTAGCTCTTGTAAAGGTGGTGTCAACTCACTGAAGTCTGGTATAAATTTGCCTAAATAGTTGACCATGCCTAGGAAATGCTGTAGAGCTTGAACATTGCCTGGTCCTATCATTTCAAGGATAGCTGCTTGCTTGGTTGGGTCTGGTCTCAAGCCAGTACTGGTAAATAAATGACCTACATGTGTAACTTCTGGTAGCCTGAATTTTCACTTCAGAGGATTAAGCTTCAAGTTTACTTCACGTGCTCTGTGTAGAACTTTATTGAGGTTTCTGTCATGCTCTGCTTCACCATTGCCTCCAACCAATAAATCATCTACTATTATGGCACAAGGAAAATCCGAAAAAATTTGCTACATTGCAAGCTGGAAGACTTCACTTGCAGAATTTATTCCAAATGACATCCTTAGGAATCTGTATTTACAAATGGGGTACTAAAAGTGGCTAGTAATGAGGATTTGTGATCAAGCATCACTCGGCAAAATGAACTTTTTGCATCCAAGACAGAAAAGACAGTGGCATTCAGAATTATGGCTGCGACTTCTTCGACTGTGCGCATTGGATGATACAGTCTCTTCAATGCTTTGTTCAAATCTCTTGGGTCAATATATATTTTGATTTCGTCTGAGCCTTTTTTGTGAGTTGCTCCCGTAGATGACACCCATTTGGTTGGTTTTGAAATTGGAAACATTACACCTTGCTGCACCATTTTAATAACCTTGAGCCTTGACTTTATCCTGCATAGCTGTCAGAACTCTTCTTGTCCGTCAAACTACTGGAGTGACCTCTGGGTCTAACTTCATGGAATACACAACTGGAAGTTTGCCTAACTTGTCACTGAAAACATCAGCATACTCTGAGAAAATGGCTTCAGAAAAGCTGGAACTAGGAGATACACTTATGTGATGAACTTCTTTGGTAAAAGAAAGCAGATTCCTTGTCAAGCTATCTTTGAGACCCAATAAAAACTGTACTGGTCTTCGGACTACATAGAATAACAAGTTGTAACAGTTCTTGGCCAAATAACATGAAAGCATCACTGAGCCTTCAGTCTGAATTTCTTCACCTCCATAAGCAACAAGTTTCACACGACTGGCCACATTGAGTTGTTCATTAGCTCTAACTGTAGCAAATGTGTCTACTGATATAGCTTTACACTTTGAACCAGTGTCTATTTTAAGCTCTGTGGGTTTACCTTTGATCCAGACAGTACAAAACACTTCGCTGTTTGCCAATAAATTTACGGCATCTACTCTTTCACCAACTACTGATACACCATCTACACAGAAAGCTGACTGTTGTGTCTGTACTTGATCAACTTACGTTCTTGTGTGAGCTTTCTTTACAACTGTTTGAGGTTTACTTGATTTGCAAAACTTTTGAAAATGGTTCCATTTTTTACACTTGTGACATTGCTGACTGAATGCTAAACGTTTTTCTCTTTTAGACTCGTGATTTGCAGTTAACAATAAAGATGGACTTGGGTTTTGCTGATTCACGCCTGTACTGCACTGAGGAACATGCTGCTTTAACTGAGCTAGTCTTAGAACTTGCTGGAAAGCTACATAGTTTCCCTGGTGAACCAGCAGGGGCTGTGCCATGTACTTAGGCCTACTTCTGTTGGCTACCTATGTGTTGCATGCTGTCTACATTTGCTCTGGAGCTTGCTGAAACCATGCTCTTGTCACTTGCAAGCATACTTGTGTGTTTTTCTGTCACCTCATGGATTTTGGCAAATCTCCATGGCTTTATTCAGTGTTAAATCACTGTCACGAAGCAAGATCTTTCTCACAGTAGCACTGTTAATACCACACATAATCCTGTCCTTTATTACCTCATCTTTTAGGCCACGAGACCGGCACATTTTAGCTTTATTTCTCAGGTCATTTTATATATTTCCCCTGGTTGGTGATCTCGCATGTAAAATGCCTCTCTAATGTAATATTTGTCTGAAGATTACACATTTCTCTGAACTGGCACTTCAAACACTCGGGGTCTTGTCTTCATTTAGCCTGTATATCAATATTACGATTTTCATCTTCTCCCTCGTATACTGCTGGTGGATACACAAATGAGCGTTCTCTTTCTATGGCAGCTGACCCAGCTAGGTTTAACCAAATGAATGCCTTGGTGTGTGCATCCTTATCTGAATAAGCTGCTTGTATAAAATATCGTACTCTTGCTCAAATGTTCTCCAGTTTTCTGCAATATTCTGATCAAATACGAGTGGTAAGGGTTTTCAAAATCTATCTGCCATATTAACACTTACCAGTGAAGGGTTTTGCAAATAAGCATGAACACATACACATATGCTAGAAATGTATGCCATTATTTGTAATTTTGCCCTTTATAATTTTTGTGTTTCTGAAATTATGCTGTTGGGCTTTTCGATACTATGCTGTTGGGCATACTCTGCGAAATAATTCTCTCAGGCACTGTAACACTTTTAAATTTACTGTATTTCAAGAAGTTACCTCTTATCAGTGTAAGAAACATATCAAATGAGTACGATGCTAGCCTCTGTATAATTGTACCTTGTGAAATAAGTCTCTAGGGCACTGTAATACTCTTGAAATTGTTGTCTTGCGAAAGTAATTTATCATCATTTTAAGAAACATTTCAAATGACTTCACAATGTGAATTAACTGGCTAAGAGAAGCTGAGTCAATCACATTTTGAAATAATTGCACTTTGCTAATAAACTGTACACAGCACACTGAAATTTCCCCAAAATGGCGGTATCTTGCTAGGCAACTCTTTACAGTGCAAGAAACACTCTGTAAAAGCAAAACTTTGCAAACAGACATACTCAGCACAAGAAACTTTCCAAAATGGCTATACTTTGACTGTACTTCACAAAATAGTTGCACTTTGCATGCAAGTAAATTATTTGGAATACATACATAAGTTCATAGGTTCATAGGTAGGTACTAGGCTATTGGCCCAAGGGCCTACGTAAGTCTAGCCAACAAGGTTCCCTGGCTTATGCCACCCAAGAAAGTTACTTTCCTGTGCCACTGTCGAGCAGAGACACAGAAGTGATCCTCGGGGTGTATTTCCTATTTCCCATTTCCCATCCACTCATCAAGATTTTTCTTGAAGAGTGCTAATGAAGAACTTTGCTTGACATAGATGGGTAGCCTGTTCCAGAGTATGGAAAGTCTCTGGGACAGGACTCTATCCCTCCAGCATGTCCTGTTTATTGTGGTGACAAGGTTTAGGTCCCTAGAGTGTATAGCTCGGAGGGATTGGGATTTCTTTAGGTGTAGCATGTCCAACAGCTCTGGGTTTAAAATAGCTTTATATGTTAGGCAGAGATCACCTCGGAGTAGGCAATATTCTACGGAGTAAAGCTGGAGTTTTTTGAGGCAGTCGGCTTAGGGCATTTGTTTGAGGCCAGTAATCCTCTTTGTGAGGTACTTTTGTGGCCTTTCCAGCTGCTGCAGATGTCTTGTGAGGTACATTCCAAAAGGGGTGTTGTAATCTATAATGGGTCTAATGAGTGTCGAGTAGAGGGGAACAATGACCTCTTTTTTCCTGGGTGAGAACCCTTTTATGATGAGGTGTGCCATGTAGAAGGACTTCCTGACTACTGTGGTGATGTGACTATCAAAGGAGAGACTACTGTCCACCTGGGTCCCAAGGTCTCTTATCACACATTCGGTGTTAAGTAGATTGCTGCCTATGTGGTAGTTCATGGGTACAGAGTTTTTCCAAAGGGGATGGCATTGTGCTTGAGGCCATGGCTCTGACACCAGGCATCTGTCTCAGCGAGGCCCTTCTGTAGGATGTCCACATCATTTGGGGACTTGACTATGGCTCCTAGTTTGCAGTCAACTGTGAACTTCGTTAGCCAGAGGCCTTCTGTGTTAGCCCGTACTTCAGAGAAGTAGATACCAAACAGGAGACATCCCAGGACGGAACCCTGTGGTACTCCACTTGTCACTGCTTTGAGGTCAGATTTGGAGTCTGCAACTTTTGCAGTGTGGGTTCTGTCAGTGAGCCAGTTTGCAACCCATCTTGTGACGTAGGGATTTATACCTAGTTTAGTGAGTTTAGCTATAATTTAAGAATGGAGGATGGTGTCGAAAGCCTTGGCGAGGTCAAGATAGGCTGTGTGAACCACCTTACCCTCATCTACGGCTTTGGTGACTGCCTCAAAGAAGTCAGTCAGGTTCAGGAGGCATGATCTGCCTTTCAGAAACCTGAACTGGGTGGGATCCAGAGTTTGGAGGTTACCGATGTCTTTGTTTATGAGTTCCATGGCTTTACAAACCAGGCTCGTCAGGCTAATAGGTCGATAGTTCCTGGGATCAGTGGTGGCTCCCCCTTTGTGCAGTGGGATAACTGTTGATGTGCGCCATTCAGTGGGCACAAAGCCTGATGCAAGGCTATTATTGAACATGGTGCTAAAGTGGGGAGCCAGTTCATTCTGAAGTTCGTGTAAAACACAGCCTGGGATGTTGTCCGGTCCCATGGATGCTGTGTTTTTAGCTTTAGAGTATCACTTTTATCTGCGTAGTTGTGATTACAGAGACTCTGCATTCTTCCTGTATAGATATGGGCCCTTTAGGGGGTGGGGTGGGGGGTTAGCACTGAACCTATCTGCCAGGTTGTTGGCAATATCAGTTGTTTCTGTAATTTTCGTGCCTTTGTGCTGTAACTCAGAGCAGATCTGGGTGTTGCCATCAAGATTCTTGACATAGCTATAGAATGCTTTGTGGTTGTCCTTAGAATTAGTGGTGATTTTCTTTTCGTAGCTAGCTTTGGAGGATCTTATAAGGCATCTCAGCTTCTTACTGAGGCTGACCAGGGAGCTCCTCCACTCATGAGATTTTACTCTCTTATGCGACAGTTTCTTCCTTCTGTTGTACAGTTTGTTTATGGCAGGGGACCACCAGAATGGCTTCCTTTTCTTGGAGGATAGCGTCTTGGTTCTGTTTGGGATAGCACGATCCATGCACTTGTGTAAGTGCTTGTAGAGTGCATTTGTGTAGGATTCAGCAGTTGTAACTGTATTGTCCATCTGTATGGGTGTCATGAAGTTCACAACTTCTGTCTTAAGAAGCATGAAGTTGGCTTTGGAGAAATGTTTTACCATGGTTTCCTTAATGGGGGGTGGGGGATGGGATGTGGCTATCAAGGATGATTAGCTTATGGTCTGATTGGACCAACGAGGAGTTGACCATGTGTGGAACACCGGTCACTCATGTTGGTAATGACTAGGTCTAGGATATTGTTGCCCCTGGTGGGGGTGTGGATAAGTTGATCCAGGGCATTGGAGTTTATGACTTCCAGAAAGCGTTGAGCTAAGGAGTTGGTACATGAGTAGTTTTCCCAGTTAATGGTGGGGTAGTTGAAGTCGCCCATTATTAGGGTGTTTGGTTGAACCCTAATATTTTCCATTACATCAAGAAAAGAGGAGTGGGAATCCTGGGGGATGGTGGGGGATCTGTAGCAAGCTACAGTTTGGATTGCAGTTTTACCCAGAGTTAGTTGCATTTGGATAACCTCAGATGCATTATGCTGAGCAACTAGCCTGGAGGTATGGATATCCTTAATGAATATGGACACACCTCCACCTTTGGTGTTTTGGTCCAGGTTACATGGCCGAAAAGTGTGGTATGAGTTATAGCCTGGTAGTACAGGAGTGTCTCTGGAGCCTTGAACCAGGTCTCAGTCACTGCACAGATATCGATGTTGTCCATTTTAAGGAGTGCCTCGAGTGAGTGCATTTTGAGATTTAGACTTCTAGCATTGAGTAACATTACCCTCAGTTTTTGCTTGCCTGTTCTTGTTATGGTGGTGAATTTGTTATTTGAACCTTGCCTAAAAAAGGCACTATAAGGGCAGCAAGAGCCTTAGCCAGTATCCGGAATCCCACGGGCGACAGGTGCAGGCCATCTCTGGCAAAGCATCGTGGTCTGTTGCCATGTCATCCCAAGCAGACAGATACTGGATCCCCTTAGAATGACACCAGAAGCTTAGCCAATTGTTGGAAGTCAGTCATTTTGTCCTTGTACTGCGGTATCATTCGGGGCGATGGCAGAATGCTACTCAGGGCTAGGGTCATACCTGCCTGGGCTACAAGATCAGAGAGCTCTTCCGTGTCTCTTTTCATGTAGTCCAGGGAGGTACATCTCAGGTCATTCACACCAACATGGACAATGACAGAGTCATATTTGTACTTGTTGTTGAGTGACCTGAGTGCGTGGGTTATGTGACGGATCCTGGCACCCAACAGGCAACTGACAGTAACCTTCTTGTTTAGCCTGGTGAGTGGGACATCAGTGTGCCTGACTATAGAGTCACCTATGACTAGTGTGTTGGGTACATTGTTTTGTCTTATTGGCTGTGGTTGAGTGGCACACTGAGTCTAAGGGCTATGTGTCATTTGGGTTGTGTTGGGGGATGGAGGTTGCTTGTGTTTCTGCTTTGGAGGTCTCTGTTGCTTAGACAGATTATTATTGAGAGCCTCCGCAAATGTTTTTGTGTTACTATGTGTGGATTTTGGTGGTGTAGATTTAGTGAGACTATGTGATGAGTGTGGTGTGGTGCAAATGTTTACCCTCTCCTCATGACTGTCAAGTTCAGTCTTGGTTGGAGAGAGCTTTACCTCCAGTTTGGCTAGATAAGTGCATCTCTCACAGATTGTAGTGTTGGGTGGTAGGAGGAGAGGGTTGTCTGTGTACATGAGGCAATTTCTACATTGCCTCAAGATGCCCAGATTCATCAGATAGACAGGAGAGAACACTGGGAGCTGACCCTTGGACATGCCTGAATAAAAAACTATTTTCCTCTAGATAAGTGAGGAAAGTGAGTACAAGAGCTGTTTTTTTCTCTAAGCAAGTTAGAAAAGTAAGTACAAAAACTGTTTTCCTCTAGGTAATGAAGATTGAGTGCTATAGTAATTAGTAGCTTATGTAGTGCTTACAAGTTCTGAACAAGTGCTGAGCATGAATAAGCAAATTTAAGTGCTAAAACTAAGAATCTGTATCTGCACTAGATGAGTTACAGGACAGAAACAAGTGCAAATGCAGGCTTTCAAATCAATTTCTGGGCCAGAACCACTCCTTATGTGGTAGACAGGTTACCTAGTGCTTACCACTCCCACTACTGATAAGCTATAAGGCTTCCCTCCAACACAGAAAGGCTTGAGGGGCTCAGAAGCTTACATACAGTCCTGGACACAGCAAATCTGTATCTGGAACACTAGTTACAGGAAAGGTAGGAAACAGGCTTACAGTTTTTTTTTCAGAAAAGTAACAAAAACAGTAGTAATAACAATTCACATGCAGTGCAAGCTAGCACACTTGAGTATGTAGCAATATTAGACCAAACACAGTTTAAAAATGCAATTAAATTAAAAAGGACTAAAAGCAAGTGCAGAAAGAGTTTATTAGGTAGAATGTGGTAAAGAGATAGGACTGGGGGAGTGTGCCAGATCAAATCTACAGTGGGGCGAGCAACTGCAAAAGCCACCAAATTTAAACTACAAACCAAAAATAGGGAGGGTAGGTGAGAAAACAGTTTCAACAGAGATCTAAGCAACAACTAACAGTACAAACTCTAAAACCAAAAAAATATACTCAGCTCTGTATATTTGCAGATCAGTCTCTTAGAATAGGGAGGCAACACTTTCAACAGAGATCTAAGCAACAACAGTACAAACTCTAAAACCGAAAAAATATACTCAGCTCTGTATATTTGCAGTTCAGTCTCTCAGAACAGGGAGACAACAGCTTCAACAGAGATCTAAGCAACATCTAACAGTACAAACTCTAAAACCGAAAAAATATACTCAGCTCTGTATATTTGCAGATCAGTCTCTCAGAATAGGGAGACAACAGATTCAACAGAGATCTAAGCAACAACTAACAAACTCTATAACCAAAAAAATATACTCAGCTCTGTATATTTGCAGATAGTCTGGAAGGCAGTCTCTCAGAGCACAGGTTCCAGCAATTAAATGCAGGCTGCTACTAACAGGTCAAATTTTATGCAAGTGCACAGTAATAAGCACACACTGTAAGCACTTTTACACACTTTGAGATACTTTGAATAACTTTAATTATGCCCTTGATGCAATACAAAGTCATAGTTATGCCAAATCACAGCACTTTGCCAAAAAACATGCAGTTGCCTTGGCATTATTAATGCTTAATGTGCTTTTTTGCCCTTATTATATTTGTTTTGCTCGTTTAATCTCTTTTCATTCCCAGTATACTTTTCTTTTGCTTGTTTTACTTTAAACATGCCCATTTTGCTTTTTCTGATAATTGTTTTGTCAAATGTCTTAATTTAAACATTTCCCTTAGTTAATAAACCTTTTGTGCCTCCCACTTGTTTAATAATGCAGTTTGTGCCCTTGTAATGCTCCGTTTTATCCTTTTCATAAAATAAATCGTTCGTATGGATTCTCATTACCTTGGATTCTTTCTGGCTCTTTTTCATGCTCGTTTCTCTTACTTTACCTTCACTGTCATCTCTACACCTCATGGTTCCGAATATTATTCTCTGCAATCCCAGTTCTGACACCATGCTGCTCTCCTACTTTGGACACAATAGAAGAGTCTTTGTAGGTTCTGTTTAAGCAGCTTTATTTTATACAAACACATCACAATAGAAGATTACTGTCTTTAACTTAAGTAACCTATATACAGACTAACTGTTAGAATCATACATGCTCACTCTCTGGCTGCACTCTCAAAATGGCACTGGGAATGGCACGTTCCTGACATTTATACATGCACGCTATGTCTTTGACATGCTTCTTAAAGACACAGTATATGGCACATGCACTCTCATCTACAAATCCCATATGAAAGAAAACACCAAGTGTATAATTTCCTTTCTCATGTTTTTGTGTAATCATATAAACATTTGACATATATCCTATTTTCCCGTTAATAGATAATTTACCAGATCATAGTGTCATAGGAGGTTACTAGGCTAATGACTGTAGGTCCTTTATAAGGCTAGCCAAGTTTTACCCCTTATTTCCATGATCAACATCTATCTCCCCTGTCCAAGAGGGACATAGGTGGAACCCCTGGGGTGAACTTAAGGTTACCCATTCAATCGTCCAGATTGCGTTTGAAGGGGGGCAATGAGTTGCTCTGCTTGACATGAAGCAGGAGTCTGTTCCAAAGGTGCGGTAACTGCTGGGAGACAAATCTGTCCCTTTGGCAGATTCTATTAATGCCACATGCCAGGTTAAGGGCATTAGAGCAAGTAACCTGTATACCATTTGAGTTTCGGATTTGCAAAATTTCCAGTAAAGCAGGGTCAAAGAAATGAGCCTTTTTCCTGAATGCTAATCTATACATCCTCCAAAGAAGACATATTTTTTAAATTTCTTTTCTTAAACTCTCCCGTTGCATCATAACTATATAATTTTTCCCAATATTTTTCCTAGCAAAGGCACTTCATTCAGTCATTCATTCATTCATTCATTGAGTAATACCCCCCACCCAATTTTCATCACATCACCCAAACCCTTACTTTAATATTTATTCAAGGTAATTTCCATTTCCTTTAAACAGCCATTCAAGCAAACCAAAACTTTCTTCATTCATAATTTATTCTTAGCAGCTACCACTATATCAGCTGCATATGTCAAAACTACTGGAATCTCCACTTCCTGTTGCATCAAATGTCTAACATCTTTTATTTTATAAGCTGCTTCACTCACTATTGCATTTATTATCAATACAAACAATGTTCCCCTCATGGGACATCCTTGTCTTATACCACACTTCATGCACATTTCTTTACTCAGCCATCCATTCACTAACACTCGGACTCTATTATTTTATTATGCTGACATACAGACTGTCCTAATTCTGTTACCTATTCTATACTTCTCCATAACTTTCCACAAAGCATCATGTCCTACTGTATCAAATAACTTGATAATAACACCTACCATAAGTTTCAAATCCCCCTTTTACTTATATCATCATCCACAATTTCCGTCACACAATTCTTGACATCCCTTTCCTTATATACCACATATACTTTAATATCCCCTCTTCCTTCCTTAGATTCTTCTCTGTATTATTCTCATACAAATGTTGTTTAATGTGATGTCTCCATTTTTTTATTTCATTCTTTTCATCTTTCTTCCATATAACTTTTAAAATCCCACTATGTAACCCTTTATAAATAAACTCATCACTCAACCATTATTTAAGTAAATTTACAAAATACTGTCTTTGCCAATGCATTAACTTCTTGTACATTTCAGACCCTGTGCCATCTGGGCCTGATACTGAGTCAACATTTACTTTCCTAAGTACTTCATCCAATTTAGTAATGGTAATTTATTTTTCAAATTATTGCTTAACTCGTTCTGGAATTTTGTCTTTTCTTTTCATTCTCTTATTTTTCTTCCTTTTCCACATGTTGTACTATAATACTCATAGTTTACTCTGTGTTCTTTTTACCTCTCCTTTTACATTTTACATTTTTTATTTCCATCATTCCATCATGTCCTCCTTTATTATTTTACCCAAATATTCAGAATCCCTCCTTCTCCCTTGTAAGTAATATCTTTGCCTAAACAGTAATGCCACATATTTTTTTTTTAATTTTTTTTTTTCGTCCTTTCTTACATCATCCTGCCAGTGGAAAAAAAAACTTGTTATATATTTTTTTAAAGTTATCCACCATTCAGACCAGTTTTTATAGAAGTCCTTCATGGTTATATGATTCTCCCTTAACTGCAGTACTTCCCACTCTCTAATTTCATCCCATAATTTCTCATTTATTCTTTTTATCCCCTTTCCTGTTTCCTGACATCACCTCCATCCATCTTGCTAAATGGTCTGAAAACCTGTCACACCTGTTTCACCATCTTTTACCCCCAAGCTTTCCAATAATACAAAAAAATCCAGATCCCATGTCCCCCCCCTTCTGAAAGTCCACAGACTTTTGTTCCACACAGTTAATTTATCACATTTTATCACTTCTTATATTTTTTAACATATTTCCCTTACTTTTTACATTTCCCCCTTAAATCACAATTGAAATCCCCTATAGTTATAATTTTCATGTTAACCAACACATAGTCTAATATTTGATGAAACAGATTCTCTCCCTAGGATTTAATAAACTCCGTGCAGGAATAGTGCTATTCCTGCATGGAGTGAACCATGTCCGTACAGCCCTAACAGCAGCGCGCCTTGCATATTCATGAAGGTGCGTTACTGATAAGAGCTGTACAGAAACAAACAGTGAATGAGTGCAGGGTGCCATGTACTAGCACTGCTTGCACAGTTAACATGCCCCCTGCAGGAGCAGGAAAGCAATGCAGATGGTATGTGACAGGTTCTGTGACAAACCCCCTGCATTGTAAAAGTGCCATATGACACCTCACAACCTGCTAAAGCAGGAAATGTGGACAAAGGCACAAATAATGGGGGGGGGGGGCAAACTCCTAAAAATAAGGACACTTCTTAAATATTGCTCTCACAGACTTAGAAAGTTGATAGCAAACAGGTTATGCATTACCATGAATTTCCGAAGGATAGAAGTCTGAAAGTCAAATGTAGGCCATTATTTCCTGACTGCAGACCATGTGGACAAAGGCACAAATAGTGGGGGTGGGAGACAAAGCTGTAAAAATAGGGAGGCTTCATAAATATTGCTTTTACAAACTTAGAAAGTTGATAGCAAACAGGTTATGCATTAGCATGAATTTCCGAAGGATAGAAGTCTGAAAGTCAAATGTATGCCATTATTTTCTGACTGCAGTCCTCAATGACTTGTCAGAAAACCACAATATTTCTATGTGGCACACCTCATCACTAAGGGCTTTTCATTCAGAAAAAGGAGGTCATTGTCCCACTGTACTTATCCCTCATTAGACCCATTAAAGAATACAATGCCCCGTTTGGTATGTACCTCTCAAGACGTCTGCAACAACTGGAAAGGCCGCAGAAATACCTCACTAAAGGAATCACAGGCCAAAAGCAGATGCCCTAAGCTGACCGTCTAAAAAACTCCACCTATACTCTGTCGCATATCGTCTACTCAGAAGCAATCTCTGCGTAACTTAAAAGGCCGTGTCAAACCCAGAGCTGTTGGACATGCTACACTTAAAGAAATCCGAATCCCTCAGAGACACACACTCCAGGGATCTAAACCTTGCCATCACAATGAACAAAACATGCTGGAGGGATAGGTTCCTGACCCAGGGAATCCTCAGACTCTGGAATAGACTGCCTATACATGTCAAGCAGAGTGGCTCTTTGGCCCTCTTCAAAAGGAACCTTGATGATTGGATGGGAGATAGGAAATTCACCCCGGGCATCATGTCAGTCACCCTCCTAGACAGGGATCCAGGGAAGTAAATACTGTGGGACAAAATAGCCAGGGAATTGTTATGGCTAGGCTAGTATAGGCCCTAGGGCCAATAGCCTAGTACCAACCTATGAACCTATAATAATATAATAATTTTTCTTCCATGCTAAGAAATGTTTAAGCATAGCTGAGCAGGTGTGCACATTATGACCCTCTGCTTAGCATTGCTTAAACATCCCATAGAAGATAAATAAAAATATACAGCTGAAATTCCCAAACTGAGATAGTGTAGTGGTTGGAGTCTGGGCTTTAAATGCAGGTTTTCACAGTTCGAGTACCAAGACAGACAAGTTATTTCTCTATGGGAAAGCAGTGTTAACATTATTTTTTCAATGTAAATTATGTAGTAACTGTTTTTTGTCAATCAGGGTAGTGTAGCTGGTGTAAAATGGAAGTGTGAATGCATATAACGTGTGAAATCACCCATGTATACACAAGTGTCCCATACAGTATAGTCACACCCCTGCTAATGTAATGAAATCACATAGAGGGATGTCATGTAAAGTAAATTATATACACCTGCTAAATGAAGTCATTATTCTGATAGTTTTTTAAAATGAAAAGTGAGCAATGGTCAGCAATGCTCAGCTATGCTTACCAGGTTTAAGAATCGCTTAGACGGGATTGCTAAGCAGCAGGTAGCTCAGCTAAGTGGATTTGCACACCATTAAGCAGTGCTCAGCTATTACTCCTTTAAGCACTGCAACTCAGCTTAGTGGATTTGCACACTGCTAAGCTGTGCTCAGCATTTTCAAAATGGTTCACTGATGACAAAGTGTGGGAATATGGCCTTATTTAAATGGTGCAGGCAGGAATACAGCCATAACCTGCTTAGTTTGATCTCTGCTGGAACATGTCTGGTGTTGGAGAGGGAGCGCGCTTTCGGGTGCAGTGCTGGAGCATTCAAGAGTCCAGGGTCAGGGCTGGACTCCTTGTCGAAAACCATGATGAGAGACTGCTGCAAGGCCATCACCAGGCTCACAATACAAAATGGAGGCCTGGGACCATCTCACACGTGATCTCACCAGTGCTACTGGCATCCCCTGGACTGGTGAGCAGGTATGGCACCACTATGCTGACCTAAAGCAGAGGAAGGGGGCACTCTTGGCCCAGTGAATCCAAGATGCATGGGCATGGAATGCTCCAGTAGTGAGTAAGTATCACTATCAAGTAGTCTGTAGCAAAAACTAGCCTGAGAATGAGATAGACAAGTATGCATAATGTTTGTTTTTCTCCCCTACAGCTGCAGCAAAGAGGGCTATGAATGTAGAAGCCCATGCTGACAGACTGCTGAGCTGTGCCAACAGGCTGGTGAGTACAAATCTGTTTTGCAGTATATTGTTCAAATAGCTAATAAGGAGTACATTGCTTACTGCTAGTAGGTATATGGTTACTGTGTGAACTGAATAAATAAAAAAGTTTGACCAACTAATATTAATATGCAATAAAGATTCCTACAAAAAACTGTTGTGTTTATTCTGGTATGTTGTTATAGACATATAGAATGTATACAGGTTCTTCACAGCAAATGTGGCTGTGACAGCATACATAACTGAGGTTGTTCTGTGAACCAGCTGTTAAGAAAAACTGTAGATAGTGGAGCTGTAAAACAAGATATAACTGAAATGGGAAATATATACTGCACTAAGCTCTCAACCCTGACTAGTAATGTGTAAAGTTTGAAAGTGTGTTCCATCCAGCATTACCTTGTGTTAACCTTTGCTTTCCAGATTGTAGCAATCCAGAGGATTAATGCACAGTACAGTAACGGTCTGTCATGCATGCATCACAGGATTAGAAGTTCAGATGGTCTAACCAAGAGACTATTAGGCAGAAACCAGTGAAACAAGAAACAGCAGTTCCCCAGAAGCTCAGTGTGATGAGAAATAACTTAGTTGTTAATTTTGCACACCCAGACACGGTTTGAATCCAGGGAGTGGTACTAAGTAGTGTACATATCTACACACAAGGAATCTGGAATAAATGTAAAAACAATCAGGTAGTGTTAACAGATATTTTCTCCACAGGTTATATAGGTAAGGAAATGTTGGTAGTAGCTGTATGAAGGGTATACTAATAAACTGTGTACAACTGTTCAACTCTCCAACCACATGCCTGCAAATGACAGCAGGATAGGTACATACAACATGCACTCTTCCTGATACACGTCTCTCAAGTGTCACGCTGTCACGGCTAGTGGTCACTGCCAATAACCCTGGACACAGATAGGAAATAAACTGAAGTATACCAGTATCACACTCACATAACAGCACTTCAGGGTACACCTCCTGTGCCAGATATGTAACCCTGACATGTATGAGCCCCCTGTAGTCATGTACCCAGAGTTGTCACAGTTTGCCCCATACCATTCCAGGCCGACAGTTTAATAGGTATGTTTGTGTTACAGAAGCTATGGGCCATAGGCAGATGTAAAGTGAGGGCAGACCCATAGAGATTGAGCAGTACTGTTGTGGAAAATAGAAGCATAAACAGTTGTTAATGGACATTTTGTCCCCCCCCCCATCTGGATCAATAAATAATTCATGTACTATGGGTATGTTTTACTCCAAACCTAATGTTGGGACTTGTGTTGTATTATTATTCATATATTTAATTGGTTGCATGTTAACATACCTTGTTCAAATACCATTGTTGGTGGCCTGTTGTCGTCAATGTTACTGGCATGTTGTTACAATGAATACTGTTGTTCCATTTATGCATGTGTTCGTTTTGCTATGCAACTGTTCTAAATCTGTTTTATGGGGTTAATTGAAACATCCACGCATGCTGTTATAACTAATTGGGAAATGTGTTGTTCATGCCTAACCAACATATTTTTTTAAAACCTCAACACCATAGCACGTTTGGGAAGGCAGATCCCAGCATATCCGCCTGTCCCACCTCATCTGGCTGTGGCATCAGGCCCCAGCACATCTGGGATCCAACCCGGGACTTTCTCGTCCGCTGGTCCTGCACCACCTTCAGGTGGAGCCACCTCAGGGGATGGGCCCACCCCCCCTGGGAGTGGGTGTGGACAGGAGCCTGTCACCCATAGTTAGTTCTGGGGTTCGGTGCACAGAGCCATCCGAGCCGAGTTGGGTGGGCAACTGCACCAGATTTAGGGCTGCCTGACACACCTCAAGGGGCAGGCTTCCCCTCCTGCCCAGCCCCCAACACAGCCACCTTTGGGGCCGTGAAGGAGCAGTGGTGACTGCCCATGGGTGGGGACCTCAGTCCCACTGTATGCATTTGGGGGCTGATGGGCTTCAGATTCCCAACAACCATTCCCGTCAAAAGTGTTTACCCCCCCCTGCTGTGTCTTATACCACCCCTGTCTGCTGTTTTGTCTGTCTTGTCTGTCTGCAAATGCAACCTATCCCACCCAACCTACCCCCTCAAACATACCTACAGCCCTTTCCCAACATCCCACTCTCACCTTAAAAAAAAAGGGGCATCTGTTCCGCAAAAAAAAAAAAAATTGCCCCATACATAGTTCTACATTTCACCCAGTGAAACTAATCAATCAACCCACAGATTACTCTGCAAACATCTGTCACCAGCACCCCTCACTGTGGGGAGTGAGGCTGTAAATTCCAAATTCTATACATGTAATTCACAGCTGTTGCTGCTGAAGAAATGTAGAGCTATGGTCCTTTCCTACACCTGTCCTCCACATCCCTAGCTATTTTTCATAATGTTTCACCCTCTGCTTGACCCCATTTCACCACTTTCCTATCACTCTGTTTTCTTTTCTTTAAAGAAAATTAGTGCAGGTGTAAGCGGGAGTAAGCGGCGCTAAGTGAAGCTAAGAGGGTTTATTTAGCCAACTCTTAGCAATGCTTAGCACCGCCCAAAACCATGCAAACCTGCTTAAACTGCTTAAAAGTGCCTTAATCACTCTCTCTCCATCAGCCCTTGTTTTGCCTGGCAACAAAATAATCAGCCCTGCCAAGTCTCGAACCCACGATACTGTACACTACAATCACAGCAAAGTACCACTACACCATCTGAGCTGTGGGAATCTGTAATGCTTTTACAAACACATTATTCATTCTGGTCATTTAACATTAATGAAAAAAAAGTAATCACTTCCTAGTCTGGAACCCAGGACCCTGTGCACAACAATCACAGCAATATACCACTACACGATCTGAGCTGTAAGAATTTGTAATGTTTTTACAAACATATCATGCACAACAGTCATTCAGCATAAGGTGGAATTATATATCCGTAGTACTGTTATATACATATATACGTATATATACATACCAATATATATGTATATATATATATATATATATATATATATATATATATATATATATATATATATATGGGTCTACTGTATAACTTCGAAAATACACATATTTGAAATTAGACAGTAGACCCACACCTCCGCGAAAGTGCACTTAAGCGAAAGTGCACTTTTACGAACATCGGTTCAGCAAACTGATAAAAAACATTAAAACATTGTTTTTCCAGGGGGGCAAGCCCCTCTCCACCCCCCCCCATGTGGGGTGCGGTGCCCCACACTCCCCTACTTAAATATACCAACTCCAAGATTGCACTACAGTGGGGAAGCACGTAAACTCTCTTTCCCCACCGTAGTGTGCTTCGGCACCCGTGTTCCTTAACTTTCGCTTAAGTGCACTTTCACAAAACCGGTCATTTTCAAACAAGTGGAATTTTGGTGTTTTCCAGTAGACCCATATATATATATATATATATATATATATATATATATATGTATATATATGTTGTCGCCTCACAGCAAGAAGTTCTCTGGTTCAATCCTCAGCTGGGGTGCCTTCTGTGTGGAGTCTGCGTGGTTGCGTGGGTTTCCTTTGGGTGCTCCAGTTTCCTCCCACATCCCAAAGACATGCTGTAGGTGGATTGGACACACTAAATTGGCACTAGGTGTGAGTGTCTGTGTGTGTGTGTGCCTCCTGTGGAAGGTTGGGCGCTGGGCTGTCAACTTGACACTGTAAAACTCCACTGCCAATCATGAGTGGACAGGTGATCTGCTGTGGCAACCCCTAACCTGGAAAAGGCGGAAGAAGATATATATATATATATATATATATATATATATATATATATATGTGTGTGTACGCACACACACACACACATATATGTATATATATATATATATATCTATACATATATAGATATATAAATATATATATTCATAAATAGATGTATAGACAGATAATGAAGCTCTTACTGCAACAATTTTGCAAAAAGCCTAACAGATTTATTTATTATTTTTATTTTTTTTTATTTATTTTTTTTATTTATCATTTGTTGACCGGGAAAGTCTGACTAGGTTCCACAGAGCCTGTTTTCAGTGGAGGCCCGGGGAGAAATGCTCCAGATGCATGTCTTTGGAATGTGGGAGGAAACCGGAGTACCCGGAGGAAACCCACGCAAACACAGGGAGAACATGCAAACTCCACACAAAAGGCACCCCAGATGAGGGGGGGTTAAAGGGCAAACAATAGTGACATTTTTGAAACATGGCTGTCATACATGGTTTGCTTTAACATACAATGCCAGACAGATTCCAGATCTAAAACACAAATGAATGTCAAAATTTACTAATGTCAGTACTCACATCATCCCAGTGATTTCTCAGAAATCCACAACTGGTGTGGCCAGCAGACAAAACATATGAGCCACACATCGGGACAGTGTCTAGACATCTGGACAGTGGAGAGGTATGACAGTAGTCATGTAACAGAATGGAAAAACCCATGACAGCCACATGTCACCCAGCACCTTCTGAACCACATTAAGACCAACATGACACTAACACAAATCAGCTCTGGGCAATTACCCATGTATATCCAAATATATAATGCACTACATGGATGGAACTGTAGGGAAAAGCAGATATTGGTGCAAAAATGTCCACCCACAACCATTTGCACCACAGTCACAGCAACATACCAGTACCCCAAATGAACTCTAGAGTAGAATGACTTTTTCAATGAATATATCCTGATTCCCAGTCACAGAATACACTGACAGATACTGGCCCAACTCAGTGTACTGGGAATCCTGAGGTGTTACAGGACCTTTCTCAGTCTGCCCCTACAAACATACACACATGATAGACCACCAGCAGCTGTAGCAGCATGCACAGTCAGATAGAAAAAGGATCTGTGACACTCGCATCTGCTACTCTCCCTGTCCAGCCAAACAAACATCTACACACAACACTGCTTCACAATCTTGGCAGTTGCTTCACAATGGCCAGACATACATAACTCTCATATGTGCAGATTTGCACAGAATGTCCAGGGTGTGAGACCATATTCATGGCCACTGCTGCATACCACTTCCAGGAGTCTGTTTAGTCAATGGGATGATACCTTCATTGCAGTCAATAAATTATATCACGTACCTCTGACCCTCTTACTGAAAGACACTTGGACAAAGCATGACATACTTGGGGAACAGGGAAAGAGGGACATATCTCACATAATGATGTTACAAACTGAAACAGTTGACAGTGTCACAGGCTTTGTTGTAACATAACATCTCTGAAGGATATGATGTTTGAAACACCAATGGATATCAACAGTTATTGACTACAATCTTCACATTATCCTACTGATTCCACAAAAACAGAAATTGTCTGAGGAACAGACCAAACATAACAGGTGAACCCCTGGACAGTATGTGGACATCAGGACAGTTAAGAGGTATGTCAGAGACATATCACTGTCAGACGTCAGTCACACAGAAAATGCATGTCTGGATGAACCCTGTTAAACTAGCAACCCTGTATGTGTATAACAGCATTACTAACTTACAATCTGTACCCAGTTCTGGAGCTTTGTTCCCCATGTTGCTTGGCTGTCTCCATATGTCCTTTCCTGAGAGGTATTCCCACCTACTGTCTTTGAAGCTGTAGCCCTCACACCTCCATAATGTCCTCCACACAGGGAAGGAAAAGGGGCAAGGCACACATGAAGGCCGTAGTTATAGCACTGTATTGCTATGGCATTGACAAATGGAAAGACAACACAGCTGCCCTGGATGAAAGTCGCAAGTGGGAGACAACAATTGGTGCACAGGCCATCACCTGCTCATGAACAGTACCTACAAAAGGCAAGCTGCTGACTGTGCAACACAGGTCTCAACCCATCTACACAAAGAAAGACTGTGACTACACAAACCTAACCATTTGCATTGTTGTAAGGGAACTCCTGAGCACTATAACAGGTATGTCAATCATGTAAGCATGTAATGGAGTACAGAAGGGGGGATGCAATGATGTCAAATGGGACATTAAAAACTAGGCTGCAACAAGATCTGCTGTACTCACATGCTGTTGTCCAGCACCTATGGCCATTACTGCTTGCCCTGCCTGCATTGACATGGAGCACATGTCTGGCCCCTGAGTCACACCAGCAAAGGTCAGCTCATTTATGACTACTAATGGAGTGTCTGTTGTCCAATACTGAGTGTGTCACTGGTAGGCCAGCTACCTAGGAAGTTGTAATTATTCGTATGTCACCTGTGAATGCTACTCTGATACATATGCTTGTCTTACAAATGTAGGAAATGTACATAGGGTATGTGCATACTACACAACAGGTGCAGATGTGTCTGTGTTAAACTGTATGTTATATACTGAGCCCATACCTGACAACTGTCCAGAGTTTTGCAGACTGCTCATGTCTGCCTCATATTTGTAGTCAGTTTGTCAGACAGTTGTGTATTGTCTGGCACATCACTGGCAACTCATTAAAAGTCATAACAAGTTAGAATACATTTCATTGTCAGATGTCCTATCCTGCAGAGTACACCTGTGAATGTGACACCATCTTTGCTTAAGTGTGTTTCAGGTAGATTCATAAAGTGACACTATTTACTGGCCTTTGCCCACCACTAATGTGTGCCTTTATGCAGATGTCTTGCTCTAACAGGAGCTAGGTGTCTTACCATGACACCCATGTCAATGCAAGCATACCTTGTCCTGTAGGATGCTGACATTTGTGCAGTCACTGACACCTGGTTTCTAGCTGTGGAGAGCACACCAACCTTGCCAGGTCACTCATCCCATCATACGTTTAGACCCCAAATGGAGGCCCGCAAAGCCACAAGAGGTGGAGTGTTGAACATTAGCATACACATACACACCTCCAGGCTGGCCAAACAATATGTCACATGGGTGACATCCCAAGTGCAGTTGATAAAACACCAATTCAAATCATAGCTAGCTACAGGCCTCGAACCATGGACACCCACCACACCTATTGGGACCTGCTGGAATCTGTCAGGATTCAGTCTACCCTGCTCCTGGGTGATTTCAAATACCCAACCATAGTGTGCATGACCTATGCCACATGAACATGAATGCACATAGATTCCTCAGCTTTGTCAATGGCAATGTAGTGGATCAGCCAGTCAACACTCCTATGGCAGGTGGGACTCTCATGTACCTGGTCCTAACCAACATGAGTAGCCACTGTAGCACTCCTACAGTGCCATCCCCCTTGGTAGTATCTGACCACATAGCCATCACTTTTCAGGTCACCATCTCCCCTGCTCCCCACCCTCCCCCCTTTACAGTGTCAAACAGAATGAACTGTACACAAATGACTATAAATCCCCCCAGAGTAGGTAGAAGTAGCTCTACAGCTAGCATCCCATTTGTTGGAACTAGCAGCACTGCCCAGGCTCACACCACAATACTATGTGGGCACCCACATAGCTGTATGGACACAGCAGTAACTGACAGGACAACATCATCTCCCTCAAGGTAGGTAAACACCTGTGGTGGGCAGCAGCAATACACAAATACCATAATAGGTGGAAACAGTGGTTGGACAGGCCAGGAAGGAACTGGTGCCTCACTGGAAGCAATGTCACCTTGGTCTGTGCAATCAAATAAAGGCATAGGTGATGCACCCTAAGGCTGTCCTTGAGTGCAAATCAGACACATCCACCAAGACAAATCACTAGGCCTTCCACACGTGTCTGCAAATCCAGAGGCAACACACAAATCTGCTCTGTAGTGGTGGTCAGTAACACCTCATGCACATATGGCATAGATATAGGCAACTGTCTGCAGACAGGTGAAGTGTAAACACCACCCCCATCCCCCCCAGTGATATACATGTGCATGTACAGCACCTGCCCCCTTCCATCATCATCATCATCATCAGGAAGTAGGTAATGCCCTCTCAAAGGCAACACACAGAGGTCTCCATAGTCATGATACCATCCCTGGCTGCATCCCACATGAACACCGGCATGGGCTGTCAGATCCATTCCGCACTGTAGTCAACCACAGCCTGAGCACTGGTGTCATCCCACCTACACAGAGGACAGCCACTGTCATTCCTATACACAAAGGTGGAGCAGTCCACCAACCCAACCAATATGATGCACATCAGCTTAACTAACCTGCTCTGCAAGGGCATGGGAGGCAATATCAAAGACATTTTGAATAGTGACATCGGAAACATCAAAATGCCTGGGCCCACACACCATTGGATTTTCAAAGGGAGATCAGGCCTGTGAAACCTGATTGACCTCTCTGCAGTGGTCAACAAACACAGGGTTGAGGGGAAGATGGTGAACAATGCCTACCTTCACCTAGCCCAATCCTATCACACTAATCCCCAGGTGGACAGGATACATAAGCCTACACAGCTAGACACTGATCTTTAGGTTACCAGACGGGTAGCTAACTCGCCCAATGATAGTAGCCACTCATTTAAAGTAGTAGAACCCACCTCTAATAGTAGATTAATCCACAACGGTGTACCCCAAGGATAAGTCTGGGGGCCTCTACTGTTTGAGATATATGTATCTGAGGTACAGGACAATAGCAGTGGTCTGTGGCTGACCAGGTGTATGGATGCTTGCAAGCTGCCCAATGTCTTACATCCCCCTACTGATGTGGCCATCCCCAAGAGGCACTCACTCAATTACTGACTGATACAAAAAGCATTACTGAAAACAGAATGCCGGAAGAACCATCACTCCACCTGCTGTGGCGGATGTCATCCACACTAAGTATAACAGTAATAATGTACTGCGCATGCAATCAGGTGTGAGGTGACTTGTGCAGTGAGGTTGGTAGCAACCTGACAGTTTCCCACCATGTGGGCATTATTGTACAGAAGGCTGTCTACATGGCCTACCTCACAAATATGGGTATGCCATAGGTAGGCCATAGGTAGTTGTAAAGTGAGGGCAGACCTCTAGATTACTGAGCAGTACTGTTGTAAAAATAGTGGGCTATGCAGTTGTTAATGGACTCCCCCCCACCCCTCATCTGCATCACTAATTATTATTCATATACTACAGGTATGTTGTTACCAAACCTAATGTTGGGACATGTGTTACATTATTCTTCATATAATTAGTTGATTGCATGTTAACATACCTTATTCAAATACCATTGCTGGTAGCCTGTTGCATTCATTGTTACTGGCATGCTGTTACAATGCTTTCTGTTGTTGCAGTTATGCATGTGTTCTGTTTGTTATGCAACTGTTTCACATTTGTTGTTTTGGGTTACTTGAACACCCACACATACCTTTAAATCTAATCTAGAAATCTTTTGTTCATGACTTACCAATATATCTTGGAAAACCTCAACAACATAGCATGTTTGGTAAGGCCGATCCCAGCGGTTCCAACTGCCCCCCCATCTGGCCGTGGCATCAGGCCCCAGCACAGCTGGGACCCACCATGGAACTTCATCTCCTACAGGCCCTGCACCACCTGGGGGTGGGCGTGGAGATGATCCTGTCATCCGCCGCCAGTTCCTGGGTATGGTGTGCAGTGTCATCTGCTCTGAGTTGGATGGCCAGCTGTGCCAGATGGAGGGCCACCTGGTGCACCTTGAGTAGCAGGCTGCCCCTCCTGTCCAGCCCCCAGCACAGCCACCATCGGGGCTGTGAAGGTGCAGTCATGACTGCCTGCAGAGATGTCAATCCCACCTTATCCATATGGGGGCTCATGGGCCTCTGATTCTTAAACACCCTCTTCATCCAAGGTGTTCCCCCCACATGTGTGGTGTTCCCCCCACATGTGTTATACACTGCCCCTGTCTGCTGTCCTGTCTGTCTTGTCTGTCTCCCTACCAAACCTACCTCCCCAGACGTAAATGCAATCCTTCCCCAACATCCCACTTTTACCTTCACAAAGAAAAAAAGGACATCTGTCCCCAAAACAATCATTGCCTATACATAGGTGTCCATTTCGCACAGGTGTCCACTGGACACATGTAATCCAGTCCAATTGGCTTGACAACACATTTCTGTTGTCCTCGCCCTTCTCTCTGGAGTTTGAGTGTTCAAATTCACCTCCATATTCCATACAAATGCACAGCTGTTGCTGTATAAGAAATGGACAGCTATGGACCTTCCCTAGACCCGTCCTGCATATCCCTAGCTACCTTTCATATTGTTTTTCCCTCTGCAAGCCCCTTTCTCACCACTTTCCTATAACCCCTTTTACTTTTCTTTTAAAGTAATTAGAGTGGGAGTAAGAGGGAGTAAGCGAGTTTGCACGATGCTAAGTGAAGCCAAAACGGATTAAGTATCTGTATGGTTAATTGTATGTTGGCATCGCTTAGTGTCGAGCAAACCCGCGCAAACACACTTAAAGCAGCTTAAAACTGCTTTAATCACTCTGTCTCCATCAGCCACTGTTCTGCCTAGCAACAAAATAATCAGCCCTGCCAAGTCTCGAACCCAAGATCCTGTACACTGTAGTGAGAGCAATGTACCACTACACCATTTGAGCTGTAATTTCTGATGCTTTTTCAAACATATCATGCAGTCGAGTCATTCAGCAGTAGGGAAAAAGCTCTGTGGAATCACTCAGGTTTTGTATATATACATATACAGATATATATGTATGGAGATACATATATATGAAAAATATACTAATATATATATATACACACACATATATATATATATATATATATATATATATATATATATATATACACACACATACATATATATATATATATATATATATATATATATATACACACATATATATATATATATATATATATATATATATATATACACACACACACACACACATATATATATATATATATGCACACACAAACACACCACACACACACACACACACACATATATATATATATATATATATATATATACACACACACACACACACACATAACATGTAGGGCAATCATATCTCAGAACCATACATCTCAACCTGTTAGTGCAAGAAATTTGGGCAAAGGCTGTATAAATGGGGTACAATGGGCCACAACTAGGGACGTATTTCAAATATTGCTCTTAGAAATTTTCTCGAGTAACAGGGTTTGTTTCAGCATACATGTTCTGAAGGATACGAGGTCTGGAACTGAAATTATGTCATCATTTACTGACAAAAATCCTCAGATCATCACAGTGTTTTACCAGAGAAATTAGAATAACTTGTGGAACAGAGACAAAATATGAGCAGTAAACCTGGATGTTCTGCAACAATCCGGCCAATTGAGAGGTATGCTCAGAACACCTTAGTGCATTGAATCTGGACCAAGCCTGACAAAGTGGGGAGAGAAAGCCATGAAAATAGGGACATATCTGAAATACTTGACTAGATAAGCTGTGACAGTTGCTACAGTAACACCGTCTGTTCTGACATATATTGACTGAAATAGCACAACTCCAAGACTCAATTGCTTCTCATTAGTAAGTGCCTGAAATCCTCACATCATCCCACTGATTTGTCAGATATACACAACACTTATGGGGACCAGACCAAATATATGAGCCAGACAACTGGACATCCTGCGACAATCTGGACATAACTTGACATTAGGGAAAGTACACTGAGCTGCTTAACATGTCACCAAGCACCGTCCAGACTGACACAACACTACCCCAAGTCAGTTATGGGGAATTACACATGTATTTACAAATATATGTGGCATTACAGGGATGTAACAGTAGTGAAGAACAGTCATCGGTGTGAACCTGCATACCACAATCAATTTCACCACAGTCACAGTGACATACTGGGAGGCTAAATGAACAGTAGAGTATAATGACTGTGTGGACATAAATATCATGTTTGACACTCACACAATACCCCTACATATACTGCCCCAAGTCACAGTATAGTCTGACTCCTGCTGTGGTACAAACATGTCTCAGTCTGCCCCTACAAACATATACAGCTGATAGACCACCAGAAACTGGAGCAGCATGCACAGTCAGATAGGAAAGGAGTCATGACACTTATCCCCTCCCTACACAGTGCAACAAACATTTACACACTACACTGATACACAATCCTGACAATATGTTAACAATCGCTACACATACACAGACCTCCAACTGTGCAGATTCCCACAGAATATCTAGGTTCTATCCTCCTATATATGGCCCCTTCCTCGTAACATGTATGACATTCTGCTACATCACTGGGATGATGTTAGGAAGGAAGGCACTAACTAGTGATATATCATACCTATCAACCTCTTACTGCATGACATCTGGACAAAGCCTGACATAATTGGGGGACAGAGGCCCAAACATAGGAGCATAATTGAAATATTGCTGTTATAAACTGAGAAAGTTGATGGTGTTACAGGGTTTGTTGAAACATATCTTAACTGTGGGATATGAGGTCAGAAAAACAAGTGGAAGTTAGCATTTACTGACTGCAATACCCAGTGTATGCTACTGATTTGCCAAGGACAACAACTGTCAGAGAAACAGACCAAACATAAGAGTCAAACCTCTGGCCATTCTGCGGATAGCCATACAGTTGAGAGCTATGTCAACTACATAACACTGTCAGACTGAGACCCATGCATAATATCCATGTCCACATGAACTCTGTTAAACTAGCATGAATCCAAATGTACAACAGCAATACTCACATTTTTCCCTAAGTCTGGGACCTTCTCCCCCATTTTATTGAGCTGTCTCCACATGTTTTGTTGTAAGAGGTATTTCCAACTACCCTTTGTGATGCTGTTGTTCACACACCTACATGATGTCCTCCTCACAGGAAAGGAAAAGAGGCAATGCCCACATGAAGTACTCAATTATAGGAGTGGGTTGCCATGCCATTGGCTATAGGAATAACAACCCAGCTGTTCTGCATGAAATTAGAAAGTGGGTGACACCAACTGGTGCACAGGCCATCACTTGCTCATGAGGCAAGCTGCTGCCTATGCAAAATAGGTCTATATCTCTACATGTATAGACAAAGAGAGAGACACAGACAGAAACAGGAATTGGAATCCCAACCAACAATACTTGGGATGGTATGTCACTCATGTAAGCATGTAATGGAATGCAGTAGGGGGTATGCAATAATAGGAAATAGGATATTAAACAAATATGTCTCAACTAGACTTGCTGTACTGATATACTGCTGATCAGCACCTATGGCAGTAGCATATGGGTCTGTCTGCAGTGAAATAGATCACAGCTCAGGGCCCTGAGTCACCCCAAGAAGGAATGGTTCACATATGACTACTACTGGAGTGTCTGTTGAACAATACTGACTGTGACACTGGTAGGCCAGCTACTGGGATGTCGTAGATATCCATATGTTACTTGTGAATACAACTATGATATACATGCTTGTCTCACAAATCTGGGAGACCTATACAGGGTATTTGCATAGTATACTAGTATCGCAGATGTGTGTGTTGAACTGCGTGTGATATATTGAGCTCATACAATTCAACTGTCCAGTGTTATGCACACAGACCATATGTGTGCCTCATATTTATAGTCATTTACTCATAGGGTTGTGTTATGTCTGGCAAATCACTGGCAAATTTGTGAACACTGACATTAGAACATACTAGCATACATATGAGTGTCGGACATCATCCAGAGTATTTCTGTGAATGCAAACAACTTAAGTATGTTACAGCAATATTAAGAAAGTGTTACTAATTTTGGGTCATTGCCCACATGTATGTGTGGCATCCTCCAGATGTTCTGCTCTAACAGGTTGAGAGGTATGACTGAGCAGCAAGAGTGTAAATACAGTGTGCCATATTGACATAGAACAGAAGTGTATATCAGGTATTACCTGTGCACATGTATGTATGAGTAGGTGTACCTGGAAGCCTCATAACAACAGACATGGGATGCAAAACATCAGTTAAATAAGCTGTACATGTTGTACATGTATGTAATCGGGAACACTTCACAATGCCAAAATCCTGAAAGATCGAATTTCATATGGCTGAGACCATATGATCTAATTTTTGGAATCCCGACATTGTGAATGAAGATCTGTATACAGCACGGAATGGGAGATTTCCCTTTTCCTCACTGCGATCTCAGAGTTGGAATATTTAAGTAGCGGGGGTGTGGGGTGCAGAGGGGCTTGTCCCCCTGCAGAAACATTTAAATTGTTTTTTTTTTTTTTTTTTTTTTTTTTAGATTTATTTCAGAATTTCAATATTCCGAAACATCGATCATATGATCTCAATCATATGAAATTCGATGTTTTGGAATTTTGAGATTCTGAAGTGAATCCATGTAACCTTAGTTTCTGTGCATCCAGCAGACATAAATTTCTACAGCTACTGGTTGTTGCATTGCCCTGACACAGGCATGGATACTAGAATAAGCATGATTATCAGGTTGAAACTGGAGAGGTGTCCAACTGTGTTATGACCTTGTGTCCATGCCTACTACAAACAGCTATATGAGCATCTACATAGCTGTATGGATTCAGCAATACCTTACTCGTAAAACCTGCCTCTACCAAGGTAGAGTAATTAATACACAAACCACATAATTGGTCACTATATTGGCTGTACATTGCCAAGTAGGAGCAGGCACCAACTTGTAAGCAAGTCATCCTTTGTCTGAACGAGCATATAAGGTTATAGGTGAATTACTGTAAGGCTAACTATGAGCACAAATTGGAAACATCCACCAAGGCCAATCACAAGGCCATCTTCACATATGCCTTCAATATCAGAGGCAACAACCCACCACACCCTGTAATGGTGGTCAATCACACCACATACACACACACACCATAGCTATAGCCAAACTGCTGCAGACAGGTTAAGGGCAAACATCATCCCCCTGTCCCACCATCAGTATATGTGGATATGCACAGCACCCACACCCCTCCCCTCATCATTAAGGAGCAGGTGCATAATGCCTAATCAAAGTCAACAAACGTAAGTCTCCATTTGACCTGATAACATTCCTGTCTGCATCCTACATGAACTCACGCATATGCTTCCAGCTCCATTACACACTGTATGCAAGCAAAGCCTGAGGACCATTGACATCCCATCTACAAGGAAGATGGCCACTGTCATCCCTCTACACAAAGGTGAATGATGAATGGTGGCTTATGCAATGTACTGGCCTTCATTGGGGAGAACATGACACATCAGGACCAGAAGTGCAATGCAGGTTCATAATCTGCTGATAGATGACAGGGGTATGATGTGGTCGTAAGTGGTGGCTACTGCTAGTCAATGTTGATGTGCAGGTTCTGTAAGTAACTTTGACCAATGTATGAGGTCCTGTGATGTGTTTCCCTGTTTGTCTTCCAGGTGACATGCAGCGGCAAAGACAACCAGCATATACTGCAGCTGAAAATGCAGCCATCACGGATGCCATCATCAAGCACCATGGGATGATGTTTGGCCATAGCCAACACAATCTGCAGGAGCGGACTGCCCTATGGGATGACCTTGTCCACAGAGTTAAGTACTTGGGCCACCATGGACGCACATACAATCAGATCAGGCATCGAGCAACTGACCTGATACGTCGTGCCTGACAAAGGGCTGCTTCCGTGGCCAGGGACCATACCGCTACATGTGGGGGTCCTGCCACACAGGCCCCATTTATGTCAACAGAGGAGCTCCTTGCCAACCTTCGGGCAGTCACCACACACCAGCCAAGCCAAGAAACACAAGTCGTGAAGGTGGGTGGCACCCAGGCAACAGGCAAGGAGTGTCCAGGTAAGGTCCCAGTGCACATCAATTGAATACTGTAGCAGTCATACTGGAGTCTGTAGAGTATCTAGATGCATATGTCAGATCAAACTGCATTTGTGGGTGGGGTTTTCTAATGCACACAAGTACTCATCTATGGTGAAGGACAGCAGATTGTGTAGTATCAGAGCCTGTACTTTACATGTGCAGAAATGTAGCATTCATTTTGTACCAATGCCACATGTGAGTCTGCTGACAGTATTTCTCCCCCACTGCTACATAAGTCCCTCTGGTCTGGATGTGAGACAGCAGCCTGAAGCCGGTGAGTATGGGATTGTCCTGTTGCAGCTAACCAGTACCCCAGGCATGTTACCATGCACACAACTGTTACTCTCAGCCATATTGCGATATGTATATGTTCACTTGTGGTGGGGTTAACTGCATTGCATCACAGTGGTCATCACAGGGGCCTATTTGCAGGAGATGTAACATATCTGTAGCATACCTCATAACCTGTCATTGCAAGAAATCTGGACAAAGACTGACAAAATCGGGGGACAAAGGCCCAAAGCTAGGGACATATTTTAAAAAATTGTGTTATACAGTGCATATAAAAGGTGTACACACCCCTGTTAAAATGCCAGGTGTTTGTGATATACAAAAATGAGACCACTATAAAAACTCTTCCAACTTTTAATGTGACCTATAACTTGTACAATTCAGTTGTAAAACAAACAGATCTGTTAGGGGAACAATTATGACAAATAAAAAAAGTACAATAAGCTAGATGCATACGTGTGCACAGGCTGAAGTTAATACTTTGTTCAAGCAGCTTTTGATATAATTACAGCATTACGTCTTCTTGGGTACACACCTGCTATCAATTACAGAGACTCTTTGATTAACACCAAATAATGGTCAGCTATCCTCCTAGGATTTTCCTGACATTTACCCAGTTGCCTGCTACAGCAACAGCCATGATTCATATAGAGCTTACAAAGTGTCAAAGGGATGTCATTGTTGAAAGGTATCAGCCTGGAGAAGGGTACAAAAACATTTCCACAGCACTGCATATACCATGGAACACCGTGATGGCAGTCATTAAAAGGTAGTGAAAAAACAGGGCATAAGTGACATTGCAAAGAAGTGGACATCCTTCCAAATGTGTTGAAAGACAAGATCCAAACTGGTTCGGGAGGCTGCCAGGAGACTTACAGCAACACTAAAGGAGTTCCAGGTATCTCTGGCAGGTACTGGTTGTGTACTACATGTGACAACAATCTCCTGTATTCTCCACATGTCTGCCCTGTGGGGTAGGGTTGGAAGATGGAAGCCTTTTCTCACACAAAACAACATCCAGGTCTGGTTAAATTCTCAAGAAAATACATCAGCTCTCCCAAAAGCATGTGGGAAAATGTGTTATGGTGTAATGAGACCAAGGTTGCACTGTTTGGCCACAATTCCAAAAGGTTTGTTTGGTGCAATAACAACACTGTCCATCACCAAAAGAACACCATCCCTACAGTGAAGCTTGGTGATGACAGTGTCCTGCTGTGGGGTTGCTGTTCATAAGCTGGAAGTGAGGCTTTAGCCAAGGTGGAGGGGATTATGAGCAGTTCCAAACACCAGTCCCTTTTTACACCAAATCTTCAGGTGTCTGCTAGAAAGCTGTAGATGAAGTGGAATTTCACCTTTTCCACATGACAATGACACAAAACATACATCCAAATCAGAAAAGAATGGCTTCACCAGAAGACAATCAATGTTTTGTAATGGCCCAGCCAGAGTCCACACCTACATCCAATAGAAAATCTGTGGGGTGCCCTCTAGAGAGCTGCGCACAAGAGATGCCCTCACAGTCTTACAGAGTTGGTGGGCTTCTGCAAAGGAGAGTGTGCAAATATTGCTAAGTCAAGATGTGCCATGCTGATAGACACCTTCTCAAGAGAACTGACTGCTGTAATTAAATTAAAGACTGCTTTAACAAAGTGTTAGTTTAAGGGTGTGCACACTCAGCATCCAGCCTATGGTACATATTTCGTTTTCTGTAGGTTACCCCAAACCAATGTGTTTGTTCTTCAATTGGATTGCACAGGTTATAGGTCACATTAAAGGTGGGAAATGTTATGACATGATTTATGTAGTCTCATGTTATATATCAGAAAAACCTGACATGTTAACATGGGTGTGTACAATTATTATATACACTGTAAGCTTAGATGGTTGTTAGAGCATCCGGTTTTGTTTTAACACAGATTTACTGCAGGTTTTGAAGTGTGAAACTCAAATTATGTCATGCCAATCCTCAGATCATCCCAGTAATGTGTCAAATACAGGATTTATGAGGAACAGACCAAAATATGAGCTATACATCTAGACATTCAGTGAAACTCTGTACAGTTGAGAGTTATGTTCTGTAGGAGTTGGCACTGTGCTATACAGGTGAACAGCAGTAATGTGTACATGGCTTTACTGTTTGCTAGGTGAAGGCCCATCACATACTAACACTGATCACGTATCCCAGAGGTGTATATTAGTAGTAACATTAAGCAGAAATGGCTGCACTGCATGATGCTGAGGGCCTGTCCAGAGTGTGTATGTTGTGGTATAACTGTGTTGTGAATGTCACCAGTTGGCTATTGTGAGGTCTGTGTAATGCCTTTGTGCCACCTTACCTGTGTGTGTGTGTGTGTGTGTGTGTGTGTGTGTGTGTGTGTGTGTACCAGCAAACCTTATAGTGCAGGTATTAATTTACATATGTTATCTTCCCCTCACAGGTGGGCATGGTGGTCATGGTCCCTCCCACTCAGAATCTGATGTCAGTGTCTCTACAGACTCTGACAATGATGGTGGTGATAGTGTGGCACAGGTGGGGTTGTCAGGGGCTGGATCTGTGCCATCAGTTGGCATCCTACAGTCATCCACAATGTCTCCGCACACAATCACAATGCCCACACATACCCAGTCCCCAGCAGCCACAGATAATGGACAGTTGGCAGGTGGTGGCATGGAACAGGCTAGTGTGGTGACTATAGTAAGTGTGAGTGTAGCCACTAGCCATAGCCAGAGTGCAGGCGAGGACCCACACAGGCGGATGGACAGGGGTAATCAAAGGAAGAATGTTGCCCATCAAGCCGCTGTCACAAGAGCCACAGCAGGTGTCACCAGATGCATGTTTCAGGCTGTCATGGATGCACATGCAAGTAGTGAACGCAACACCAAATACTCAGGGTCTTGGATGCAACTCTTCATGGCTTACGTGGTGACATGCATGACCTTTTTGAGGCCACACGTCAAAATACTGAGGTCATGAATAGACGGTGGGATGAGACCTTGGCAATCCTCAATCGTGGCATGTCTGTGCTAGAGCATTTGTTGGGAGATGGGCGTCAGCCACATGGACTTAGGTGAGCACCAACATCAGCTGAGACTCTACAGGGCTATGCACCTTCACTCTCCCATAGTGGCAGTACCACCAGCACTACTGAAGGGGGCTGCTGTCCACACCACAATGGAGCAGGCCATGGGCACATGGTCCTGGCTGGTCCCATCAGGGACCCGGATCCAGCAGAGAGCAGTCACCATCGGGAAACAGTACTGCATCTGGCCTTAGGCCTGGTGGTGCCAGTGAGACCCCTGGCAGGACCAAGTCCCATGTCTGTGGTCGGGGATGATGGAATGTACACCCTGCCATGTACGGTCCACAGCTGTCCAACATACCCCTGTGTAGGGCAGCCACATGGCGTGACTGTGTGCATACATACACACACACATCTGTATCACAGGCAGATCACCTCTAGGCACACACAGCACCTCTGCACAGCCCATTTATAGAATACCCCTTCAAAAACACACACACATGATGTCAACCATATGGCCCACACCACACCCTATGCATATGATGATACCTGTGCCACATCCCCGTCATCCATACTATCAATGTAGGGACATGCTAATATGGGTCTGATGCACAGGGTGAATATAGTACAGTGTAGCTATGTAATGCTGTGTAAGGTGCCGTCTGGCTGCATTTGTTATGTCTACACATAAAAGTGTATGTACCTTATTAGCCATGATGCATGATGTTAGTATCACTGACTGAAGGTAGTCTGACATGTTGTATTCTGTTTGTCTGTGTGTCTGCAGACTGTAGTCCTGTAGACATTACCAACGTGGAGTATGGCAGAGTGGAAACATATTGATCATGTCTGAGCTGAGGTACAGCTGTATCTGTACACATTTACCAGGTCTGTGTAATAGTCTATGGTGGTTGACATCAGTAGCCCTTGTAAAGTGGACAATTGTAGGTGTAGTAGGTGGAACACACCTTAGATTGGTAAAACCCACACCCCCAGAGGATATTGTGTTGACCAAACACACAAAGGATACTGTTCCCACACACACAGTCACAGACACATACACACACACACACACACACACACATGCACAAGCACAGGATGACAGTTGCCAGTGTTGGGTTTGGAACCCCTACCCATCTAGTTAGTGGTACTCCAGTGTTATTTTGTTATTGCCAGGTGGCATGAAAGTAATACTGTGATGACTGTTCCAAGGTACCTGTAAAGTGAATAACATCATGTGCCCTTGTGAGGTATGGTAATGGGGGGTTTACTGGATGTGGAGGGACTCATTAGACTGTCACCTATGAGTCTACACATTCACAAACACTGCTATACACACGAATGCATACACAGTTGCCAGTACTGACATTAGCAGCTCTGCGTATCATGTTATTCATTCTATATTGTTACATAGCTGTTGCACATGGCACGGGGCTTCTAGGTGTGAAGACTGCCCACAAATACCTCTATGGTGGATGTGTACAGCAGCCTTTGTAAATTGGACCGTGGGACGTGTACTAGGAGTACCATGGTCTAAAATTGTAAACCATGGCCACCCAATGGATATAGTTCTCACACACACACACACACACACACACACACACACACACACACACACACACACACACACACACACACACTTGCCAGGACACTGAGATTAGAACCCCTACCTATCTAGTTAATGCTAATACAGTGTTATACATTTATCGCATGTGCCACAAAGCTTACAGGGTGAAAAAGAGTCCCAAGGTAATTCCAAGGTGAGCAACATCACCAGGCCTTGTAAAGTATGGCAATGGGTGATTTACTGGGTGAGAATGGATCCAAAATACTCGAACCTACAGTTATACACACTTACATACACAAATACACTCATACATACATTTGTCAGGACTGAGATTAGCAGCCCTGTTTATCCTGTTAGTCAGTCCATACTGTTACATAGTTCCTGCATGTGGCACAGGGCTTATTGGGCTGAAGAGTTTCAACAGATACCTCTATGGGACTTGTAAAGTGGACATTGGGATGTGTACTGGGAGTACCATGGCCTAAAAATGTAAAACCCACTCCCCAATGGATATAGTACTCACTCAGACACATACACAAGATACAGTTCTCGCGCGTGCACACACACACACACACACACACACACACACACACACACACACACACACACACACTAGCCAAGACTGATATTAGAACCCCTACCTATCCAGTTATTGCTAATACAGTGTTATGCATTTATTACACATGCCACGGAACTTAAAGTGAGAAGAGTGTACCACAGTTCTTCTAAGGTGAACAACATCACCAGCCCTTGTAAAGTATGGCAATGGGCAGTGTATTGGGAGAGTGAGGCCTCAAAATTTTGTATCCTACAAATATACTCACTTACAAACACTTACACACACATTTGCCAGGCCTCAGATTAGAACCCCTACCTATGTAGTCATTGGTACTATAGTGTTATACAGTTACCGCATGCATCATGGAACTTATAGGGTGAAGAGTGGCCCATGGTACCTATATAGTGAATAACACCATCAGCCCTTGTAAGGTATGGCAGTGGTAGGTGTACTGAAGAGAAGGGCCTCAAACTACTTTCATCCACATGTTTACACACTCACAAACACTTTTATATGCACTAATGCACACACATTTGCCAGTACTGAGATCCATAATTTCATAGGTGTGTACTAGGTGAATGGCTATGGAGCCTTTACAAGCCTAGCTCATGGGAATACCCTGGCATCATGCCACCTGATGATAGGCCCCTGTGTGTCTAATGAGTATAGCCACTGGAGTGATCCCTGGTGTGGGATTTCTATTCCCCATTCACTCATCCAGATTTCTCTTGAAGAAGGCCAGTGAGGTGCTTTGCTTGAGATGTATGTGAAGTCTATTCCATAGCGTGGGCAGTCTCTGGGTTATGAACCTGTCCCTCCAGCATGTTCTGTTGATTGTGGGAATGGGGTTGAAGTCTCTGGCACATGTGGTGTGGACAGATTGGGTTCTTTAGATGTAGCATTCATGACAGAGCTGGGTCAGACATGACTTTGCAAGTCAGGCAGACAGCACCTCTAAGTAGCCAATGTGAGACAGAGAATAGTTGGAGTTATTGGAGTCTGTCCATATAGGGCAAGTGTTTAAGGCCTAGTATCCTCTTTTTGAGGTAATTTTGCAGCCGCTCCAGTTGTTGCAGGTGTCCAGTGAGGTACATGCCAAATAGGCCATTGTATTCATTGATTGGCCTAATGAGGGGAGAATAGAGGGAGACGATGACCTCTTACTTCCTGGATGCAACACCCTTAGTAATGAGATGTGCCACATAGAAGGACTTTCTGAACACAGTGGAACTTTGGTGGTCAACAGAGAGCTCGCTGTCAACCTGTGTTCCCAGTTCTCTTATAACGACTACAGTGTTCATTGGACTACCATCAATGTGATAATTCATGGGAACCATGTTGTTCCCAAAGAGGATGTTGGCACATTTTCTGGCATTGAGCTAAAGTCCAGGGTTCTGACACCAGTCATAGGTCTCAGTGAGTCCTTTGTGCAGGATGTCAACATTATGTGGGGAGGTAATACACCCACCTTGCAGTTGTCTGTGAACATTGTCAGCCAGAGTCTCTTTGTGTTGGGCTGGACTTCAGTGGTGTAGATCCCGAACATGAGGGGACCCAAGACCAAACTCTGTGGGACTCCACTCGTGACTGGTCGGCAGTCTGATATGGAGTCCACTGTTTTCACACCATGGGTTCTATCTGTGAGCCAGTTTGCAAGCCACCTAGTGATATAGGGGTTGATGCCTAGCTGAGTGTGTTTGCCTATGATTTCTAAGTGGGGAATGGTATCCAAGGATTAGAAGGGCCACCTATCTTGTTATTTATTCCATACTGTTGCATAGTTATTGCATGTGGCACAGAGCTTATAGGGCTACCGAGTGTCTACAGCTACCTCTACAGTGAATGACAATAGTGGGCCTTGTAAAATGGGCATTGGGGCATGTACTGGGTAGGCAACAGCAAAAAATTGCAAAACCCGCCCCCCCATTGGATATGGTTCTCACACAAACACCCCCACACACACACATTTGCCAGGACTGAGATTAGAACCCCTACCTATCTAGTTACTGCTACTACAGTGTTATGTATTTATTGCATATGCCATGGAGTTTATAGGGTGAAGGATGTCCCAAGGTACTTGTAAGATGAGGAACATCACCGGCCCTTGTAAAGTATGGCAATGGGTGATATACTGGGTGAGAGAGGCCACAAAATACTTTAACCTACACTTACACACACAAATATACTCGCACACACACACATTTGCCAGGATTGAGATTAGAATCCCTGCCTAACTAGTTATTCATACTATAGTGTTTTGCCATTATGTCATGCTCCATAGAGCTTGTAGGGCCGTTGGCTGCCTAAAGGTACTTCTAAGGTGACTAACATCAGCAAGACAGCTAAAGTGGGGCAATGGCAAGTGTACTGAGTGTGAACGGGCTCAAAATCCTTAACCTACAGACACATACACACAAACACACACACTTTTACATTTGCCAGGACTGAGATTAGAACCCCTACCTAACTAGTTATTTGTACTATAGTGTTACACAATTATTGCATGTGCCACAGAGCTTGTAGGGCTTTAGGCTGCCCAAAGGTACTTCTAAGGTGACTGAAATCAGCAGGACTGCAAAAGTAGGGCAATGGCAAGTGTACTGAGTGTGAACAGGGTCAAAATCTTTAACCTACGGACACACACACACACACACACACACACACACACACACACACACACACACACACACACACACACACGAGCACACACACTTTTACATTTGCCAGGACTGTGATTAGAACCCCTACCTAAAAATTATTTGTACTATAGTGTTATGCAGTTATCACACATGCTGTAGAGCTTATAGGGCAGAGGCCAGTCCAACAGTACTTCTACAGTGAATGACATCAGTGAAGTAGGGCATTGGGAGGTGTACTGAGTGGGAATGGACTAAAACACTTATTCTACCTATCTAGTTATATGTATGATAGTGTTATGCAGTTATCACATGTGTTATAGAGTTTACAGGACTTAAGCCAGTCCAGAGTACTTGTAAGGTGAATGACAATAGCAAATGTTGTAGAGTAGGGCAATGGGAAGTGTACTGGGTGGGTAAGGCATCATATAATACTTAAACCTACAGACACACACACACACACACACACACACACACACACACACACACACACACACACACACACACACAAAAGGGTAGGTGATGTGATATTCCAATCCCTACCTCAGTACCATCAGACAATGAATCTCACCTTCATGCTGGCACATGCCAGTGGTTACAACTGATATGCAACTGTCTGCAGCAAGACATCACTCTATGCCAGTTAGGGTATCCCTGTGTATGACTCACTCTCTGTGTGTGTCTCCCTGTGTGTCTCACTCTATCACTGTCTGTCCCTCTCTTCCCCATGTGTGTGTGTGTATGCTTGGCATATTGTAATATGTTGCCCATATATATGTGTGTGTGTGTGTGTGTATTACACACAACAGATGCAGATATACCACATATGTGCCATCTACAGCTGCCTGTTGGTAATCCTGTCTAATGGATGTGTGTGTGGAGTCAGTTAGGTTTACATAGCTGTGTGTATGCAAAGACATTTATACAATACAGAGCTATATAGTCCAACGTGGTTTCAGACATGGGCTTCACTTCTGTAAGTGTAGGAGCATGCTCCGTATGACCTTCTATAGTTAGTGGGGGAATCTATTCCAGGGGTAGTTGTACTCCAGTCCAGGGTGTTGTGTGCTACAGCCATACCTTGCAACCTGTTTGTGAATGATATCTGGAGATATGATGCCAATATGGGGAAACAATGGGCCAAACATAGGGGGGGTACTGTAACTATTGCTCTTATCAATGTATGAGTTGCTTGAGTTACAGGGTTTGTTTTAGCAGATATTTTCTGACGTATGTAATGTTTGACACTGTACTGTATTGTGTCATTACCTACTGACAGATATAATTGGATCATCACAGTTATTTACCAGAGAAATACAAGATGAACGATGCACAGACCTATATTATGAGGTAAAGGCTAGACATTCTTGCACAATCTGGCCAGTTGGGAGGTGTGGCTATGGCCGATTGACTGATGAAACTATGTAAAAGGTCCAGCACCTTGGTGATATACTGGCTGAGGCTCTCATGGTTGTGCAGTATTCTTCTTACCTGAAAGGTCATATCCTGATGTGGCCATACCTGTCAGCTGTACAGATTTTCACAGATTATCCAGATTCATGCCTCATATATCTGGTCGTTTTCCCCTTAACATTGTTGTTTTCTAGCACATTTGTTGCAAATCACTCAGGGTTGCTGTCAGGGAATACTGACAGAACATTAGAGTTTCAGACTTCACTCCCTTCATGACATCTATACTACTACACACACCCTCTGTTATTCTATCAACTTTCTAACATTATGAGAGCAATATTTCAAATGTGTCCCTATAGTTGGGCCTTTATCCCACCATTATGTATGGCTTTGTCCAGATTTCTTCCTCTATGATGTTGAGAGGTATGCTACTAGCATTGATCAGCAAGGCCTTACATTTGCATTTTGTTGACTGTGTTATGCTGGTAGCATGGAGCCCATGACGTTCCCTGCAAAGGCACTATGGGTGAGGCATGGGCCTTTGCCAGAAGCCTGTAGGCCATGTGAGACTGATGCAGGCCATCTTTAGCAAGGCAGTGCGTTCTGTCACCAATATGTTCCCAGGCTTCCAGGCAGTGGACCCCCCCTGGGATGACAATGGTAAGTGACAGAATGCACTGCTGTGCTACTAGGCACCATACCTCTCTACGTATGTGAACCAGACATCTGGACAGAGCCATGAGTAATTGGGTGACAGAGGCCTAAATATGCAGACCATTGTGTCTATTGGCCTTACAAGCCTGGAAGGGTGATACAATAACAGATTTTGCATTAGCATGCATTTTTTATAGGGTATGACATCTGAGACACTACAATCCGTCAATATTTTCTGACTTTAGACTTTCGCGGTTTGCCAGTGATTTGCCAGACAACCACTATTTTAGACTGAAGACACCACAAATATGATGCAAACCTGTGTACATTCTGTGAAAGGTCTGTACAGTTGTAAGGTATGGTAAGCAGTATGTAGGTTACTCCAACCTGTGTACTGTTCATATGTGTGGCCCCCTGTACATGACCTGTCCAGCTTCCTGGTAGTAATGGATATTGAATCTGGACAGTGTGTACAACTCCCACCGTAGGTGTAGCTGACATACAAAATAGTTGGCACTGCATTTCGTGGAACATAGCCCTGTCTACCACAGTACTGTACCTAGGCCATGAGAAGTTGCTGGCCACATCCTGACAGTATTTCACACACATATGCTTAGCTTATTGACCCCTGCATATTGTGGACATGCAACAAGTTATCATGTTGATTAGGACAGCCCAGGCAATGTGTGCTCTGCTGCTATTACCCTACAAACTTATATGTTACTGCATTTCTATCTAAATATGGGTGTGAGGGGCACACCTGTCAACAGTACACATTTGTACATACTGTGCTGATATTGGCTTTACATTTTGGTTCCATTTAACATAGTATTGTGCCCTGTCTTGGAGAATAGAGGCATATCACTACAGACCACAGGTTAGATTGTAATGCCATACAAGTGAGTTTCAGACTTCTTACCCTTCAGAGTCTTACTGCACCTGCAAGGCCTACTGTGATATCACTGTGTAAGTCTGTAGGGGGTATTCCATCATTGTTGCCATTTGTGTGCCTTTGCCAGACATTCCTTTATGATTTTCTACAGCTGACTGCTGTGTGAGTCTGGGGGTGAGTATGGGATCCCTACAGTGACATCCATGCATGTGACCTATGACCCCCCTTAGTTGGCCCCCCACATATACTGCAGTGGGATTTCTCACCTTAAATGATTCTGCATAGTGTGGGGAAGCCAGTATTGTGCAGACATTTCCTGGTGTCCCACATAGCTGTCAGTTGTCTGCTGCTATCCCAGTAGGCCACCCCATTCCCTTGCATGCATGCAGCATTACCATATATATATATGCTACCAAAACATACTAATCCATTCATTTATTGTTAAGAAGACTGATTACGTTGTGCCTACGGCAGTTGTGAGAATGGTGCTAAAGGGCTGGCTATGTTGGGTGCACACAGTACACTGCCTATACATGGTAAGTTACAGGTAATGTGATGTGTGTTTCATCCATTTTACTATGTGTGCGAGTCAGAGAGAGGTGTCAGTTCCTGGGTCCCTACAGTGTCAGTGTGTGTGCTATGCATTGCCTCTTTGCTAAGGCCTGGGCATACTGGGCATGCCTCCATCTGCCTACGGGAGCAAGCTCAGGGGCTTCATCTTCTGAGCCCCTCTGTGCCTGTGGGGACCTTGGCAATGGTGGGGGGCTGTGTGGCCCTTTCCCGTGCTGTTCCTACTGCAGCTGTTTCCACAAGATCATATTGTGCAGTATGGCACATACTATGAACATGTGTGCACATGTCGCTGGAGAGTACTGCAAGGCTCCACCAGATATGTCAAGGTAGCGGAACCATGACTTGAGCATCCCAAACACATGCTCTGTAATGATCCTGGTTTGTGCATGTGTTTCTCATTATGGCAATCTTGAGTGGGTGTTTGTGCATTTTTGATGGGTGTCATCATCAACGGCTCTGGTGCATACCCAGCATCCCCCACCAGATACCCATACAGGATGTCCCCGCTGGCAAATGCCTGGTACAGCTGTGACAAATGCTAGATGTGGGAGTCATGATAGCTTCAAGGGTGCCTGCATACACATCTATGATAATGCCCTGGGCGTTGCACACAACCTGGCAGTTGATGGAGGGGAAGCCCTTGCGGTTTATGTAAACCCTACCCTGTTCACCGGTGGTGCTTTGATGTGGATGTGCATGCAGTCTATCACACCCAGTACCTCTGGCTATTCTGCTATACAGTGGAAGAGACGCATATTTCTGATCCTCTCCTCGTGGGTGTTGGGGAAGTAAATGTGCTCACCGCCATGTGGTAGGATGGCATCCAGGAACTGGTGGAGTACCCTGGATGGGGATGCCTGTGAGACCCCAGTGATGTCCCCAGTAGATCTTTGGAAAGTACCTGTAACTAGTATTCTTAAGGCTACACATAACTTGGTATCCACTGGGATGGGTTCCCTTTTTTTGGCTCTGGGACTGAATTGAGGCTGGCACAGCTCGATGATTTGCTGAAGTATGTCTCTGACCACCCTGTAGTGTACTACTATCTCCAGATCATGTAGCCCCTGGTAAGTTACCCTGGGTCTGAGCACTCTTCTCCTCCTCCTTCTCAGTTTGTGGCAGTTGTCCACATTATCCTTCTCATCACCCTCAGCCTCTAGCACATACTGATGGATCAAAGCAAGGGCAGCCGCTAACATGTTTTCAGTTAAAATTCACATGTGTACACCAATGGTGCAGAGTTTGTGGGGAAAAAACAGACTGTAAGGTGTTTGCATAGTTTATACTGTTGTGCTGCAGATGCTGCCTGTATGATTGGCTAACTATGATGCATTCCACCTGCCAGCTATGTTATTTGTACTTAATTGCTTTAATTCTGCTAATTCCCCTTTTTTCCTTCACATTTCCATCCCTTTTAAACCCCGATGTGTGCCGTGCAAACCCGGTGCCCAAATGTAAACAGTCCTGCTATTTCCGGGTTTTTTTTTTGTTTGCTTTTAGTTTTAGACCGGGTGCACAGCACGCAAACCCATTTAGCTAAGGTAAACAATGAGAAATGGCTCTCCTCTGGACACGAAAACACACTTCATTTCATGGAATAAGTCAACACAGGCTCAGACACTCACCCTTGCTTAGCTGTGCTTAGATAAGCTCATCTGGGAGCCATGGAGCTCCAATGTGCTTTCACCAAGCATGACACACCCCCTTTTCATGTCTGCTGCTCCTCCTGCTTACACCACTGCCTTATAGCACCTACATGGTTAGGTGCAGTTTGGCACCTTGCTTCTTTTTGTGATTCAGTAAATTTCCCTCAGAAAACCCCAGAAAGGCTCATCCAGACTCTGCTACACTTTGCTGTGAAGGAAAGGTTAGTTTGCTGTTATTTTTTGTATTTCTGTATTGCCTTTCTATATTTTGAATACTGTAGTTTGTTTTCTTTACCTTGTGTTTTGCTTGCATTCTGTTTTAACAGCATATTAAAACTTCAAAAGAGACCACAGCTCTCTCTGTCTTTCTAGTTGCCCGCCTCGTATGTTCATCTGACCATATATCTCATTTCTCTCTACTTTCACTGGCTTATGTGAGTAATCACAAAACCATCACTTTTGAAATCCCACCCCTTCAATTATTTAAATTTATTGGCCATCCTACAGTATTTCATAGTACCAAAATACAAAAGTAACCACCCCTTTCAGTCCATCTTGCTGTTTTAAAAATAGTAACTCTCCACTAAACCTTAACTTTTTAAACAGGTAAAACTCAAGTTACCTACTTTCATATCTTACTTCTCTAGTGCACACTGCAGAGTGCATTCTTTTCAATCTTACCTTTAAGCATCTCTGTTACTAGCACTTTCTCTAATACCTAAAAAGATCATCTCTACTTGACTCCAAGTAGACTTTTCTCTATCTGTTAAACCTTGCACTTGCTCCTACAGTACTTATTACCTTGATATGGCACTCTTATAGATAGCACCCCAAAAAGGCAAACCCCCATTTCTCGGTCACCCACATCCCCCGGAATCTCTTTTAAAGTTTTTTGTCTAGTCCTTCTAGCATGTCGAGGGATCAGTTGCTAGTGTCCTCTCCTGCTCAGCTGGTGAACCTGGGAATATTGAGGCAATGTTACAATTGCCTCATGTACACAGACAACCCTCTCCTCCTCCCACAAAACACAAATACATGCGAGAGATGCAACTATACGGCCAAACTGGAGGCTGAGCTCTCTCAACATAGGACTGGCAAGACCAGTCAGGAGGAGAAGGTTACCACACACACTATAGACCCAGTCTCACATAGTACCATCACAACCTCAAATCATACACATAAACACACAAAGACATACTCGGCGGCTCTGATCAAAAATCTACCAAAACAGCAGAGGCCACCAAAGCAGACACCCAAACAACCACCACCTCAGAACACAACACCTGCAACACATAGACCTCACAGTCAGAGTGTCAAACAGTCACAGCCCTTAAGGCTGAACACAATGCCAGACACACTAGTCATTGGTGACTCCATAGTCAGACACACTGACGTCCCGCTCACCAGACTGAGTAAGGAGAAGGTCACAGTAAGCTGCCTGTCGGGCGCTAGAATCCGCCACATAACGCAAGCACTCAGGTCTCTCAACAGCAGGTACAAATACGACTCAGTCATTGTCCACGCTGGTGTAAACGACCTGAGACGTACCTCCTTGGACTACATGAAAAGAGACATGGAGGAGCTCTCTGATTATGTAGCCCAGGCAGGTATGACCCTGACCTTGAGCAGTATCCTACCTTCACCAAGAATGATGCCACAATACAGAGATAAGATGATCAGCTTTAACAATTGGCTTAAACTCAAAGGGGATCCAATGTCTGTCTGCCTGGGATGACATGCTGGACAAGCCACGCTGCTTCGCAAGGGACGGCTTGCACCTGTCACCCCTGGGATTCCGGATATTGGCAAAGGCTCTTGCCACCCCCATAGTGCCTTTTTTAGGCAAGGCTCAAATTCTAAACCTACCACCCTAGAACACAAAAAGGAAAAAAACTAAGGGTAATGCTGCTCAATGCCAGAAGTCTAAATCTCAAAATGCACGCACTCGAGGCCCTTCTCAGTATGGAGAACATCGATGTCTGTGCAGTGACAGAAACCTGGTTCAAGGCTCCTGAGAGCACCCCAGCACTATCAGGTTTTACCTCTTATCATGCGTTCCGCCCCAAAATCCGGACAATACCAAGAAAGGAGGGGGGGTATCCATATTCATCAAAGACACCCACACCTCAAGACTGGTGGCAACGCACGATGCATCGGAGACCATCCAGGTGCAATTAACCATAGGCAAGACTGCTCTGCAAATTGTAGCATGTTACAGGCCACCCTCACAAACTCAGGAACCTCACATGGCCTTCCTGAAAACACTAGAGGGGATAAATGTATCACCAAACACCATCATACTAGGTGATTTCAATTACCCTAATATAGACTGGGAACACTACTCAAGCCCAAACACCCTAGCCCAAAAGTTCCTGGAATTCATAAACCCAAATGCCATGGAACAACTAGTCACCATCCCCACAAGAGGAGAAAACATACTTGATCTCATCATCATGAACATGGGAGCACAATGTTCAACACCAGAAGTATACCCCTCACTGGTGAGATCAGATCACAAACTAATCTCGCTGGAGGTCCTCATCCCACCCCACCTGAAATAAAAAAGACCACAGTAAAGAACTTCTTGAAAGCCGACTTCACACTTCTAAAGACTAGTGTGGTCTCCTTTAAGGCCCCTGAGCCGGCGGAAAACAGTACTCAAGCCGCTGAATCACTTACAAATGCCTTCTACCAGCACCTGCAGGACTGCATGGATAAGGCAATCCCAAGCAAAACAAAGACTCTTTGTACCAAAGGCAAGCGTCCAGTCTGGTGGACCCCAGCCATAAACAAACTCTACAACAAAAGGAGGAAGCTACTACAAGATAGAGCAAAATCCTTAAAAGGTAAGACACCCTTGATCACTATAAGTAAAAACTAAGAGCTCTCATAAAATCATCCAAAGCAAATTTTGAGAGAAAAATAGCTAAAGACTCAAAAGACAATCATAAGGCCTTCTTTAGCTATGTTAGAAACCTGGGAGGAAACTCCCAGATATGCTCAGAACTAGTTCAAAATGATGTGAAGATTACTGATCCTACAGACATTGCCAACATACTGGCTGACAGGTTCAGTGCAAACTTCTCCCCTCCCCAAAAGGAGAGATATCTATACCAAGCGATTGCAGCCCCCAAACATCTCCAACGCCCAAGTGAGAACTGCTCTCTCCAAAGCAAAAAACACAGCATCCGTGGGACCTGATGGTGTCCCCGGCTGTGTGCTCCACGAACTCAACGAGGAATTAAACCCACAGCTAGGACAGCTGTTTAATCATAGTCTTACCTCTGGATACGCACCCAGGAGTGGCGCACTGCAACTGTGGTCCCACTTCACAAAGGCGGTGCCTCCACCGACCCTGGAAATTACCGCCCATTAGCTTGACAAGCCTTATCTGCAAAGCCATGGAGAGGATCATAATGGACCTCATAAATAAAGACATAGGGAATTTGCAGACTTTGGATCCATCCCAGTTTGGCTTTGTCAAAGGCAGATCATGCCTTCTAAACTTGGTTGACTTTTGAAACAGTCACCAAAGCCATTGATGAGGGAAAGGCAGTCCATACAGCCTACCTCGATCTGGCGAAGGCCTTCGATACAATACCCCACTCGGGTATCATTGAAAAACTCATCAGCTTAAATGTTAACCCATACATCACAAGATGGGTTGCAAACTGGCTGAGTGACAGAACCCACAGGGTCAGAGTTGCTGGCGCCATGTCAGACTCAAAGCCTGTCACAAGTGGTGTACCACAGGGCTCAGTCCTGGGCCCACTCTTGTTTGGCATCTACTTTTCCAAGTACAAGCAAACACAGGAGGGTTATGGCTGACAAAGTTTGCAGATGACTGCAAACTGGGCCATAGTAGAAAACACATCTGACACAGATATCCTTCAGAAGGGTCTCACAGAAACGGATAACTGGTGCCAGAGCCATGGCCTAAAGTTAAATGCCAAAAATGCATAGTCATACCCTTCGGGAAAAACAAGGTTACCCCTAGCTACCAAATAGGTGGCAATCCACTGAGCACAGAAGAAGTTATCAGGGACCTGGGGACCCAGGTTGATAGTAGTCTGTCATTCGACACCCATGTAGCTAAAGTAGTTAGGAAGACCTTCTACATTGCCCACCTTATCATGAAGGGATTCTCATCTAGATCAAGGGAGGTCATAGTCTCCCTATACTCATCACTCATCAGACCAATGATTGAGTACAATGCCCCATTCGAATGTATCTGACCCGACACTTGCAGCAGCTGGAGAGGCCACAAAAGTTCCTCACCAAAAGGATAAAGGGTCTCAAACATCTGTCCTATGCTGCCCGACTGAAAGAACTCCAGCTCTATTCAGTCGCTACCGCTTGCTCAGAGGTGACCTTTGCCTAACATACAAGGCCATGTCAAACCCAGATTTGATGAATATGCTTCACCTCAAAAATCTAGATCCGTCAGAGCCACAAGGCGGGAGACTTAAACCTCGACACGGGTATTAATAGGACGTGCTGGAGGGATAGATTCATCACCCAAAGATTCCCTATGCTGTGGAATAAAATCCCGGTATATGTGAGGCAGAGCACCTCGCTGGCCTTGTTCAAGAGAAATCTTGACCAATGAATGGGAGATCGCAGATATACCCCAGGGATTACCTCAGTGTCACTGCTCAACAGAGGCACAGCAAAATAATGGGTATAGTTCCCCATACTAAAGGGGTGGCGTAAGCCACAAAACTATGGGCTAGGCTTGTAAATGCCCTCGGGCAGATAGCCTAGTATGAACCTATGAACCTATGAACCTATTAGCATACCCCACTGCCTTAGTCCCTAGTTACAGCACTACCACAGAGCCTTTCCCCTTAGCAACCACTGTTACATGTTATTGTTTTGATTCTGCATGCCATAGACTATAATAGCAAAATGCAGATTTCACTTAAAATTGCCTTTTCACATTTTTTTTTTATTTTCGGCACAATCCCATTTGCATGCCGCTGCCCTATGCTTAAATGGCTGAGATCAGCCAAAAAAAAAACTTTTATTTTTATAATTTTACAACACTTTTCCATGACAATGACCATATATTTGGCCATTGGCATGCCTAAGGATTAGAATACATGCTTTGGTTTGAGCTGTCATGCCTCCATTTGATTTTTGCAGAAATGTATTCGGCTAGTAGCCGAATACATTTCTGCATGCTACACTATTCTGCCACAGATGCCTGCCTGCTTACTGGATCACTAGTTGACCTAATTTGCATGATTTTCAACAGCAAATGAGGTCATTAGCATAATCCAGTCGTGTCCGTGGCAGAATAGTGTTGCTAGGCTTGTGCATGTCCTCAGGTTTGTTTACTGGATTGCTCGGCCGCCATGTTCAGTGCAGGAACAGCTACACTATTCCTGCACAGAAATTTTAGCTTATTGAATCTCAGGGTCTGTCTTTCTTTGCTAGTTATATATACATGTAATGCTGTAATTATGTAAATTTATTCTTTCCACCTCACTTCCAAAGCAGTTAACCTTCCCATTCTTACCAATGTTACATCTATTTTTTTTATTTACAACACAGCTAATCCAGAACAATGTTCACTTCCTAAATTTCTTATTATATTTCCATCCTACAATTTTTTTTTCTGTTTATAGTCTTTCTTCACTTGCCTGGAATGTTACATCCTCCAACAGAATAGCAAGCACATCACGTTTATCTTACTAATCCAGTATTCATATTCTTCTTACAGTCTTAATAATACTATTCACATTTACTGAAAGTTCTCTAAAACCGTTTTTCCTTCTTTTTTAAGTTTTGGAGAAACATGTTTACATTTTAATTTTCTTATTTTTACTCTTTCCCCAATTAAATGTTTTCATGAGTTTATGTACAAATAATCCTTGATCCTCAGAATCAGATTTTTCACTAGCTAGAACTTAAAACATTATTGTCAGTCCCTTCTCCTGGCTTCTCTTCCTGCATGCACTCTCTGTCCTCATTTTTATCCTCTATATATATTTTTTTTATTTTTCGACAGCTTCTTCTTCACCTAGTTCACCCCTCCCTCAGCATGTTCTTGTCCTTCCCCATGTATGGTTTCTTCCCTTTCTCCTTCTTTTTCACCATTTACTGTTGCTCTTAACAGTCCATCCAAAAGTGTCCCCTTTTTTTACACAACCTGTATTCAGGCTCACACCTTCTTGCTGTATGTCCTTTCTCCTCACACTGGTTACATCATACCTTATTGCAATCATTAATTAAATGAGAAAAGTCCCCACAAAAGAAACATGATTTAGGCTGACCAGCATACCTTAATGTCCTTCTGTGACCAGCCACAAAAATAATATTTGGGAAATGTTTCACCATGTTGCTTTCAATTTTCAAAACAGTTTGCAACCTCCACCCTCCTTTCGGTAAGTTTCTCTCATCTCTGAGCTTCAGTGTTATCAGCAGTTTCACTCGGACTACGCATGCATTTTTAACGTCATCTTCTTCCAGTTAATCAGTAGTAAACTGCAAAGTAACATTTTTTAACATTTAATTTACTATCAGAAAACAAATACTGTACATGTTCCATGGATAAATGTCCTTTTTGTTGTACAGTTCCAGAAATGTTATCATCAGTTTCAAATGTTAAGTTACAAAATGTCTCTGTCCCAGTATGTATGAAAGGCTGAATTTCTTGACCTTTCAAACCTAGAACAGTTACCTAATTGTCCCATACAGATTACTATCAAGAACTTGAAACTGAAAACCACAAATGTTTTACACGACACATATGCTTGATTCATGAATATTAAGTAGAGCCAAAGGTTGACGCAGCAGCATCGACACTGTTGCGTTGATATTCATGTAGACAGTTGTCGTTGCCAACCATGCTTCATGTCCCTGCCTTGTGTACATCCTTATTAACAGATGTACACTTGAACGTCGACATACTGACTGTCGCTCCTACCATTTTTGAGGCGGTGCCTGTCGTATACCTCACATTCCGCCTTTTGATAGTAAACCGTCCCATCCATAATATCTATCTATTAAAGTGTTATTTTTGTTCTTATTCTCACAGTTGGTCTTCTTTTCTTTTTAAAAACAGTTTTATTTACAGTTTGTTGCTGTTCTTTCTTGCCTGCTGTCACTGTTGCATATGTTTTAGTTACTCCATTGTCTGCTGCCACAATACCAAACCTCTTCTCAGTTTGGTGTTGCTTTCCTCTTTTACTTTCTGTCACTGCTGAGTATGTTTTTACTGCTGTATTCTCTGATGCCGCTTCACCTGGCTCCTTCTCCACATCCTCCACACTTCAATAAATGTTATCAGCCGTTTCACCCCATGAGACACCACAACTGCCACTTGGATTATCCTGCTTAATATTTTTAACAGAACAACATCTGCAAGCCCCCAGATACCAGTTCTGTTATCTGCATCACTTCATCTCCCCCTCCCCTTACCTGTGGGAGTTGTTGTTGGTTTTTATCATTCTTAAAATTGTTATTAGGCAGTACTTTATCAATTAATTTAGTTGATTTTAATTGTAATTTGATGGATACATTTTGTCACATGTATCCTTTTACATTATATATAAATGAGTTGTGTTCACTTATATGATAGTTCTGAAGAAGTCCTAATGGACGAACACACAACTGTGTTAATTAAATGTTTTCATCTATTGATATATTTTGGCTGCAGTTGTGTGGATTGGACATCCTTTTCATTTGGTTCTAATTTTTTTTTTTTTTTTATCTTGGCTGAATTGCATCTGTTTATACTTAGTTTAAATTATCAGAATCATTTATTCAGTTGACAATATTGCCAAGTTTTACCAGTTAGGAGAAACAACCATCTACTAATGTTTGTAGACCCTGTAGCTTTCCATCTACAAAGGCATATTATGTCTGCAAGGACTGTTAATGTATAAGTGACAATGTCCCATTGGCAATTCACACAGAATAACTTTCTTGTAATAACAGTTAAATGTTAACTGCTAAAGCTTGTCTGTTTAGCCCAATTCTAAAGCACTTGCATTTACAGCTTTGCTTTAGGTGTTCTTTCAATCTTTTCATGTTACTGTAAGTTTGTTAACAGATGTCATTTTTGTAGGGAAGTTATTCTATGCTGCTTTGGTGTGTTTCTGAATGCCTTTTCCAATGTAAAGAAAGTGGTGGTATGTGTAGTTTAGTACTATGTGTATGCCTCAAGGAATAAGAGCTGTCATGTACTGTAACTTTATTGGCTAGAGGCAGGCAGGATTAACCATTTAATAATTTGAAAGTAAAAGTGTTTAATAACGTTATGGTCCTACCAGAAGTACGTAACCATTTCACTTTTTATAACATATGTCAGTGATGTTTTTATGTTTAGCCTTTGTTGACCAGGTTAGTCTCACTAGGCTAGTAGCCTTTTTTTTCAGGGGCAACCCAAGGTGGTATTAATTTTACTGGGGGTAATTTGGTCAGGGCATTGGGAAATTTCCCCTAAATTTTTCAATAAATGCGATGGGATCTTTGACATCCACCTGAGCTACCAACTCAAACAGCTGGGTCCTCAGTTTTGACATCTCATCCAAAGAGTGGCTCACTCAGGAGGGCAGCACCCCCTTTTGCTGTGCCAGCAATCGAGCTACCTGGTGTGGGAGAAGAACCCACAGCCTTCTGCACCAAAGGCATGTGTGCTTCCTGTTGCACCACTGGCACTGTTAATGTTAATTGTATATTTCTCCCTTCCCTCTTAAATTGGCCTTGTTCTTAACTGTCCACCAGTTAGTAGGTTGCTTTCCTTCTGTCAAGAACCCTGACTAGGACATTTTTCACCAAACATTGCTAAAACTGTTCTTTGATGTACCATTCCCATATTTCCATGAAGTTCTAGGGATTTCTTTATAAATAGGCTGCTCCCCTAAATTCTAAAAAGGTGCTTTATTGGTGCTGTTCCCAAAGCATGTAAATCTTCAGCTGTAGCGCCGTTGTGAATATATGATTGCAATCTCTAAAATGTGTTGTAGAGGTTAGTTTAGGGGCAGCAATTGTACTTGCATGCTATCTTCTCATGAGAGTTAAGTATGGTTTCTGACCACATCATGTAACTGTGACCGCTGTGACGTCTGATTGAGTGAAGCTATTCTTTTCAGGATTTGGGCAAAACATTTGACTCGGTTGCCTTGTTTACTGGATCCCTGGGAGGATCTTATAATCCATTGAGATGGTAGCACAAGTGGTCAGCATGCAAGATCCTTCAGAGTGAGAATAAAAATGGCTTTTCCTTCTTATTATCCTGTGCGTCATGACATTCCATAACATTTAGTTGTCAGATGCTCTAAAACCAAAGCCACCTGTAATTGGTACCTTTCCAGAGTTGACTGATATTCCTTTTAAACTGGGGTGTTTCTTCCTTTGATGAGACATGCTTTGAGAAGATTCCACCCAATAAAATCTAGATGTTTAGTTTCACCAACTTATTTCACTTGTGTCCTACATGGATTGGTGTTAAACCAATCTGCACTGCCAGCCTGGAGCTTGCTGAAATGCAACTAGTTTATTTAATGTAGCAGGACTAAAAGACTAAAAGATTTCTCTTTTTACTCCCATTCTCACTGCAGACATGAATGGGTCCCATCTTCACAGTCTTAAAGAACTAGAGCTCAGTACTGTGACCACTTCTGTTCGGTATTTATTTCTCTGACCTACAGACTCTGTAAATCTATGGATAACTCATTTGTGGATGACTGCAAAGTGAGAGTCATTGTCAAATCTCCCTCTGACACAGAAGCCCTCTGGTAGGAGCTTACACTTATAAATGCCTGATACAGTGAAAATGGACTTAAAATGCTAAAAATGCAACGTTGCATTTGGCATACAAGCTATCACCCCATCATACGACATTGACAGTATCCCACTTCATAGATGAAAATGTAGTTAGAGACCTGAGAACCTGGGTTGATAACTCCCTCTGCTTTGATCAACAAGTAACAGTGATCAGTAGGAAATCCTACTTGTCTCAGGTGATCACCCAGGGAATATCCTCTTGACCTAAATGCATTACTGTACTTTTGTATTCAGAGCTGATGAGACCAGTTACAGAATACAATAACCCCCTTTGGGATGTACGTTACATGAAATATCAGTTTGAAAGAACTTAGAGGTTCCTAACAAAGAGGTTCACAAGCTTAAAATCCATAAGCTACCAGCAAAGACCAGACATGCCATTGCTCTTTTTCTGTGTCTTATAGGTAGCTCATTGCAAGACATTGCATGCATGTGGATAGAGCAAGACATCAGTTATGGAGGAATATTAAGAGAAGCTGTGCACTAGTGTTCATAAAATGACAGAAGTCAGAGGTAGGAGAATGTGAGAATATGGAAAGTAACTAGTCACTTCAAAGATAGCTGTTTTTTTAACCGTGACTCCTAAAGAAATGTTGCTCAGTTTTAATATGTTTTTATAACTGCTCATCAACTATTATAAATTAATCTAAAAATTCTTGGAAGGAGCTGATAAGTTTTTTGATTTTCTTATTTCTCTGTGTTTTTTTTTTACAGGATATAAAATCCCACTAGAGCAGCTTTGTTTACTTCTTGCGAAAGGTGACTCTGTTTCATCTCATGACAGAGAAGGAAGAGGCAGGTCTCAACCGAAGGATTTTCCTGATGATATTAATAATGGTGAGTTCTTAGTTGACGGGGTTCTTGCCTCACTACGTCATTCATATATTAGTAGAGATGGGAGTGCTTCCCAACAGGAACAGGTGTACCATTGTGCCAACAATCAGAAGGTACTACAACCTGTAATGTCCTGCAGTGGGCATAGACAAGTAAAACGTTTCCCCTTAAACAGCACAGAATCCAGCAGTCATATGAAGGCTGCTGTCACACTTTCTTGACCTTGTTTTGAGTTTTTTTAGGTTCTGAAGTTATGAAACATCCAACAACCAGAAATAAAACCTGCTGATACAGTACTGGAAGCTGGAGAGGGATCAACAGCAGAAAATTACATCAAAACCAGAAAGATCTCAGTGATTCTGAATGATGGGGGTGAGTGGCACTTCAAAATGTGGGGTGCTACTGAAAGGCTGGGGCTGAACAGTACTAAAAACATGGTATTATAACTGAAGTCAGAGGTGAGCAATACTGCAAAATATGGTGTGGTGTGGTAATGAAGGCTGGATGTGAGCACAAAGATCCCGTAATGCTGCATGGATGACTGCCTTCTCTGAATGGCTAACCGCACACTGTAATGAGTTTGCCCTAGTACTGGGGGACAACCAGGCTGAGAATCAAGGGGGGATGCTTAATTGTCTTTGGGCACAGGCATAAAAAGTACCTAGACAAAAAAAAATACAGAAAAATAATAATAATGTACTGGCAATTATCAAGTCCCATATTAAGTAGGAGGACTGTGTAACACATGCTATTTACCCAAAGTCTAGTCCTTTCAGAGTCAGTGGTCACTAACAGTGTAAGAGGAGGGATGCTGTTGTTGGTAAAGTCTGTTCGATAATTTCTCTTTGCCTGGTCTTCTAACTTAAATGTCCATGACCTCAGGTATTTGGTTTGTAACTGCATAATGTGCAGACAGCTCAGACTTAAGATAGGCATCTTGTACCAGGCGTCAGTATCCTCTCTTACATCCACTAATGATTTAATAATATCCATATTGCCATTCCTGAAAGCAGGTAGCACCTTTCTAATAGAGATCTCAGTTTTAAATGGAATGCTAACATACTGTGTAAATCCCTAAGCTTCCATATGGATTATTCATTCCATATCCAGGTTAAGTGACTGACTAAACCTGACTTGCACGCAGAGAACTACATCATACTGGATTTTATCTGTAGCAGTCAAACAGAAAGGGTTTTTCCTTGTGGGTGTATGCTGCAGGTTTCAGTGCCCATTGTATTATGGCTACTCTCTTTTCGATCAGATAAGGGTAGGGTGATCAAATCCAGGTCCCTGAAAGCACAGCAGCATGGCCACTGTGGGTATATATTGTGTTCTGCAAACTGGCCTCGGGTTACAGGACAGGAGGAATGCAGTGTGATAATGGAATACATTCTTAGTGTCCCCTTCAGGATAAATGTGATGCTATCAAATAGTAACGGGATACAGATTCCCTGCTGTTTGGGGAACACCTTCAGTCAGACAGGAATATGCTGAATGGCACTTAGCTTAGTAGAGTATAAAGGCAAGATTGTAACCATTCACATTGTATTAGGGATTAGCATTAAAAAGCCAATAAAGAGAAGTCCACAGTTCTTAAAAAAGGAAGATTGTGATTTACTTGGAAAATGTAAAATATTTTGAAGGGAGAAAAACAACAGGTAATCTGGAAGTAAAGCTTCTTCTGGGGTAAGAGGTGGCTGGTCTCGAAATGGATACTAAAGACTTTGCTAATGTGTTCGGCCAACAGGATCTTAAGAGCATGCAATCAAGCCATCACAAAGACCATAAGAGGCCATCCATGTACACCTTTATGTAGACATACTTAAAAAAAAGTTCTTGATATCCTTTATGAGTACTTAATAGTGCCTACCCCCCAAATCAAGCATGGCCATGCATAAAAATCTTATCCAGTTATCAAGAATAGCCTTAAAGGCAGACAAACTATTACTTTGCATGACCTGCAGTGCTAATTTATTGTATTGGGTGAGAATATACTGTGTTAGGAACCTATCCCTGCAGTGAGCCTTGCTTGTGTAAATGTGGGTCCCCTTTGTATGTTAGTAACCTATCCCCGCAGTGAGTCTTGTTTGTGTAAATGTATGTCCCTTTGTATGTTAGTAACCTGTCCCTGCAGTGAGTATTGTTTGTTTCTTTCTTTGTATAAATGTAGCTCCCTTGTACAGGTGTTTGCGGAGCCACTGGTTTTGCCAAGATATAGGAGTTTACATTGGATTTGATCTTTCATGCCTCAAAAAGTGGGACATGGGTCACCTCAGAGCAGCCAGTAGGCTATTGAGGATAAGGAGAGTTGTGCTTATCTGTTGGGGTTGTTGAAGGGTTTAAGATCGTTTAATTTTTTGGTTAAAATCATTGGGGCCTTAACAGTTGAGTGATATGCTTGGATTTGTGCGTACCAGAGGAGGTCATTGAGGGTTCATTCTGTTCAATGATGGGTCTGATAAGGAGAAGTACAGTGAGAAAATGACTTCTTTGGATCTTGAAGATATTCCTTTGGAAATGAAATGAGCCAGATAGAAGGATTTCCTGACCTATAGTGAAAATGTGGTGTCTGGATAAGTACCCAGATCTGTTATGGCCATTATCTGTCTGAAGAGGAGTACCACGTATGTGGTACCTGTTATAGTTGTTATCTGTTTGAAGAGTACCATGTATGTGGTATCTGTTATAGCCGTTATCTGTTTGAAGAGGAGTACCATGTACATGGTAAAAACAGCTTTTTTAATAAACCTTATTATACTTACTTTTTTACATTTAGCTTGAGACCATTTCTAGCACACCAGTTATGTGCATTTTCTAGTCTTTTTTGGAGCAGTTAGTTATCAGTAGGTGAGCAGTTAATGCCACCTAGCTTGCAGACGTCAATAGACTTTGTCGATCATACTTCAGGAATATTGGATTGGAGGCTGTCAAGATAAATGCCAGATATGATAGGATGCAGCACTGTTGCCTGAAGTAGTCAACTAGTTACAACTGTACAATCAGAGAGGGTACTAGAAACTACGTGAGATCTGTTGGATAACCAGTTTGCAATCCAGTGGACAATGCAAATGTTTACATTACATTTGCCTAGCATTTCAATAATACCAGCTTGGGGTATACAGTCAAAAGGCTTGGCCAGGTCAAGGTAAACAGCATTCACAGTGTGATCACTGTCCGCATTAATCTTTTCAAAAATGTTTAGAAGGTTGATCTAGAGTAGTTAAAACATTGCCTATATCTGTATAAATGAGTCGTACTGTGATATGTTACCTGACTTTGCTTATAAGGCTGGTGAAGTTGATGGGCCCATAATTGCCTGGATCTGCAGACGAGCCACCCTTCTGTGGATGACTCACAGTGGCTGCTCTATAGGTATCAGGGACAAGCCCTCTGGATATGCTGAGACTGAACATTTTAAGTAGAGTTTCTGACAATGCATACATAGCACTGATTAATGCAGCCTGGTATGTATGTTACTTGCTCCCATAGAAACATAATTTTACCTTTTGACAGGTATTCTAAAACTTATTCCAATGTTATTATAGGGACAACTATATTTTCAGGGATAGTGGGTATGGCAATGTGAGTAAATGTGGAAAAATTAGTGTCACACTGCCAGCCCAGCTATCTGGAATTTTGTAAATAATCATATGTCATTTGTGAATATCAACATGATTCATATGCTTGTCTTACAAATGTAAGATAACTGTATGTTATGTGTATGTTAAACTACTGGTACAGAAGTGTGTGTTGAACAGGGTTTGTACAGTACTGAGCTTCAAGGATGTCCCCACAGTGTGCCTTAATGGCCTAGAACAGAAATGTATATAAAATGGTGTAATTGTGTGACTGTATATATTTTTAACAGTAGAAACTAGGACATACAGAGTTAACTTGCAAAACTTCAAGAAAACAAGTTGAAATTAAATTGTTTTACAATTGTGCTGTAAAAGTTATCTCTCAGTTTCAGTGTAGCAGACACAATGTCTAGAGCTGGAAGGTTTTTGTGCTGTCTTGAAAGAGAAGTAATTACTAGGTTTAAAATATAAACGCGTTTTATTGTTTTATGTCTTTTAGCAGTTGCAATGATCTGAAGGCTATGTATTTTCCACAGGGAGATGTCAAATGCTACAATGGGGGGTTTAGCTTTGGAACTTAAGTCAGATGACAAAAAGTGATGTCATCCAAACTAACCCAGCAATAATATTTGATATTAATTTAAGAACTTTGTCAGAGAGAGACTGTGCATTTTGTATTTTGTCTTGGACCTAGCAAGAACATCCAATCACATCTGCACTTGTCTTGCTGTAAGTAAGTTTTCTAGGGCATAGTACCTCTTTTAGATATAGATAGGACTATAGTAAAGATTAGTTTAGATGTTTTCTGTATTTATTTGAGACTGTCCTGCAATGTTGTTTTAAATATTCCCTGTGATTTTGAACTCTGAAGGTATTGTGTTGATTTACTGAGCATTGTCTTGTTCTTTTATTATTTATTATTAAATATATTTAAACCTATCTTTGTGGTTGATATTTGTGAGACATATTTAAGTTCTCAGAGTACTTGCATATCTATTTGGTGACACTGTACAGGCCACTCCTAAATAGCCTTGCTTTTTGTCAGACTGCCATTTGGATTAATAGTAACATTCCACAGTAAGATTGGACACCCTTTTCTAAGGGCCTTAAAAGCTGATAAAGAGTAACTGGAGGCAGTCAGAACTACCTTCTAGTCTGGGTAGAAGGGGGCATAGCTAGGAAACCTGTGCCAGCGTTTGTATGTGTGTGCGTGTGTGTGTGTGTGTGTGTGTGTGTGTGTGTGTGTGTGTGTTTGTATATAAATCAAATCTCAGTGTGTGTGTGTGTGTGTGTGTCAGCTACTTGGGCAGGGACATGAAGCACTTGTTGGACAGAGAGGGTGCTGGAGGTCTTGGCTTGGCCACTCAGCTGAGATCTCAACTCTATAGCTGTGCCAGTGGGGAGTTGTATTGGGGATCTGGAAAAAGAGGGAGAAACCGGCCCCAGACTGACTGTGATCTCTGTGTGCTCTTAAGGGAAATTGCACTTTACTGTGTGTGTGTACTTGTCATCCTCCCCAGTGTTGCCAGTGGTGAGGATTGAGGCTCCTTGATTAATAGGCCAGTGTTGGGGCATCACAGTTAGCACCAAATTTGTCTACAAATACATTGAGACTGGAAAGTGTGATATTATTATTGATGATTTCAATGTGCTTTGTTGAACATCATCCATAAATTTACTGACATAAATTAAAAAAGATATCTGCTTTGTTATTTAATCTGTCAATGGTTTTATTGTAATTTCCATGCTCTTTGGGGAATATTGAAGGGGATCTGTCACTAGCAATGAAGTAATAGTTTGATTTGTTAAATGTGGTTTGGCCGCACTGGTGCTGTGGTTAGTGTTGTCACCTCACAGCAAGAGGTTCTCTGGTTCAGTTCTTGGCTGGGACGCCTTCTGTGTGGAGTCTGCATGTCCTCCCTACAGTCGAGTGAGTTTTAAAAACATGCAGATAGATGCATGTGTGTATGTGTGTACCGTCTATGAAGGTTGGATGCTGGGTAGGCAAATCAACACCATAAAAACACCACTGCCAATCAGTCTGCGGACTGGTGATCCACTGTGATGACCCCTAACCAGGAAAGGCCAGAAGACATTGCTTTGTTAAATGTGGTTTGGATCTCCAGGAACTTCAAATTAGGTTTGTGGGTAATTTCATATGAGGTGACAGTGTTTCTAGTAAATCCAGATACTCTCCAGCAGTTACCCAAGGGCCTTATGGCATGATAAACAATAAACCATTTGTAGGGAGAGTGCTGTCAGTGCACAATTATGAGTAGCTACTTGGATATGACTATGTTCTAGTTGCCGGATGTCTTCAAGGTCTGGCATCTTTCTGTTTAGACTCCTACCATTGAGTAGTGCTGCAATGTTGATGTTTGAATTTGGGTTTGAGACTGCTATGTGTGAATGTCTAGTAGGGAGACCCTGCTTAAAAAGGCACTATGGGGCAGCAAAAGCTTTAGCCAGTACATGGAAGCCCATGCGTAAGAGGCTTAAACCATCCCTGATGGAACAGGAGTCTTCTCTGTCATATCGTCCCAGGCTGACATATTGTGGATCTCTTTAGAGTGGCACCAACTATATAGGAGTTCCATCAGAGATATTGTTCAAGCCAAGTATCTTGTCTTGGTATGTAGGCACCATTCTTGGTGAAGGTCATATACTACTCAGGACCAGTGTCTTTCCTGCCTGTAACACATGCATCAGCTGCATCGTGTCTCTCTTGGTGGAGTGCCTCAGGTCACTCACTCCCATATGGGCCACCACTAGGTTGCAGTCATACTTGTCTTGTTTAAGACATCTTTGAGCCCTTGTGAAGTCACAGATCGTGGAGTCATCCTGCTCTTGTCCAGTTTTGTCAGTAGAGCCTGCTACAGTTGAGCCACTTCCCTGTGTGGCAGCAGACTCTGTGGGCCTTATGAGCTTAGGCATGCTTTTCTGATGACTCATGAGTGATTCATGTGGATTTGCAGTATGTAGGAGCAGAGAAGGAGCTGCTGTTTAGACTGTGTTCTAAGAGGTGTTGGCATTTTTTTTTCTTTACAGGCTTAGGATAATTTATAGGCTTAGTTGTGTGTTGTAACAGATGTGGTGCTGTGGATGTATGACTCCTATTGGTAATGCGCTGCTAGAGATTTGCCTGCATGTTTCATAAACATTTTACATCTCTTACAAATTGTACTGTTGGCTGGCAGAAGCACTGAGTAATCGGTAAGCATAAGGCAGCTGTTGCACTGGCATAAAACACCAAATGCAATCAGACTGATGACAGATGGCAATAAGAGCAGACTATTGAGCCATGTTACCAGACAGTGGAGGACAAAGGACGGTCATAGTGTTGGACAGAGACTGCTATAAAACCTGCGCTACTCTGCAATGTTTAATGCAGGTAACACCATTAAGATAGGAGAAATATTGTGTGTGTTTTCTACAGATTTTCACTTCAGCAGATGGTTTTATCCAAGACAAGTAACTGTATATTAGAAGTACTGACTGCTGCCTACCTGGAGCAAATTACCTATTCCCTAAATTCATAAGTGTATGTTACATTTATAGAACGTGTTGCAGTATATTATCTTCATGGTTTCTACAGGCATGCTTTTCCAGAACTGTGGCAAAAATATCATTCCTTTAGTAAAACAAGGATCGCCTAACAATGTCAAATTGTGTAGCATAGACATCATGGTGGCTCAGTGGCTGAGATCTGTGCATCAAAACTTCAGTGTCCAGGGTTCAGTGCTGAGATCTCCTCATTTCCACTGTGAAGTGTACATGTTCTCCCCATGTCTGCATTGATTTTGTCTGGGTACTCCCTCTCCCTGTTACCTCCCAGAAACATGTTGGCTGATTGACTACTCTAAGGTGTCCATGTATACTGAAATCACATTGGCTGAGAAGGTTCTGAGGACCATGTCACTTACCTGAGTAACAAATGATTAGAAAAAAAAAAACATACAGGCTAATTTCCCTGCTCTCAGAATATTTAAAATTTTAGGAGAAGAATTTGCTGTTCGAATATTATCATAACATCTCTCGCCTGCTCAGTGATGATTTCCATAAGGAAATGGGTACCAGGTCCCATGTAAATTTCCTGTTCCTATCCAGTGGTCTAGGTTGTGCTTAAACTGGGTAATAGACAAAGTCAGCTTCACATGGATGAGAAGCCTGTTCCATAGGAAGGTCTGCCTCAGGGACACATATCTGTCTGTCCAGCATGTACTGTTTAAGTTGCAGACAAACTTCAGGTCCGTAGACCTTGTATTTTTGGTACTGTTTGACTTACGAATGTGTAGGAAATTCATAAGTGTTGGGTTTCTGGATGCCTTGTAAGCCAGGCATGAATCACCCCCTCAGCAATCTATAAGACTGAGTAGAGGAATATGGCTTTAAGGCACTCTGTATAAGGCAGTTTTATTATGCCTTGTATTCATTTTGTAAGGAGCCTCTGAGGTAGCTTTAGTTGCTGCATATGCTTGGTCAGGTACATACCAAAAGGAGCATTGTACTCTATGATTGGTCTGAATAGAACAGAGTACAGTGGGATAATGACCTCCTTGGACCTAAATGCCATGCCCTAACTTATAAGTTGTGCAATATAAAAGGATTTCCCCACCACTGTGGCCTCATGGTGGTCACAAATAACGCTACTGTCTACATGCGTACCTAGATCCATGGCCACTAGGTTAACTCTTAGGGGCATATTATAAAACATAGTCATGCATACTATCTGGTATAGTGCAACATGTTGCATCATGAAATAGATTGATAGATAGGCCAGGGTCTATATTAGATAAATGAATGCTTAAATGTTCAAATCTCTAAAGGTCAACCTTTAGAGATCAAACAGTTAAGTGTTTGAATATCTTTAAAAATTAAAAAAAAAAAATAAAAGTAAAACAAAAAAACTAAAGGGTGTGCCCCCCACACCCCCTGTTACTTAAATATACCAACTCCAAGATCACGCTACATTGTAGGGAATGGGAAATTTCTCATTTTTGCTCTGCCATGCACTGAAATGCGATCTCGGAGTTGGTATATTTAAGTGGGGGGCTGGGGGTGCAGGGGGGCTTGCCCCCTTGCTAAAATCCTTTCAGTTTACCTTTTTTTTGTTGTTGTTTTATTACATTTTCAAACACTTAAATGTTCAATGTCTAAAGGTCGACCTTTAGAGATTCGAACATTTAAGCGTTCGTCAATGTAATAGAGACCCCACAGGTGGTCAGAAGAAGACCCTGTACATGTAAGGTTAGGAGATTAACCATTATATGAGAATCAAACGCTGCACCTTGTATTTCTGAGATAAACACTCTAACCATTATACCATCCCACAACCCTATCACTGTCTGAGTTAGGGCCTTTCTTCTTACATTACCTTTTTTGTTGTTTAGTTTATATGTCATCAAGAAAGGGGAAATGCCAGTATGGGAGATGGATTCCCCATAAAGTCTGACTCTAGCAGTGTTTGTTTTGCTTCGGTGCTTCTCACGACAATACATCATGTTCTGTTTGTCAGGTATTTGTCACTAAAACTCTTCTTACTTGTCTTTCCTCCTTGTCTATCTACCTAGACGACCAGCGTCTTTAAGTTGTTAGCGCAGGGTATGATGGCGGAATCTCCCCAACCTGAGGGTCAGCCATCTGCTAAGAAGAAAACCAAAAAAGTTAGGTTGAATTCTTCTGCTGTATCACCTCCCCTAGACATCTCTTTTGAGGCTGGTTTGAGGTAGGAAGATCACATTCTTATTCAGTCGGATTCCTGTGCCATGACCACTTCGGAGGCTGGCATGGATCCAGCTTCTTGCACATCCTTGGAGGCTCTGCAGACATCCATTTTGGATGTCCAGGGGGAACTGCGGCTGATTATATCCAATGGGCCAAGGGGTGTTCCACAGATTCTTCTTAAGGAGGAGATTCCCACTACGTTGATTGAATATCAGCAAAGGTCTGAACCCCCTAAGATGTTTAGGCCTGACATCCATTTAAAGAAGAAACAGAAGACACAACGTATTTCCCCTGCTCCTAAAGATCCTCAGCGTGAATGGCAAGAGTTACACAGGGATTGTTTAAAGCTCTCATGGCTTTGAAGCCCCCTCTGGGAGTCTCTGTTCCTGCCCCCCTTTGGTCCTTTACTCCCCTTAAGAGGCCTAGAGAGCAGGATTCTTCTGATGAATACTTCGAGTCTGATGAAGAGTCTTTGGCCTATTCCTCCCAGATTCCCTCTCCCTTGGATTATGGCTCTGGGGTAGAGGGCTCTATTAGTCCAGATTTTCCTTTGAGGAGATTTCCTTTGGGGTTACTGTTTCCCGCATGATGGAGTTTTTTAAGTTGGACTGTATCCAGGTTTTCTATGTTCAGAAGAGGTATTATAAACTCCTTTAAATGGACTCTCCTAAGCCTTCTGCTTTTCCTCCCTGTGCTTGCTGTCTTGTTGAATACTTTTTCCTGCAGCTTCTCTGGCTCCTGATTCCCAACCTCCAGCTCCTGATAGGTTTTTATAAGGTGCCTGATGATTATAAATTTCTAAGTGTCCCCCTGCTGGCCCCTCTCTTATTTCTGTTTCTTCGATAAGCCTTCCAACCTTTTGCCTTTTACAAAATTGCTTCCTTCTGTCAAGGACAGTAGGGCCATGGAAAGGTTGTGAAAAAACATTTACCCTGTTGCTACTCTGGCCTTTAAGCATGTGAATTACTGACCCATATGAAAAGGTGTGTTTTAGCCCTTCTCTTTCAGGGTTTTCAAGTTATTTTGGGCCTCCCAGATTCTGAGGAGAAGGCTTCCCCCATTCCATTAAATGCAGTTATGATATAGCTGATGCCTCTTCTACACCTGCTGCCTTTGGTTCCATCTTGAGGCTTTGCCTTTAACCTTTGCACATTAAATTAATGGATGCTACCCTAGATAATAAAAATATCTTTGGTTCTGCGAGTTTTTTAAGTCTCTTCAAGGGAAGGGTAAAGCCATGCAGGACTTTTGACACATCTTTGTTTCCCCTGTTCCCAAATTTCAGAGGAACTATCCTTCCAAGCCTCCCTTTGGCCATATACAGTTTCACCCTCCTCCCAAGGATAAAAAGGGTTCTAGGAGGGCTCTTCCTGCTAAGTCTATGCAGATTTCTACTACTCATAAGCCTCCTTTTACAGACAAGCCAGGTTCTTTCTGATTACCTTTTTACCTCCCTCCTAACTCAGGTTCCTTTTATCTCTTCGCCTTTTCCCGTGTCTTCACAGTTGGCTAAGAATCACTTGGGATTCTTGGATTCTGTCCATCATTCATCAGGGGTATTTCTTGCTGTGGAAATCCCTTCCTCCTTTTCTGGGAATTCCTCAACCTCCCCAGGAACAGCTGCCCTTTTTTCAGATTTGCTTTAGAGTCTCTTATCACAGGGCACTATCCAAGCAGTTTGTGCTCGTCAAAGGGGGAAAGGGTTTTATTCTAAAATGTTTTTTGTACCCAGGAAAGAAGGCAGCTGGAGTCCCATCCTGGAACTTTCCCAGCTCAACACCTTTCTGAAGATTGCTTCCTTTTGAATGTTGTATCTCCAGACCCTATTTCCTGTTCTTCTTCCTTAGGCTTTCCTGGTCTCTCTGGATCTCAGGGATGCCTATATTTATATAGCTATTCATCCCCGTTTCAGGAAGATTTTGTATTTCCCTTTTCCTTGCTTGCATTTTCAGTTCTCTGCTTTGCCCTTTGGCGTTGCTATTACCGCAATTTTTTTCACCAAATGCCTCGCTCCTGTGATTGCCTTCTGCAGGATGAGGGGTATTTAAATTTTTCCCTACCCGGATGACCTTCTCATTCAGGATTCCTCTCTATGAACCTTGCTTCTGGAGCTTCATTATGTTATTTGCCTCTTGCAAAGGCTAGGGCTTTCAGTAAATTTCCAAAAATCCTTTGACTCCTTCTCAAGATCTTATTTTTCTTGGTTGCAGGCTCAAGATCATCCCTATGCTGGCATCCGTACCACCTCCCAAGGCTCTGACTCTAATTGTTTATTTTCTATCCCTTCTCCCTCTGCTCTTAGTTTTGGTCAGGGCACTTCTAAGGGCCCTGAGTTACATGGCATCCACTGTCTCTATGCTTTTTCTAGCCAGACTCCTTATGAAAAACCTTCATTGGTTCCTAAAGTCAGTCTGACTACAACCTTCCCATCCTTCGGACTTTCTCGTTCCTGTTCTTCCATGCCTTAAGCTAGAACTTCAGTGGTGGATTCATCAGTTGTCTCTCAACCAAGTGCTTACTTTTCAGCCTGCAGTCCCCTCTCAGGGACTGTTTTCAGATGCCTCAGACATGAGGCGGAGAGCTTCCTTCAGCTCTCTGATGTGGGCATTCCTCCTTGCTCTTCAGGCCTTCCGTTCCCTGTTTCTCCCAGATCCTCTCAAGATCTTTGCAGATAGTACAACTGAGATGTGGTACATCAACAAGTGGAGGGGGTGGCACAGTCTTACCTCCTATGCAGACTAGCTCTTCAGGTTTGGGATCTAGCTGTCCAGTCACTCTTCAGACTGTTTATATTCCTTCAGAACAGAACACAGTGGCAGACTCTTTGAGCAGGTCCATTAACACAGGCTCACAAGTGGATGCTTCACAGATCTGTGTTTCTGGATATTATCCACCAGTGGGGTGCTTCTCAGATAGATCTTTTTGCCTCCCCTCTGAACAGATAACTTCCTCTCTTTTGCACCAGAGTTCCCAGTCCTCTGGCATGGAAGGTGGATGCCTTGTCTTTCTCTTGGAAGGGGATGTTTCTTTTTATATCTTCCCTCCCCTTCCTGTTATAACTAGAGTCTTGTTCAAGATAGAATAGGACTTTCCCAAGATCTTGTCAGAGACTCCCTTTTGGCCCAGACAGCATTGGTTTCCTCTTCTTCAGTACCTAGTCAAGGGAAATTGCCAGAAGTTACCTCACAGGGTGGACCTACTCACACAAGACAAGGGGTCCCTCACCCATCCTCACTTGTCCACTCTTCAACTGACACTGTGGATAAAAGGGTTTCAATCCCTTTTAGGCATCTTTTTTTCTGAGGAATTGTTCCTGGTTCTGCAGGAGGCCTGGAAACCTTGTTTGTCCAAATGGAAGAGATTTTCTGTCTGGTGCCTTGCTCATAACCAGGATCCTTTTTCTGCAGATGTTCCACTGATCCTTTCTTATTTGTGTGATCTGCTCCATGCCAGCTTGGCTTATTCTTCAGTTTACGCTCACCTTTCAGCTGTTTCTGCTTGTTTGCCTTTGACTCTTCCTTTGGCCTGTAGGTTTGAGGTCAAACAGTTTCTAAAAGGTGTCCTTTATATTAGGCCTCCTAGGAAGCCTATTTCTCCTTGCTGGGACTTTAATTTTGTTCTTGAGAAACTGTCTCAGGCTAAGCTTCAGCTTCCTTGCATCATTGTTCTCGAAAGATTTTCTTTCGGTTCTTACTTCAGCTAGAAGGGCGTCTGAACTTCAGGCCCTTATGGCTGTTCCTCCCTTTCTCTTTTTCCTTAGGGACAGGGTGTCTTTTCATACTAATCCTTCTTTTATGCCCAAGAAGATTAATGAGTTGTCTCTTAATTAATCTATTCATTTGCATAATTTTTACCCTTTCTTTAATTTGCCAGTGAGAAGGCTCTTCATACCTTGTATTTACATTATTGTATTATTTGCATAAAACTAAGGCAATAAGCAAGTCTGAGAAACCTTTTATTTATTCTCATCCTAGGTATCTTGGTTTGGCTGTTTCTAAACAAACCATTTCCTCTTGGATTTCTAAGGCCATTTCTTTTTGTTATTCTTTTCATGGAAAAAGCCTTTCTGCCTGTGTAAAGGTTCATTCTACCAGAGATGTGGCTTCCTCTGGTGCTTTTTTCAAGGGATTGGATACCAGTTCCATCCTTGAGGCTGCTGCTTGGTCCTCTCTCCGTACTTTCACTAAGCATTACAGATTGGATGTTGTTTCCAGGGCAAGGGCTATCTTTGCCAGAGCTGTCCTGCATGGTTTTCTGGAGGGTTCTTCTGGGCCTTCCTCCTCCCTTCTTAACTCTTGAGCTTTTGTACTCTCTCTTTAGTGAAGAATACTGCAACAGTGGAAGGACATAGCACAGTTGTGTAAAATCTTACCATAACAGTAGATGTTCTTCTCTTCACTGTTGCAGGATTCACTCCCTCCTTCCTCCCCCTATTCTGTTTTCCATTTTTTTTTCTGGATGCACATGTTCCTCTTTTTTCCTTGTACTGTTCTTCCTCCTGGGGCTTTTCAGTTCTGAGGTATGTACATCCATACGTCACCTTTGTGCCCTGTGCCATGAGCGGGGAGCGTGCGTGTGACGTACAATGTCCTGATATCAACCTAAGATTTTAGTATACTGGCCGGAAATCAGGCTACCCTAGGCAGGGGATCCCTTTAGTGAAGAATACTGCAACAGTGAAGAGAAGGGCATCTACTGTTATGGTAAGATTTCACCCAACTGTACTATCTTTTTATTACTATTCATAATGCTCTAGATGTGTTTGTATCATCTGAGCCTACTGTATTTATTATTTTGATGACACCATATTTGGATATCTTTGCAAGGATTGTAGAGAAAGTTGTTGTTGTGTCTTTCGGCTTTTCCCAGTTAGGGGTCGCCACAGCGGAACTCTGGTCCGCTAATGATTGGCAGTAGATTTTTACGTGCCGAGTTGCCAGCCCTGACACACAACCTTCAACAAAGGTACGTCCATTCACGCATGTCTCCACACAGAAGACGCTTTAGCTGAGAATCGAACAGGACAACGTCTTACTGTGAAGCGACAACGCTACCGCAGCACCACCACCGCAGTTCAAGGATTGTAGAGAAAGTGAATCTACTTTATTCACTGCTCTTAGATTTGTTTGCTATTGGCTGGGCAGTGTATATCTAAAAGTTCAGTTCTGTCAAATAAAAGCTGTGCCATTTTGTGCCCCCACAATATTGAAGGGTTTAATCAAATTTGACCATTACTACTTTCACTTGCTGCAAGCACATAACTAGAAAGTTTTATAAGGCTATGGCTGCATTGGTATCTTGTATCGAAATTGCTAGCCTTCTTTCAAGGAAGTCCATTGGGGTCCCCCCATATGAGTTTGTATCTTGCCAATTATGCCAGGGTTGGGAAATGGCATAAGGAACAGGGTTTGATTCTCACTTTTGGGAAGCATGGGTAGGCTTACAGAAATGCTCTCAAGGGTCATTAACCTAGTAATCCCCTATGAACATTATCCAAGCTTCCTGGAACAAGCTTCCAATTCACATGAAACAGAGCCCCTCTCTGACCCTCTTCAAATGCAGCCTAGATCAACGGATGGGTGACCACAAATTCACTCCTGGGGTGGCACCCATGTCCCTCCTGAACAGAGGAAGTCAGTATTAACTAGCATAGACCCTTACCTCTGCGAACTTCACTTACCTAACCATGGACAATTGGGGTAACTTGGATAATTATGACTAGGCTTGTAAGGGCTCTAGGGCTATTAGCCTAGTAACCTTCTATGAACCTATAATGTTGTGGGGGGGGGGGGTGGTTTGACATAAAAGATAACTTCTTCACTTCGTACAATCAAGGTGCAGAGTTTGATTCTGACCTTGGGTTAATGGCTAGGCTTAAAATGATCTATCAGGATTAATATTCACCTATAAACCTATGGAAGCCAAGTAAGCTGTAGGCAGAGGTGTTAATTGTACCCACCCATAAGTATATACTATGAGGTTTCAAGAGTAAATGTAGGAAGGCTGTAAGCAAGCAGGTAGAAGCTCAAAACAAAATGTATCTATTCATGACAAGCATCACTGATGGAGAACACCGCTGTATAACACTGGTATAAAACTAGATGTCTACAAGTAATTTTCAGAGTCACATTTCTCGCCAGTCAATTATTATTTAAAGAGCAAAACCAGAGTCCCTATGTGCCACTGCTGAAAATCCTTGGACTTGAAGCCTATAATGGGACGCTGAAATCTAGATGTGCTATGGACATTGATATTGCACTGCAGACATTCCAGTACATCTCCAAGATAGTTTCTTTTCTGAGTTCAGAATTTTGGAATACAATGTCATATAAAAGTGTATTTTTCCCCTCACCTAATCTTCACAAGAACATTATATCTATACCTCACCGAGGAAGTTGCTTGTAACTGCTTATGCTTGATGACATCCATAGACTTAAATGAGGCCTACTAGTTTTGCTGGTGTAGATATGGAGGAGTGCATGAGCTGGAGTGGATGTGTATTGTTCATGCTTTGTCTTGTTGGAACTGCAGTATTAAGAATGTTTGCGTGTTTGTTGCACTGTATTTGTACCTCACTTTATCCTATATGTCCATTTCTTTTCCTTTTCTTTCTTGTGTAACAAGGTTGTTACTGACAAGGGACTTTCTTGGTCCCGTTCACTTAGCTGCAAATAAAATAAAAATGTGACCTGAAAGGAACTGATTTATTTCCTGTCCCATTAGGCCCTTCTTCGTGTCTGGTGTCTCATCTGCCATTGTAACACAGTGCTAGTGTCACCATCAGAGACATGAGGTCCAAGACAGGTGTACTAAACATGGCTGAGCATAAAACCAGCTCCTGTGGGATATGTCATGTATCTTTCTTACCTTCTGATAGGTCCCTCATCTCATAGTTTCTGTTAATTGTTCCTTAACTTGTGTTCCTTCCCTTGGTGTTTGTTTGCTGTTCACACTTGTCCATTTCATCTTTGTAAGAAGCTTGTATAGTGATGGACTGAATTAGAGGCTTCACTGAAATCCAGCTGGATTTTAAACACAGGGCTATCTACTCCTTCATCCTTAGTGATCCAGTCGGTAGCGGTGGACCAGGTTAGTTTGGCAGGATCTACCTTTGGTGAACCCATTTTTGAATTCATTGAGAAGCCCATTGTGCCCCAGGAATTTTCCAGGCCTTTACTTCTGTACTATTTATTATCATTTTGCTTCCCACTTAAGTCTGATCCATCAGTCTATAGTGTTCTGCTGTACTTTGGTGCACTGCCTTACACTGGTTACACGAGTCCTTTCTTCCCCCACGTAAGTCTGATCCATCCGTCTGTAGTGTTCTGCTGTACTTTGGTGCGCTGCCTTAGACTGGTTACACTAGTCCTTTCTTCCCCCACGTAAGTCTGATCCATCAGTCTATAGTGTTCTGCTGTACTTTGGTGCGCTGCCTTACACTGGTTACACGAGTCCTTTCTTCCCCCACGTAAGTCTGATCCATCAGTCTGTAGTGTTCTGCTGTACTTTGGTGCACTGCCTTAGACTGGTTACACGAGTCCTTTCTTCCCCCACGTAAGTCTGATCCATCAGTCTGTAGTGTTCTGCTGTACTTTGGTGCACTGCCTTAGACTGGTTACACGAGTCCTTTCTTCCCCCACGTAAGTCTGATCCATCAGTCTGTAGTGTTCTGCTGTACTTCGGTGCGCTGCCTTAGACTGGTTACACGAGTCCTTCCTTCCCCCATGTAAGTCTGATCCATCAGTCTGTAGTGTTCTGCTGTACTTTGGTGCACTGCCTTAGACTGGTTACACGAGTCCTTTCTTCCCCCACGTAAGTCTGATCCATCAGTCTGTAGTGTTCTGCTGTACTTTGGTGCACTGCCTTAGACTGGTTACTCGAGTCTTTTCTTCCCCCACGGAAGTCTGATCCATCAGTCTGTAGTGTTCTGCTGTACTTTGGTGCGCTGCCTTAGACTGGTTACATGAGTCCTTTCTTCCCCCACGTAAGTCTGAGCCATCAGTCTGTAGTGTTCTGCTGTACTTTGGTGCACTGCCTTAGACTGGTTACACGAGCCCTTTCTTCCCCCACGTAAGTCTGATCCATCAGTCTGTAGTGTTCTGCTGTACTTTGGTGCGCTGCCTTAGACTGGTTACACGAGTCCTTTCTTCCCCCACGTAAGTCTGATCCATCAGTCTGTAGTGTTCTGCTGTACTTTGGTGTGCTGCCTTAGACTGGTTACACGAGTCCTTTCTTCCCCCATGTAAGTCTGATCCATCAGTCTGTAGTGTTCTGCTGTACTTCGGTGCGCTGCCTTAGACTGGTTACACGAGTCCTTTCTTCCCCCACGTAAGTCTGATCCATCAGTCTGTAGTGTTCTGCTGTACTTTGGTGCACTGCCTTAGACTGGTTACTCGAGTCTTTTCTTCCCCCACGTAAGTCTGATCCATCAGTCTGTAGTGTTCTGCTGTACTTTGGTGCGCTGCCTTAGACTGGTTACACGAGTCCTTTCTTCCCCCACGTAAGTCTGATCCATCAGTCTGTAGTGTTCTGCTGTACTTCGGTGCGCTGCCTTAGACTGGTTACACGAGTCCTTTCTTCCCCCACGTAAGTCTGATCCATCAGTCTGTAGTGTTCTGCTGTACTTTGGTGCGCTGCCTTAGACTGGTTACACGAGCCCTTTCTTCCCCCATGTAAGTCTGATCCATCAGTCTATAGTGTTCTGCTGTACTTTGGTGCGCTGCCTTAGACTGGTTACACGAGTCCTTTCTTCCCCCATGTAAGTCTGATCCATCAGTCTGTAGTGTTCTGCTGTACTTTGGTGCGCTGCCTTAGACTGGTTACACGAGCCCTTTCTTCCCCCACGTAAGTCTGAGCCATCAGTCTGTAGTGTTCTGCTGTACTTTGGTGCGCTGCCTTAGACTGGTTACACGAGTCCTTTCTTCCCCCACGTAAGTCTGATCCATCAGTCTGTAGTGTTCTGCTGTATTTGGTGCGCTGCCTTAGACTGGTTACACGAGCCCTTTCTTCCCCCACGTAAGTCTGATCCATCAGTCTGTAGTGTTCTGCTGTACTTTGGTGTGCTGCCTTAGACTGGTTACACGAGTCCTTTCTTCCCCCACGTAAGTCTGATCCATCAGTCTGTAGTGTTCTGCTGTACTTTGGTGCACTGCCTTAGACTGGTTACTCGAGTCTTTTCTTCCCCCACGTAAGTCTGATCCATCAGTCTGTAGTGTTCTGCTGTACTTTGGTGCGCTGCCTTACACTGGTTACACGAGTCCTTTCTTCCCCCACGTAAGTCTGATCCATCAGTCTGTAGTGTTCTGCTGTACTTTGGTGTGCTGCCTTAGACTGGTTACACGAGTCCTTTCTTCCCCCACGTAAGTCTGAGCCATCAGTCTGTAGTGTTCTGCTGTACTTTGGTGCGCTGCCTTAGACTGGTTACACGAGTCTTTTCTTCCCCCACGTAAGTCTGATCCATCAGTCTGTAGTGTTCTGCTGTACTTTGGTGCGCTGCCTTAGACTGGTTACACGAGTCCTTTCTTCCCCCATGTAAGTCTGATCCATCAGTCTGTAGTGTTCTGCTGCACTTTGGTGCGCTGCCTTAGACTGGTTACACGAGCCCTTTCTTCCCCCATGTAAGTCTGATCCATCAGTCTGTAGTGTTCTGCTGTACTTTGGTGCGCTGCCTTACACTGGTTACACGAGTCCTTTCTTCCCCCACGTAAGTCTGATCCATCAGTCTGTAGTGTTCTGCTGTACTTTGGTGCGCTGCCTTAGACTGGTTACACGAGTCCTTTCTTCCCCCATGTAAGTCTGATCCATCAGTCTGTAGTGTTTTGCTGTACTTTGGTGCGCTGCCTTAGACTGGTTACACGAGTCCTTTCTTCCCCCACGTAAGTCTGAGCCATCAGTCTGTAGTGTTCTGCTGTACTTTGGTGCACTGCCTTAGACTGGTTACACGAGCCCTTTCTTCCCCCATGTAAGTCTGATCCATCAGTCTGTAGTGTTCTGCTGTACTTTGGTGCACTGCCTTAGACTGGTTACACGAGTCCTTTCTTCCCCCACGTAAGTCTGAGCCATCAGTCTGTAGTGTTCTGCTGTACTTTGGTGCGCTGCCTTACACTGGTTACACGAGTCCTTTCTTCCCCCACGTAAGTCTGAGCCATCAGTCTGTAGTGTTCTGCTGTACTTCGGTGCGCTGCCTTAGACTGGTTACACGAGTCCTTTCTTCCCCCACGTAAGTCTGATCCATCAGTCTGTAGTGTTCTGCTGTACTTTGGTGCACTGCCTTAGACTGGTTACACGAGCCCTTTCTTCCCCCATGTAAGTCTGATCCATCAGTCTGTAGTGTTCTGCTGTACTGCGCGCTGCCTTAGACTGGTTACACGAGTCCTTTCTTCCCCCACGTAAGTCTGATCCATCAGTCTGTAGTGTTCTGCTGTACTTTGGTGCGCTGCCTTAGACTGGTTACACGAGTCCTTTCTTCTCCCACGTAAGTCTGATCCATCAGTCTGTAGTGTTCTGCTGTACTTTGGTGCGCTGCCTTAGACTGGTTACTCGAGTCTTTTCTTCCCCCACGTAAGTCTGATCCATCAGTCTGTAGTGTTCTGCTGTACTTTGGTGCGCTGCCTTAGACTGGTTACACGAGTCCTTTCTTTTCCCACGTAAGTCTGATCCATCAGTCTATAGTGTTCTGCTGTACTTTGGTGCGCTGCCTTACACTGGTTACACGAGTCCTTTCTTCCCCCATGTAAGTCTGATCCATCAGTCTGTAGTGTTCTGCTGTACTTTGGTGCGCTGCCTTAGACTGGTTACACGAGTCCTTTCTTCCCCCACGTAAGTCTGATCCATCAGTCTGTAGTGTTCTGCTGTACTTTGGTGCACTGCCTTAGACTGGTTACACGAGTCCTTTCTTCCCCCATGTAAGTCTGATCCATCAGTCTGTAGTGTTCTGCTGTACTTTGGTGTTCTGCCTTAGACTGGTTACACGAGCCCTTTCTTCCCCCACGTAAGTCTGATCCATCAGTCTGTAGTGTTCTGCTGTACTTTGGTGCGCTGCCTTAGACTGGTTACACGAGCCCTTTCTTCCCCCACGTAAGTCTGATCCATCAGTCTGTAGTGTTCTGCTGTACTTTGGTGTGCTGCCTTAGACTGGTTACACGAGCCCTTTCTTCCCCCACGTAAGTCTGATCCATCAGTCTGTAGTGTTCTGCTGTACTTTGGTGCGCTGCCTTAGACTGGTTACACGAGCCCTTTCTTCCCCCACGTAAGTCTGATCCATGGTGCGCTGCCTTACACTGGTTACATGAGTCCTTTCTTCCCCCACGTAAGTCTGATCCATCAGTCTATAGTGTTCTGCTGTACTTTGGTGCGCTGCCTTAGACTGGTTGCACGAGTCCTTTCTTCCCCCACGTAAGTGTGATCCATCAGTCTGTAGTGTTCTGCTGTACTTCGGTGCGCTGCCTTAGACTGGTTACACGAGTCCTTTCTTCCCCCACGTAAGTCTGATCCATCAGTCTGTAGTGTTCTGCTGTACTTTGGTGCGCTGCCTTAGACTGGTTACACGAGCCCTTTCTTCCCCCATGTAAGTCTGATCCATCAGTCTATAGTGTTCTGCTGTACTTTGGTGCGCTGCCTTAGACTGGTTACACGAGTCCTTTCTTCCCCCATGTAAGTCTGATCCATCAGTCTGTAGTGTTCTGCTGTACTTTGGTGCGCTGCCTTAGACTGGTTACACGAGCCCTTTCTTCCCCCACGTAAGTCTGAGCCATCAGT